>NW_027611684.1:1612500-1979565 GCF_964261635.1 Lissotriton helveticus | reverse complement strand
TGTATTCGTCAGGTACAAAGGAAAGCACAGGGCACTGTTCATTACGCTCTGTCATGCCCTGACGTCCTTGTTACCCTTCTTTAAAGGACAGTGACGTTGCTAAGCCTGTCATCATCGCCAAGCAAGGTACTTCCATCAGCTAGACCCGTGTTGAAAGCTCCAAAGGCAAAATACTACTAGCATCACTCTAATTATGGACTGCCTGTACTTTGAACTAGGGGTGGGCGGTATTTGGATAGTCGTGCTACGCAAAGCTCTGCAAAACGGTAAAAAATCTCTGCAAGCACGCAGAGTTCCACGAACACGCATAATTGCTTTTTCCTCCTGTTTGCTGTGCTTTTTTCTCGGGGGGGGGGGGGGAATATCTTGCAAATACGCATTTTGAAAGCGCAAAAAGCTAAAAATTCCGCAAAGTAGTGGATCGCTGAATTTTTGCCAATTCCGTGTTCTCCGCGGAATGCGAAATTACCCAAATTCCACAAGTGGAACAGAATTTACCGCCCAGGCCTACTTTGAACATGGGGTGCTGAGAAATGCTAAGCAGTACAGTTGGCTCTCGTTAAGTCTGGCTGCTCAAATTCTGAAGGCGAAAGAAGTGAGAGGTGTGATTCAGAAAGAGTAAAGAGATGGAAGCTGGAACAACAAAAAGAGCATCCTGATTTGCATTTCTTTTAGTTTTCTTACTACTACTACTACACCATATTAAATAAATGAGTCCACCCTTTGGTAGTTCATAAATTCAAAATCAGAGCCAAACGGGAATGTAGATACAGTTTTCAGCCCCAAGAGTTCCTAATGCATAAATCCACGTGCATCATATAGTCGCGGATTAGGAAACTCACAAGGACTTGAAAGACAAAGATTTTACCAACTGGATGGAATAAAATCGCCATTGGATAAATGAAGGACAGCTCTTTGAAGACTCCGCGATCACCTAACAAACAAAACTAACCCATTACAACCTCAGCGGACACTCGCGTTTCCACTCTGGCGGAGAAATATTAATGCTCCCATCTGACCGAGTCGTCCAGTCGATAGGACTCACCTGCATTTATCCTACAGGTATATCCTGCACTAACATAAATGCCCATTAAGTTGCTTTTAAAAATAATTGAAGCCTCTATTGTTGAGCCCAGGATTGGGTATGTAACTATGTAACCTGTAACTCGCTGTAACTCATGTAAAGCGCTCTGATACCTCCGTGTCTAGTAGCGCTATATAAAACTTTTCAAATAAAATAAAATAAATAAATATTGATTACTGTAAAGAACTCTTTTTCTCTCCCTGTACGGGGGGTTACAGCACAACCCTGCTGCAAACACTGTGCTACCGGTAGGTGAAAAGCATGTGTGCAGGCCATATGTTTATGTATTGTTTGGCAGGGCTTTACTGGCAATGCACACATCTTTATGCGATAGGCTGAGAGCCTAGAACAGGGGGGGGGGGACAGGGACAACCTTGTGGACTTTCTAGTGACCCAAGAGAGTGCTCCTGTGATGCTGAGGCCCGGAACCTTGAAAGGGCCGGGGCTGGAGCTCCGTTTTTTGCAGGAGTGTCCTTTAGGACAAGTTTGTGGGGGGAGGCCAGGGAAATGGTCTTTTCTCCTGCTCTTCCCCTTGCTAGGATATGGCATAGAACGAGTATGCTGGCTGAGGTTCAGGGAGCTCTGGGTTGTAAAGGAGCCCCGAGGGGGTGTCAGGTGGGAGGAGGGGGCGCAGACCCCCCTTGATCTTTGGGGTCCTTCGGAAACGAAGAGAAATCCTGTCTTGTCTTTGCAGGCTGCAGTACCTGTGTCGGTCGCTGGGTGGCGCTGCAGGTGTGCCGTGCCCCTTTCCCTGCTCTGCCCAGCAGGGTCTCGGCTTGAGGGGCTTGTGCTTGAGGGGCTTTGCGCTATGTAGACAAACGAGCTGGGGCCGTGGGCTTTGAAATGCTCTGCTGGTCTCTTTGTCGGGGGCACCCTTTGCATGCCAGGCACGGAACAGCGGCATGAAGCCGCTTGGGGGTGGGCGATAGGCGCGCTCCACTGCTGCAGGGGTCGGTAGGGGGTCAGCAGTGACACTCCTTGTGGTGGGGGCTTCGAAGGGACCCTCGAAGCGCCTCGATGCACTCTCTGGACAGGCTGGCCGCGCCGCACCAGGTGCACCTCTCATGTAGGAGGTCAAAGGAGGGATTACTATTAGTTTTACCATTCCTTGACAAAATGTCACATAAGAAGCAAGTTACCCAGAAACTTCCCTTAGTAAAGTAGTGTGCTTAACTACGGTTCGTGCCTTCCTACTAGCGGGCTGATACTCTGCCCCTTCGTTCTTAAATATCCGCTCTTTATCATATTCACTACCACAAAGAGCCCTGCATTGATATGACAGTAAAGCAGCATTATGAGGCGCGCACAGGATTGTGGGTATGCAGAGTAATGGTGACGCACTGCCTCTTCCTCTCGAGCCTCCCGACCTCTAGCGACAGGAGGGAGCGTTGCACCTCCCGCTCCTTCGCGCAGGCGCCTCGTTCTGCGTCACGTGACCCTGTGACGCCTCCTCTCCTCAGCAGCCGAGGAGGCCTGACCGCGCCATGAAGCTCACATTTCTGACCAATCACGGAGTTTCTTGCACTTTGCAGCGTTGACGTGCCGGTCACTATCATGAATGCCTTTGCATGCAGAGCTACAAATACTACTTCTGCTATTAAACACACGCCTGTGTCGCCTGTACTGATGAATCGGGTGTTTGCCGCAGAGGCTTCTGGGTATGCAAATGAATGTGGCCGGCCACACCCCCTCCAGTGACAGCAAGGCTCCTGCAGCAGCCCCATGGGGACTTGTGCTCTGGATCCAGGCTGAGAAGAGTCTCAAAATCCAGCAATAAAGGGAATGTGTGAAGCTAATTTAATAGGGGCAAAAAGTGACACTAGAAGTCCCACCAGAAGTAATCCTGCTGAAATAAACAAAACAAGCATTGGCATAGCCAATAGGTCTTGCCTTTGGGAACTAATAAGTGTTAAGGCAGAGATATTGAGTTTGTGGTTGTTTTTAAGCTGTGTTGTGCAGAAGTCTGCAGTATGCTGAAATGTTATAATAAAGAAGTGTGAGAAGCATTTTTGTTAGTTTAGTTATGATACAAAATAAAGATGATAAAAAACTATTAATTAGCAGTAATGATTTGTGGTTTTTTTATGCTTGAATGCTGCCAACTTGTATCTGCCTATTCTATTCGTTGCTTTTTATGGTCTTTATTGTGAAAGGAGTGGGTATAAATAACAGGAGAGTGAAGGTTAGTTAGTTAGTTAGTGAGAGTGATAGATTTAGTGAGTTAATTAGTGAGAGATAGTTAGTGAGAAATTGAGAGTTAGTAAGATTGATACACTCAGTGAGAGAGTTAGTTAGTGAGAGTGAGAGAATTAGCGAGTGACTTAGGGAGAGAGAGTTATTGAGTTAGTGAGAGAGAGTGAGATTTAGTTAGTGAGAGTAAGAGAGTTAGCGAGTGACTTAGTGAGAGAGAGTTATTGAGTTAGTGAGAGAGAGTGAGATTTAGTTAGTGAGAGTGAGAGAGTTAGCGAGTGAGTTATTGAGAGTGAGCTAGTTATGATCACCAATTATAAGTGAAATTGAAATGTCAGAATTTCATTGCTCCGGTTTACTCCACCCAGGAGTAAAGAAACAAACAACAAATCTGGATTGGACCCAACAAGCCTTGGCAACAGCAACCCACGCAAGATGACAAGATGACAAGATTGGTTTTGGTGCAGACCAGCAAGGTCTGAGGAACTCACCCATTGGAGGGGAGTCAGGGCACATCTGGGGCAACCAGGGAAGCTGTGGAAACAAAGTAGATTCCTTCAGGGGGACCCACTAGCCAACGGACTAGGGATCACGAAGGCACCTTGAGCGTAAATGCTGAAAGCGGGCCCACAGAACACTCGTGGAGTGTAGGCCCACAATCTTCCAGGCAAAAGGTGCTCAGGGCTTGGACTACAAGTAGTCCAATGCACAACTTCAGGAAAGCTCGGGAAGTAGATGTATTAGCAAATGTGCAGGATGTCCAGGAGTTTCGGTCCGATGTCTCTTGTGATAGCTACAGGTCTCAGCTTTGCTGGGGACTCGTGTCAGCCGCGGCAATATCTGGAAGTCTGTGTCCTGTGTCGCAGATTCTTCGGGATCCGTGAGGAGCCTTGAAAATAAAGACTGGCAAGATGCTTCTTTGGTGACTGTTTGAACAGGGGTGTCACTCCTTGACCCCAAGGGAGATTTCTTCCATCTTCCAGTCGATATGGAATGTCGAAGGTCAAAGATTTATGTTTCGAAGTTTCGTCCAGGGTAATCTAAAGTCTCAGTGACTGGATTCCTATACTTATACTAAATTTAGGGGTTGGACTAACTCTGGGTTCCCAACTATGGGAGGACCTGGGGAGGGGTGGTTATACCCCTTCCCCTTTGTCCAGTTTCACACCAGAGCTGGGGCTGAGTGCCCCAGCAACCGGTTTGAACTGGGAAATGCATGGGCCACCTTGTGTGCCCCAGGCAGTGTCTGAAAAGCATTCACTGAATGCAACCCACCCTACCCCAATACACTAAAGCCTGTCTGGGGAGGTCCTGGCACCTCCCTGGACAGGAAACCTATTGTTCAAGCCTCTCCTGCCAGAGTTTCATGCAGCAGCAGGAGGTAAGACTCGTGTCTGTGGCAGCAGGATCCATTTTGTGATGCTGAGGCTCTTTTAAACATTTACCGGGTATACCAGTGTGTACATGTCTTTTCCCTCTAGAAGTGTGGAATTCTACCCATGCCACCAGAACTGGTGGGGGTTGGGTAGGATTCCAAAGTGTTTGACACCAAACACAACATGTTTTGATGCAGCCAAACCAAAGTTAGCATTTACTGCGGGGTTATAATGCACTTAAGAGTATATAGTATGGCTGTATCATAGAACAGCTATAAGGAAGGGTTTCCGAAAGCTGCAGAGGGGCTCAGCTCATGCTAGGGCACCCTCTCACACAAAACCAAGCACTCTGCCTTTAGGATTTTCGAGGCCTACCATAGGAGTGACTTATAGGTTAATATGTGTCTATATATAGATATATATTGATATAGGTATACTATATCTAAGTAAGGGGTGCTTACACCACCTTACCCAGGCTGCAAGTGCAGACCTGTGGTGCCATTATTGAAGGCTTCCCAGGGGTGGCATAACACATGCTTCAGCCCCTGGTAGGCCTCTGGGGTACCTATGCCCTTGGTACCTAAGGTACCATATACTAGGGACTCATAAGGGTAACCCAGTAACCAATCTGGAGTGTACCTAAAGTACGTGTAACCAATTTAGAGAGAGAACAGCTAGGCAAACTATCAACCACCACGTACTACAACCCCACGGCAAGAAATTCACTACTGGCCTTTGAAAGTTTCCACCCACGACCACTAAGGGAGAACCTGCCCTATGGCCAATTTCTACGCATAAGGCGCAATTGCAGCAATAAGGAGGACTACAACACACAGGCCACAGACCCTTCCCACAGACTACAACAACGAGGCTATCCAAGAAGGATCATCGGCAGGACCAAGAAACAGGCAAAAAACCAAAATAGAGATGCCCTCCTGGAAACACTGACCCATCAAGAAACAATAACACCATTGACCTGTGTCACTACGTACAACCCTATCTCCAATTCAGTGGGTAAAATCATCAAGAAAAACTGGAGAATCATCAACACGGGCAAACGAGACTGGGACCTGCCCCTCTTTGCCTACAAAAAATCGAACAGCCTACGGGATCAACTCATCTCTACACGGCCTAGAACCACGGAAACCACCACCAACCCTACAATACATTTAGTATGGAACCTCCCCAAAGTCACAGGTCACTACCCCTGTGGCGATTGCAGCATTTGCCATCTCACGACACAGTTCTTCGATCCTGCTGACATGGGGACACATCGTTAAGGCTATTTCCTGCATTTTGGCTTCAGGTTCAGTAGGTGGAGAGAAGATCTATTTTATTTCGTCATTGTTTTAAAAATAGCGTGAATAACCCTGAACACCTACCTGACTTATTATACACTCTTGGGCCCCGGTGCACCGCAGCCCTGTGGCTGATTGATGTGGAGGGCATAGACAAGAGCAAAGACCGGAACCACTCACTTCCGGGAGCACGCCATTTTGGTCGGTGCTCTAGTTGATAGACCCCCCTACCAACTATTTATATCCAATATGGCGCGGGAGCGCCGGCGGCGCGCTGGTGGCGCGCCAATGGCAAGCCCGTCTGCGCCCGTCCGCGCCAGTAGGTCGCCTCTCGCCAGAAACGCTGGCCAAAATCTGCCAGGTAGCTTTCTTTACTCCAGAGAGGTTTTATTAAATCTGCGACCTCCATCTCACCATTGTAGCATTCCCCCACTTCATCCCCTGAGTGGCCCGTTACGCTGTCCGTGTGGCACTTTTGTACTTTCTAAACCTATGCCTTTATCTGTTTCTCCTGTCGTACCCCCTCAACATCGGCTAAAAATACTACAGTTAAATGTAAGCTCACTAGCTAAACACCATGCGGAAATATATGACCTTATCATTGATGAAACTCTTGATATTTTCTTTCGGACTGAGACTTGGCTGAGTGATGATATGACGGCCACACCGAAACTGGCGCTACCCCCTGAATACTCGATTTCTTTGGTGAATAGAGCGACTAGGGGAGGTGGTATCGCTGTGATCACCAGGTCTAGCTACTCCTGTCTTTTTGATAAAGTTAATATGGAGGGAGGTGAATGTGCTCACTTTAGTATCTCTGTGCGCACTCATTTTACCCCTTCCGGTCTATTAATATTAGAGCTCCCGGTTTTATGGTATTTATTTTTTCAACATTTCCGTCTGTATTTATCCATATTTATTTTGTGTTTTGCTTATAAATGAAGTTGAAAAACTGTAAATTTCCATATTTATTTAACTGAGAGGCGCACTCATACTTTGATGTCTGTCGGGTTTTAGCTATTTAAGCTGTCAAATATCACTTCACAATACATCCACTGGTAAATACTAGCATTATACCATACATGTATGTTGACATATGCTGTTATTTAAATACATTTTGTCCTGTTTTTTAATTAACCATGCTGTCCATAGGCTCAGCTGCTGACCTATAATTCATCAAAGACAGCATTGAGAGTCCCTTTAAAGGAGCATTTTCTGTATTTATCCACTTTTAAAAGAAAACCCATTGTTTTCTGTCTGTATTTATATGTAAAAATCCGTAAAAACGGAAAACAGGGAGCCCTAATTAATATTTAGGCCTCCCGGACCTGCCTCCGGTTTTAACAATGCTCTCTTAGAGGCAGTTGGAGCATTTGCCGTGGAATCGGCTAATTTTAGCATTTTTGGCGATCTTAACCTCCAATTTGATCTGGACCAGGATCAGACTATTCGCACTATGCTTGCCGATTTAGCCGCATTTTAGCTCCATCAAATAGTTAAAAGCCCTACACATAAAGGAGGTCATCTGTTAGACCCCATATTTACAAACATTGAGATGGCCACTGTGATTACCCCTACTCCTATGGCCTGGTCCGACCATCTCCTAGTTGAAATGACCATTCCCACACCTGCATCTTCACACAACAATACTCAACGTTCGGTATTTAAAAGTCCGTGGCGCAAGTTTCGACTTGAAGATTTCCACGCACTCTTAGGAGCGGACCCTTTAGGCCCTTTTACTAATTGTCGAGACAGGATATGATTCATTCTGTGCCTGGATCACCCGGGCACTTGACACTCTTATACCGGCAACCTGGATTAAGGGTCGCACACAGGATTCTAACCCCGGGTATAATGACACCTTGACTTTCCTGAAGAAGACATGCAAAAGGTATGAGCGCAAGTGGAGGAAAGTCTATGCTCCCGAAAAAAAGCCTACTATCTAGCCGAACTTAAAACATATCATAGAGCTGTATGCTGTGCTCGAGCGGAGTACTATGCTTCTGAGATTAAATTGAGCTCCAACCCCCGCTAAAGTCATCTTCAAAATTCTCAAAGATCTCAGTGCCAAAAAATCTCCAGCGCCTCTTCCCACGTCAGAATCCCAATGTGAAGAATTGGCCTCCTTCTTCGTGGAGAAAATACGGGCTATTTATCAATCTTTTTCTTCCATGACTATGCCCGGTCCATCTCCTTTCATTAGACCAGCCTTAGCCTCTAATCTGATTGCTATTCCTGAGATTTCATGGGAAGAATTTAGCCAATTGACTGAAAATTAAGTCGGGCTCTCCGGCTGATCCACTCAAAGCTGCCCAGTTCAGAGAATCCTCTCTGTCCTGTATGGCCCCGCTACACCAGCTGATTAATGCCTCTTTCTCATCTGCCATTGTTCCGGTGAAATGGAAACAGGCGTGGGTCTCTCCCATCCTTAAAAAACCTAATTTAGACCCAATGAAGCCAGAAATTTTCAGGCCTATCTCTCTTCTTCCCTGGATAGCGAAGGTGGCAGAATCACATGTTAATACTATACTTTCCAATAACATTCTGGATGAAACACAACATGGTTTCCGCGCAGGTCATAGTACCGAGACCGCTCTCTTGGCCATGACGGAACACCTGTGATCTATCCTTGACCATGGTCAAACGGCGGCACTGATCCTGTTAGATCTCAGTGCCGCCTTTGACACTGTTTCCAAGATTCTGCTCCACCGGCTTGAGGAGGCAGGTATCACTGATATGGCCCTTGCCTGGTTCAGATCTTTTCTGACCGAGAGGTCATTTCGTGTTTCCACCCCTCCTTTCCTATCTCAGGCACATCCTATTGAGCAGGGTGTCCCCCAAGGCTCGGCATTGAGCCCCACATTATTTAATCTTTATGTTCAGCCGTTAGCTGCTGTCGCCAAATAATGGGACCTCGCCATCGTCTTATATGCTGACGACACGCAGCTAGTGGTTGCCCTAACGGAAGGATCGGCCCCAAATGTCTCCAGGTTTAAAAGCAGCCTGACTGCCGTGGCAGACTGGATGACATCTAACTGTCTGCAACTAAATGCAAATAAGACAGAGGTGCTACTGGTTGGAAAAAACGTAGACCTATGGGGTGATCACTGGTGGCCCAGTGCTCTGGGTAAAGCACCAGAACCCAAAACAGAAGTCAAAAACTTGGGGGTCTGGCTGGATTCCTCCCTTAATTTTTGCTTGCAGACAAAAAAAGTCGCTGCTCCATGCTTTGGCATTCTACGAGGTCTAAGACCTATTTTAAAGTTCTTTGACTCATCTACAAGGCAGCTGATAGTCCAGTCCACGGTTCTTTCCCGATTGTACTACGCCTGTTCCCTGCTGCTGGGAGCCAATTGAGCAGAGATCTCTCGGATGCAGCGCGCCCAAAATGCGGCTGCTAGAGCCTTAGTAGGCCTTCCCCGATTCTGCTACATCTCTGATACCATCCGGAGGCTTCATTGGCTCCCTATGGCTCAGCGAATTCAGTTTAAGACTCTATGCCTTTCTTTCAAAATCTTAAAACTTGCTACTCCTAAAATGCTCTGCAACCTTTTGACCCCGTATGTTCCAACTCGCGTATTACGCTCTGCAGGTCAACATCTGGTCAGGGTACCTCGGATTAAGCGCTGCCGAGCGGGAGGACGCTCCTTCCGCTACTCAGCAGCAAAATTGTGGAACTCATTACCAGCCCACATACGAGAACTGGAAGGCCTGTTGGACTTCAGAAAGGCAATCAAAACCCATCTCTTCCCCCTAAACTAAGCTTTTCTGGAATTATGCCTCGCTGAATCTCATCGGAGTCAGTTATCTATCTGCTACACAGCGCCGGGATGCCCCTTTGCTGGGGCAGCTGAGCGCTATATAAGCTATTTTAACATAACATAACATACCAAAACCCTCAGTCTGGAAACGGGTAAAACATGGCACCAACGCAAGCACACGAACTGCAATTCTACCAACCTAGTGTACTTGATTGAGTGTCCATGCCAGCTCCGATATTTGGGGATGACCACGAGAAAAGTACGCACCAGAATCACTGAAAACAGAAGTACGGTTCGGTGCAAGAAGACTATCAGCAAACTCACAGAGCACTTCTTAGGTCATGGACATACCACCAATGACCTTAGATGGACAGTCATCGAGCAGATCCCTGTCCACCCTAAAGACAACGAGAAGCACCCACTGTCCAAAGAACAACGCTGGATCTACAGATTGTCAACCCACACGGAGGGTTGGAATGATAATATTCCGTGGAACAGCCTCAGTAGATAAGGCGTCCCCCCTGTCAATACCTGACACATCACACTCTCCCAGTGCCATCTCACCAACAGCGCCCTTGCTGGGCCTGGAATGCCCCTGCCCTGCCACATGTTCCAATGCCAAACGTCCACAGTGAGACGTACTGGATCTAACACCTAGGTTGTGACCAACTCACTCACAGTCCCTTCTTAGAATGCGCTAACCCAACACTCTGTGAGACGACACTAGATCTCGCCCACTGATGTCCCCCGAACCTTACTCCACCGACAGGGCACTGAGCCTCCACGGCCCGACTTACTACACCGTGCCAGGGTATACACTCACACGGGACCATCACGACCCCGCGATGTCCCTTCCAAGGAGAGCGCGTGAAACACCACAGGTGTAAACCCCCTGCACATCCCCATGAGCCCCCACACAGTGGGTTCATCACCTCCCTTCATGGCAGAACCAATATGCATCAACATCACTGCATACTAGCGCCCGTTACCATCTTTGTCCCGCCTAGCTGCTGCAATATGCATAAATAGAGCGGGCAGTGCACAGATGCAGCGCGACTGCCCCAATATGGATTAGCACTCTCCTACATGACCGCACACTTGCACGCGCATATAAACGATCTAGGCTTTTGTAATCCTGCCTAGCAGCGCCAATGAGAAAAATTTGAAAAAGCGCTACATACACAAGCATGCACGCCTTTCTTCTAATTTTCTTCTATTTCCTCTATTGCGGGTATTTCTTCTATTTCCTCTACAACAGGCACCTCCTCAAGACAACAGGAAGCTGAACACGCCCCGCTACAAGAGCCCAGGCCAGAACATCTGACACTGCTAACAAGCAACACCTGGCACTTTCTCCTGGTATTTAAGAGCTCTCCACACTGAAGCTCATTTCTCACGGAGCCTCTGCCTGGACAACAGGTTCATTGCGGGCCCAGCGACATCGTGCACTAAGTACCTGAGCTCGACTTTGTTAACGGTACAGCCACCATTCATGCTGCCCCCGGCCATGTTTGTGTGCGCATCCTTTTACCGTTACCTTGTTGGGTCCAGACTACCCCCCTCCCCCAACAGCCTTTTTCCTTTTCTGCCCCCAATTTAGAGCGCACATGGTCCTGGCCCCCGGCTGAGCTCCATGCTGAGTTGTTCGCTAAAATCTGGTGTAAGCAACTCCCCTTTTAATGTTTTATTCCTTCACCACTGTTTACTTCGGTTACGGTACTTAGGACTAATTTCACATACATTAACGCATATTGTGAGATCGGCCACACTTTCACTACCCGCCACTGATGCCAACACAACCGCCTTGTCCGTGGTCACCTCTAGGCACCCAGCGCAGCCTCACTGAATGCTTTTAGGCCGCTACAAGGAGCCTTTACTTAAATGTTATGTCTGTTTTCTTTACCCCCACAGGTACAACTCGAAGGAAACATCCCTTGCACATATAAGCACCGTAACATGTGCTTTACACATAGGGCACTGACAAACTCATACAAACCCCTGTAACACCCTACACATATAAGGTCCTGAAGAAAGCCAGTAGAAGAAAAGGCCTGGCTGAAACTGGTTGACCGCACAGGACGTCGGAGGCCATAAGCCCACCGTGCACGTCCAAAAGCCTTGGAGGCATATTTACAATAAGTGGCGCATCCCTGCATATCAGCAGGGATGCGCCACCTATTGTGCACTACGCCTACGTCAACATGGTAGCGCTGCATTTACAATGCGGCGCACCATGTGGCAAAAACGGCACAGATGCGTCGCGCATCTGTGCCGTAGAAGTGTCGCATTGCTGGAGTTGCGTCGCAAGCAAGACGCAGCTCCAGAAATGCTCGGGGGGGCCCTATTATTCCAAAGCTGCGTCAATCCTTACGCCTGCTTCAAGCAGGCGCAGGGTTTTGACGCAGCATGGGCACCAAAATGACTGAGTGAATTCTTGTAGATTTCACTCAGCCACTTTCAGGAGGCGTTCCTGCGCCGGAACACCCCCCCCCCCCCCTGCGCAGGAATGCCTCCTTCTGGTGCAGAGCTTTACAAAGTGACGCATCTCCCAGATGCGTCACATTGTAAATACCCTGCACCTTGGCGCATCTTTTGCGCCGCCGCTGCGTCACGAAAGTGACGCAAAGGAGGCGCAAAAGCGGCGCAAGGGGATTGTAAATATGCCCCATCGTTTTTATTGACTGCCTGGGGACCACCATTAAAACAGTCTTTGGGACCCCTAGGACAGTATTTTAAACCTCACTCAGAGTACACTCACAGCCCCCTCACGAACCAAAAAACCCCGCTCCGGGACGATGATGAAACTTGCCACCAACTATGTTGGTGGGTGAAGGCCTTCATAAATTTCCTCCACCCTCAGACATACAAACACTTTAAATCAGAGCTAGTTCTCACTGATGGCTACAGTCAGAATTCCAATTATTAAAACAGAAACCTCATATATTCACGATATAATAACAAGTATTTTGTTTTCTTCTTTACATGTTAAAATGCATATAGTCAATTCACAAAAGTGGAGTCATTTCACAAAAGTGAAATCAAGATTCTAGCAAGCAGTGAGAGAGGTGATAATTTTGAGATCCTCCCTAACCTAGGAGGAGAACCAAGAAGATGCCTTCAAAACAAAGTGCACATCTTGCTGAACGATTCGAATCGGTGGTGGGCCCATCCTCTTAGGACTATCACAAGCACAGTTATGGGCACAAATACAGTCCCAATTAAAAGCCCCTGCCAAGCATTATGGGACGAGATTAGCAGTGGGAAGTGAATATTATAGTATCCAAGTAATTCTACAAAGAGCTGCAGTTCACCTCGTCGTCCCTAGATATCCCTGATGAGGCAAATGCAATAGCATTTAAAATATTATACATCAAGCTGCAGATCACCTCGTCGTCCCTAGATGTCCCTGATGAAGCAAATGCAGTAGCATTTAAAATATTATACATCAAGCTGCAGTTCACCTCATCGTCCCAAGATGTTCCTGATGAGTAAAATTCAAAAACATTGAAACCATTTCATGAATGCTAATAATGATGCTAATCTTATCCCATAATGCTTTGCAGGGGCTTTTCATTGTATTTTTGCCCATAACTGTGCTTGGGGTGGTTTTAAGAGAATGGGACCACCACTGAATTGTTCAGAATGATATGTTCTTTGTGCTCAAGGCATCTGCTTGGTCCTCCCCCTAGGTTAGAGTCCCCCAAAATCATCTCCTCTCTCATTTTCTGATGTTTGTTAGTTCATTTTTGTGAATTGGTTATATGCTTTTAAGCATGTAAAGTTGGTTTATCAAAGCAGTTGTGGATGCAGTTTTTAACTGGTTCTGCTTCATGGAATGGAATTACTGCTCATGCCTACAGAAGACTTAACTGATGAATTGATGGAATATTTACCTGCAACCTGTGAAGTCATATATACTAATGGATGTATTAAACAAACTCTACAAGAAATGCCAATTGTAAAAAAATATATAATAAAGAAATACTTGTAACATCTAAGAAAAGTAACATGTTTATTTACTTTAATACAAAACTGCCTTGGAAAAAAAAGTTACCATTCATTTACCTGTATAATGAAACTTACATATATATATGTATATATATATATATATATATATATATATATATATATATATATATATATATATATATATATATATATATATATATATATATATATATTATACACTTTCAATGTTTACAAACTACATTGCACAAAAAAAGAGAATACATACATTGTTTTACAAATATTATACAGCATAAGATTTTAACTAGAACTATTTGAACACTGATTTATAAAGAGTTTCATATTATACAATGTTTAGGCATTATGTCTTTGTACTGTATATATTTTTACAAAATGTAAATAATAGTAGAAAAAAAGGAAAAAAATGTTTTTTACTTACATACAAAACTACCTTAGAAAACAAACTTTTTTTATAATAACACTCATTTAGCTGTGTATACAGAATTACCAGTACATCATGCACTTTATTTTTTTGTGTTATCATTTTTTATTAGCAGGAAATACAAACATCATTAAATATTAAATAGTGAATATAAAATACTAAAGTATTAAACAATTAATTTGACAACAAATCAGTAAAAAGCGGAAAATGATAGAATGTCAAGCTAGTAAAACATAAGTTACATATTTCATTAAAAGAATTCATTCGGAATAAAATAAGGGAATGCAATATATGAATACAGAATCATACCAGTAGTAAGTATAAATATAATAGTAAAAGGTTGACTAATTGAAGACAATACACCATAGTCATAAGTCAGTGAACTAACAGTACCCAAAGGTCAATACAATATAATGAACAAAATAATCTAAGAAGGTTAGCAAACAGATTAAAAAAAAAATGTATACTTGTTACTGGAAAACCTTTCCTCCATAACTTATTTTATTCTGTCTACAAAAGTTAAACAAAACTTCCAATAAATTATGCACTTTCAATGTTTAGGAGCTACACTGCAAAAACAAAAGTCAAAATTTTAATAGGAGACAAATACACAGTTGTACAAATGTTATACGGATAATGTTTTGAAATATATTGGATAAATGTAGCTTTATAATAAGTATCAAATTTTACAATAGTTTGTATTAAAAAAAATATTGTTTTGAAAAAATCACAAAAAATCCTGCATATATTCTTTTAAGCCATTTTAAATGTCTTAACAGTACAACAAAATAACATTACTTATGCAAGTTAATAAAAGAAATTACAAAATGTAAAGCGTCATTAATTTTGTTTTTTGATAATACAAGTAGGCAACCATTATATAATAACTAAAATGATGAATATTGTATACAGCACATACCAATAACATTGAAAGAATATTCTTTAGTAAAAATGACATACCTTAACACAAAAATATAGAGAGACTGATTGGCATTGCCAATGCTTGTTTAAAACAATGTTTTTCCAGAATTAAAAGTTATACAAACAACATGACGCAAACAAGTTGTTACAGGAACAATCAAGTTGATCAGTTTCCATGTTACCACTCCTGTGAAAGGGGCATCATTGTGGAACTATGAGGTACTCTATAATCAATGTTAACAAAGTTGTGTTCATAATAACGCACTACATACCCATGAGGGTCTCAAGGCGCTGAATAATGTGTAACCATAGAGACACTGTTGACAGTTGAGAGGTACCAGAGCATCTATTCTGCTCACTTTGGAGCCATAACTGACCTTTGAACCCCTGCCATCCCTGTGACCTCCTGTCACTCCCTTTTTAGGTCTTGCCTAGGCAGCACGCACGCGCTACTCTAGGAAAAATTACCTCTTGGAATCGCTCTGGACTTCCGGCCTATTGCTTGCTGTAATGTGCATCGGCTCGCAAGTGCTCGTGCACCACTCGCGGGACTTCCGGCCTATGGTTTGCTGTAATGAGCAGCGTCTCGCAAGCATACGCGCACCACTCGTGGGACGCTGTAGCTGTATTCGTGGCCGGGCTTGTTTTAAATCAAATACGTGAATTGTTCCCACTTTGCTGTGCCCTTCTTGTCTACATGTGTAAGTGCATGCATTCCTCAAGCTAGGGAGGGCAGGTGTGTCCCTTCTCACTCTTGCTTGCTTACACCAGCTGTCACAATGGAGATCACCGGGTCAGTATTTAGGGCTGGCTAATCTTCACACTTCGGCAACACTGACCGATATATACCAGTCGGTACCTGTTGAACCACCAAGTGTCCACAGATGCTGGAAGGCTGCCGTGCTTTGCCGTCCATTAACTCTCTCAAAGATTACCTGTCCTGTCCAGGGAGTTACTTTTGCCCAGTGTGAGTGGTGTTTGTGCTGAAGCTCTTGTTATTGGTGTTGGGATATGCGTGTCCTATCTGTGGGAGACTGCAGCAAAGAATACAGTTCTGTCCCGGGAGCTGGAAAACGAAGTCCCCTGACAACATGAAACCTCTTTTATCCAGACTCTGTTCTGATTACGCACAGTTTGTTTTATTTTCTGACGTGTAAATGGCACATTTGGGATGCCCTGACTTTGTACAAGTGTTCTTCAGTGTAGCACAACTTGGCAGGCGTAAAGTTCAAAAGAAAGAGCCAACTTTTGCCATTGCAAATGGTACATGTAGAGGGTGGCTTGGCAGGTGGTAAATATTGTCTAGGTGCTCAAGTGTGGTTTTTTTTGCATTTGGGAGAAGTATGGGCTGGGAGATAAGCTCTTTGCTCCGAAGCCCACATTTTGGTCATGTGGAGATGAGTGGATTGGAGTCTAGATGCCCTTCGGCAGTATTCAGTGTGGCCGCTCCACTCACTGCCTATCTGTGTAGCCCACACATGGGTGCATGGTAATGAATCCTATCTCCATAGGCAGACCATGCAGTATGTGCCCCAGTTTTTGTGTCTCTTTTAATTTCTGAAACTGGGTTCTTTAGATATATATTGGCGACCCAGTTAGCTTGTGTCGTAGGTGACTGCCTAGTACTCTCATACGGCTGCACCACTCCCGTGTAAACCTTCATATTGGTGATTGCACCATAATGGCAGAAACAAGCATGGTACTTCATAACATCAAACATAGAATTCTGTTTTTGATTGCATTTTTTTTCTGTCTCTTGTTCCAAATAGCTTCTGTGAAGTGCCATTTCAGCTGCCTGCAGTTTAAGTGCTGGGTTAAGTGTGGTCTCCTTAGCAAATGATAAAATGCCTGTGAGCACTGACAGCATTGGCATTTGTAAAACATCACTAGTAAAACAACCACGAGTTGCTGTTTTTACACTGCACATTTTTATTGCAAGCACACGGGGGCTGTGTTTATCATTTGCTTTCAGTTTATGACACATGCTTCCAATAAAACTAAGAGTTCCACCTTGCCAAGGCTAGCACCATTGGTTTTGCAAATGCTTGCTTGATCTTGTTATTAGCTCCTGTTGGTATGAACTCATGCAGCAAGTTAGAGCCTCGAAGGGCTGCATGAATCGAGGGATTTGTTATTTGTAGACGTGCAATGAAGTCTGTGCTGGCCACCCTGTGGCATGTTTATGCAGACTCGAGGGGGTGCTTTTCCAATAGTCCCCACTTTGTTTCTGGAACTCAGAGTTTGTTGCTTCGGCCTGCATGGGGGGGGGCTCTCAGAGGGCACTGTGGATGGTAATCCCCACCCCAGGTGACCCCTAAATGTACATCATTCAAGGTGATCAGTAAAAGGCGATGTTGATGAGCTGGTGTCTGAAGGGTGTGATCCAAACCTTGGCTTCTCCACCTGACCACGATTGCATGGACCTGTGACACGAATGTCTCGTCCTGCACCTCTGGCTCTCTACCTGGCGAGCACCGGCAGCAGACTGAGACTCAACTTCAAGAGTATCTGTTTGGGACCAGCCACGCCTAGACGTGTCTCCCTTGCCTTATATTGTACTAGTCTCACTATTCACCATCTGGTGAAGTGAGACCACGAGAGCTGTCTCGTCTGCTACAATAATAACCTTCATGAAGCGCTGCGCCGGCATCTAGGCGCTGTTCATCGGGTGAGGTGCATGCTAGGTGGAGGCCACCGATCATGAAAGGCTTCTGCTGTGTCTTAAGAGGTTGGCGAGATGCTGCTTGCTTGCTCTGCCGCTGTCCACAGGTGACCGGCCACTTCGACGTGTACATTGGGAGTTGTAGTCCGTGTGTGCTGTGCTGTGCATCCTGCTTTTTCCTTCCACACCGGCTGCTTTTGAGTGGAGTGGGGTTGTAGGCCGTGTGTGCTGTGCGTTGCATCCTGCTTTTTCCTTCCACACCGGCTGCTTTTAAGTGGAGTGGGGTTGTAGTCCGTGTGTGCAGTGCGGTGCATCCTTCTTTTTCCATCCACCCCGATTGCTTTTGAGTGGAGTGGGAGTTGTAGACCGTGTGTGCAGTGCGGTGCATCCTGCTTTTTCCTTCCCCACCGGCTGCTTTTGAGTGGAGTGGGGTTGTAGGCCGTGTGTGCTGTGCGGTGCATCCTGCTTTTTCCTTCCACACCGGCTGCTTTTGAGTGGAGTGGGAGTTGTAGTCCGTGTGTGCTGTGCGGTTCATCCTGCTTTTTCCTTCCACACCGGCTGCTTTTGAGTGGAGTGGGAGTTGTAGTCCGTGTGTGCTGTGCGGTGCATCCTGCTTTTTCCTTCCACACCGGCTGCTTTTGAGTGGAGTGGGAGTTGTAGTCCGTGTGTGCTGTGCGGTGCATCCTGCTTTTTCCTTCCACACCGGCTGCTTTTGAGTGGAGTGGGTGCCGAATGCCTTGTAGCTACCTGCTGGTGTCCCTTCTATCCACCTGGCCCACCCCCTCCCATGCATACTGTTTGCACTACGCGCCTGCACCACTGAAATCCTTGCACTGCCCCTACCTGCCCGCCACTGCCAGGGCATCGAGCGCTGGTGTCCATTGCAGGGCAAAAAGGCAAATTCCTCTTCTTGCCACTACATCTTCACTGGATGGGGCTTGGAATAAACCAGATCCTTCTCTGCACCCCTCTTCTCAGTCAGTCATCTATTAAACTTTACTCCTCCCAGAGCAGGCTCTGCTATCCACCCCTGCTAGGGGAGCTCCTGTTGCTCCGGTGTGGACCTTACAAAGCATGTTAACAATTTGCTGTATTTAGTGCATGCCTTCGGGTCCCTCACCTCTGTCCTGAGTAGACTCTGCCATGGATGCGGTATTCTGTCCTTGCCGTTGGGTGGACAGAGTAGAGAATTTACCGTCTTTAGCCTGTCCCTGTAGAGAGTGCTTCACCGTCACGCCGGTGTGGCCCCGGTACAGCTTTACAGGCTGCCTGTAGTTACTGTATGACATGGGTTAGTGGAGTTGTTTTTTAGGTCGAGCCTGTCCCATTCCGCAGAAATGGATAGGATCGAATTCATGTCGGCAAAATCCTCTTCAAACTAAGGGCTTTCAGGCCGGCGTTTTCTTGCAGTTCACGTGAACATGCACGAGCATTCACGGCCAGGGCTTCTCCTCCCCTAGCAGCACTCCTCCCACACCAGCAACTCCCCCCTCCCACACCAGCACCTCCCCTCTCTCTCCCCGCAAACACAGCCTTGCCGTAGCAGCACTCCTCCCACACCAGCACCTCCCCCCTCCCCAGCACCTCCCCTCTCTCTCCCTGCAAACACAGCCTTTCCTTTCATTTCTCCTCCCCCTCCCCTAATTGATTCATGGCCGGCCACAGGCCGGCCGTACTTTCGTTTCCCTTTTCTCGTTTGTATGAAGCACTACATTATAGTGTGTGTGTGTTTGAGACATCCACCTAGAGTACAACTCTGCCAGTTCACCTCGTGTTGCTCGCTTTCACATGCATCTTCCGTGTTGCTTTCCCTCAACCGGTGTTGCCTTTGCTCCCCGCCCCACGCCCCCACACCCGTTGTTTTCCTATCCCCTCCAACCCTAACCTCTTGCTTTTGCATCCCCTTCCTTTGTTCCTTTGAAACCTTTGCATCGCAGAACCAATGTCACTTGTGGCATGCTTATGATCAACTTCATGGCATTGGTGCCCAGCCCTCAACTCTCTGAGCTGGTTTCCAATTGAAGGTGGAACGACATAGAAGATAGCATGTATCATTGCAAACTCCTGCACCACGATTACACACACTACCTAGCCAAGAAACTGATTGTAAAAACCTGTATGTCTTTCTATTATACATAGCCTGGTCTATTCGTTTGCTCTTCACGGTACATTTGTCCATCACAATTGTTATGTGATTAAGGCCTCAAATAAGATAACTGTAAAGTGCTCTGTAGCTCTCGGCCGTGAGCGCACCATATGAAAACTCTAAATAAATACATTGCAAAGCGGTATGAATCTGGCCGACCTGGGCAGAAATACTCAACAATCTGAAGACATTCTCTTGTTGAGGATATATTAACGGGTGGGAGATGCAGAGTGAGTTTGCCGGAAATGTTTTTCCTTGTTGAGAGTTTTGTGAACAAGATGGCAAGTTCTGTTGCAACGGTCGGGGCAACGCTAAAATATTTACGAGGACCCTGCGGTGGGCGTCACATCCTGCCGGTGCCTGATCTGATCGCAGATGTGCTTTCGTGCTAGATAGCGATCACTGACTCGAAGAGCGCACCGAAGCCACTCTGGTGGAGTCAGCATGTCTGTGCGTGTTGCCGTTTGATGAGATTATCGTCCGTTGAGGGGCCATTTGGGAAGCAAACTGTTCTTTTTTCTGCATTCAAATGTACTCGCATTAAAACACGCCTGCTGGATTGACTGTTGCCATGATTCAATTAGCCCCTTCGCGACAGGCCAACACACCGCAGTAGTGCTCAGAAGCTTCAAGAACAACAAGCCGTCAGTCTAGAGTTTTAGGCTGTGCATGGCATCCTCAAATAGCATGGCATGCGCCTTTCAAATATATTAAGGTTTCTATTTCACAGCACTGTGAAAAATTAATCTCTGTTTTATCGACCTAAAGAATAAATGTCTGGGTTGCACAGCTCGGATTCGAACCTGTGTATGGGTTATGCAGAGCAGTGAGAACTACTCACTGAGGTTAAAGTAGGGCGTGGCTCACTTAACAAGCATTGGCATAGCCAATAGGTCTCGCTTGTGGGACCTTAGAAGTATTTAGTTACAAGGATATTGTGCTGCAAAACAAAATACTTATAAGGTCCCACAAGCGAGACCTATTGGCTATGCCAATGCTTGTTTTCTTTATTCCTGGGTGGAGTAAACCGGAGCAATAAAATTCTGACATTTCCATTTCACTTATAATTGGTGATCATAACTAACTCACTCTCAATAACTCACTCACTAACTCTCTCACTCACACTAACTAAATCTCACACTCTCTCACTAACTCAATAACTCTCTCTCACTAACTAACTCACTCGCTAACTCTCTCACTCTCACTAACTCTCTCACTAATTTTATCACTCTTATTAACTAACTCTCTCAATCTCTCACTAACTATCTCTCACTAATTAACTCACTAAATCTATCACTCTCACTAACTAACTAAGTAACCTTCACTCTCCTGTTATTTATACCCACCCCTTTAACAATAAACACCTTAAAAAGCAACGATTAGAACAGGCAGATACAAGTTGCCAGCATTCAAACATAAAAAACCACAAATCATTACTTCTAATTAATAGTTTTTTATCATCGTCATTTTGTTGTACATTATACATCATAAGTAACAAAAATGCTTCTCACACTTCTTTATTATAACATTTCAGCATACTGCAGACTTCTGCACAAAACAGCTTAAAAACAAACACAAACTCAATATCTCTGCCTTAACACTTATTAGTTCCCAAAGGCAAGACCTATTGGCTATGCCAATGCTTGTTTTGTTTATTTCAGAAGGATTACTTCTGGTGGGACTTCTAGTGTCACTTTTTGTCACTATTAAATTAGCTTCACCCATTCCCTTTATTGCTGGATTTTGAGACTCTTCACCCCCTGGACCCAGAGCGCAAGTCCCCATGGGGCTAATGCAGGAGCCTTGCTGTCACTGGAGGAGGCGTGGCCAGCCACAAACATTTGCATACCCAGAAGCCTCTGCGTCAAACACCCGATTCATCAGTACAGGCGACGCAGGCGTTTGTTTAAAAGGAGAAGGAGCGCCTGTATCTGTGCACGCAAAGGCAGTCATGAGAGTGAACGGCACGTCACCACTGCAAAGTCACCCAACCAGTAGTAAGTGATCTTTTTTATCGTTATTGCGCGAACAGTTGACCAACTAATACTATTTATTATGCTTTACGTTTCGCTGATCACGCGCACTCTCGAGGGGCCGTGAGAAGCGGAAAACATGCATCAATTTTTGGAGGGTTTCTGTACAAGAAACTCCGTTATTGGTCAGAAATGTGAGCTTCCTGGGGCGGTCAGGCTTCCTCGGCTGCTGAGGAGAGGGGGCGTCACAGGCTCACGGACGCAGTACGAGGCGCCATGCGTAAACGTGCGCCTGCGCGAAGGAGCGGGAGGTGCAACGCTCCCTCCTGTCGCTAGAGGTCAGGATGCTCGAGAGGAAGACTCAGCGCGTCACCATCACTCTGCATACCCACAATCCTGTGCGCGCCTCATAATGCTGCTTTACTTTCATACTAAATGCAGCTCTTTGTGGCATTTGAAACGATAAAGAGCAGAGATTTAAGAACGAAGGGGCCAGAGTACTCAGTCCGCTAGTAGGAAGACAAGAACCGTAGTTAGGCATACTACTTTACTAAGGGAAGTTTCCGGGTAATTTGCTTCTTGAGTGACATTTCAATAAGCACCATAAAAAGCAACGAATAGAACAGGCAGATACAAGTTGCCAGCATTCAAACATAAAAAAAACCTCAAATCATTACTTCTAATTAATAGTTTTTTATCATCGTCATTTTGTTGTACATTATACATCATAAGTAACAAAAATGCTTCTCACACTTCTTTATTATAACATTTCAGCATACTGCAGACTTGTGCACAACACAGCTTAAATACAAACACAAACTCAATATCTCTGCCTTAACACTTATTAGTTCCCAAAGGCAAGACCTATTGGCTATGCCAATGCTTGTTTTGTTTATTTCAGCAGGATTACTTCTGGTGGGACTTCTAGTGTCACTTTTTGTCACTATTAAATTAGCTTCACACATTCCCTTTATTGCTGGATTTTGAGACTCTTCACCCCCTGGATCCAGAGCACAAGTCCCCATGGGGCTGCTGCAGGAGCCTTGCTGTCACTGAGCATTGGTAAAATCAATAAATTCAGTCAATGGCATTTGTATCCTTAAAGGAATTCTTGGGAGCGGCCGCCTCGCGCATTTCATTGGGCAATAAAAGCAACAACAGAAAAGTGGGGAAGAAGGGATTGAAAACGTATTACAGAAACTTGGGGCAGATTTACAATAAATGCTCCATCCCTTTATATCAGCAGGGATGCGCCAGTTATTGTGCGCCACGGCTTTGCCAGCATGGGTGCACCACCATGGGGAAAGAACGGCACAGATGCGTGACGCATCTGTGCCGTAAAGGCGGCTCATTGCTGCGTGACGCATCTCCAGCAATGCTATGGGAGCCCTATCTGTCCAATGCTGCGTCAATCCTTACGCCTGCTTCAAGCAGGCGCAGGGTTTGGACGCAGCATGGACGTAAAAATGACTCAGTATTTCACTTAGTCACTTCGGAGGCGTTCCTGCACCAAAACGCCCCCTTGCGCCAGAACGCCTCCTCCTGGCGCAGGGCTTTACAATGTGACGCATCTCCCAGATGCTTCACGTTGTAAATACCCCGCACCATGGTGCCTCTTTTGCACCGCCACTGTGTCACAAAAGTGACGCAACAGTGGCGTAAAAGAGGCGCAATGGGCTTGTAAATCTGCCACTTACTCTACAAGGTGGAAATGTAACTTTTTTTTGTATAAATGAGGTGGCATATACTCAAGGGCTTATCACCAAGTTAGCAGCCAAAGTAGCATGCTAACATCCGATATTACCAATTTCCCTGCGATAGCAACCGCAAAAATCATCGCCACAGATGAAAACCGGCAAATATCGCTAATGAGATGCAGAGTAGGCGTTCCCGTGCAAAAAGACGGGACAACACCACTTCTTAACATTCTCAACAAGAGAGGAAGAGAGGGAGATAGAAAGAGAGGGAGAGGGAAAGAGAGGGAGAGAGAGTGCCGACACTGAGGACCCAGGCCTCACTGCTCACCTGCTACCATCGGTTTGTGTCCAACCACGTGCCGGTATACGCTGCAGTCCACCAGGTCCCTTATCTGAAACAGAGTCCAGAGTCATGAGTGGCAGAGTCCATACAGTTGCACACGCCATCATCGCTTGTCCGTCCCTGCGCACACAGGCTGCTGCACCCCAGCCCCTCCCGCCTCCTAGCGATAATTGCACGCCCTTGTGCATCCAGGCCTCACTGCTCACCTTCCGACACCGACGTGTCTCCAAGAGGGCCCACCACGTGCCGGTGCAAGCTTCAAGCCTGGGACCCGCACCCATGGCAGCCTTAGCATCATGCACCCCGCACCACAGGCCACCAGGTCACACACTTGAGTCTGGGTCTTGATTTCGCAATGGCGGAGATCATATCAGTGCACACGGCATCATCGCAGGCTGCACACCTGCTCAACCCTTTAGTTGTACCTCTGTTTGCCCGAGAGGCAATGCCACGTGGCAGTAGACCCACACTGCCCGCTCACTGGCCTACACTGCAGTCCAGCAGGCTCACCAAATCCTTACCAGTCCGGACCGCCAGGATGGGGTATCATCGCAGGCTGCACACCCGCTTAGCTCTTTAGGTGCCCCTACCTCAGTGCACTGAAAGTCACCATCCTGAAGCGGTGTGCCTGTGCCAGCCGCAGTGTATCCAGTGCCACCAAGTCTGTGCCCCACTAGTCATGGACCCTTTATGATTGAGTCTCGTGGTGCGGACACCATCATGTCACCTCCGTCACTAGGGAATGTGATGTGGTAGGGACCTAGTCCATTATGCATAAATAATAACCACACGGATACACCCAGATAGAGAGTGGAAATGGTGTCCAGCACGTGCGACCTGCCCTTTTAATTGACAGGGTCACATGTCCTGTGAAGCATGTCCGGATGGGTGTGGTGTGGGTATAAACCAGCCATGAGGGAGTGGCTGTGACATGCTGACAACTAGACCTGTGATCAGCAGATCACTACAGGGAAGACCTGGGACATGTAGCGTTGTCCCCCCGCCTGTGAGCGTAAGAGGAGTTGGCTGGCTTGGCGTATGCCAGTCCAACGCAAGGGTGTGAACAATGACCCCGGGGCTCTGGGCGTGGTTCCATCCTGGGCTGAACAAGGAAGTAATTAATGCGTGTATCTCTGTTTTAGTGTCGCACCACCCGGACCGCAATTGGCAATGTATCTCCCTGTGACCCAAGTCCCACAACATGAGCAACATGGACGTAAGGGGGAGCCACTGACCCTACACTCATCCGTACTTCCACACGTGAAAGATCATAGACATGACACATCTGTGTGAATATGAATGTTTAATGCACATTCAGTGGAGTGTTGCTGCTGGAGCAGTACAGGGCCATGCAAAACCCCACTGTACATTTTTGGCCCGTGGAGGGCCAGCCAGAGTCATTTAGGGAATGACAAGTTCATCAGTAGAGAAAGAGTTCAGTCCGCAGTCTGAATGCTGTGTCATTGGTGACCAAACAGAATATGGCAGTCCATGTCGAGGTCCAAGGTGAGTGTCGCTGAGTGTATCGGGGGACATTGGAAGGTGATGATGCAGAGGGAAGAACCAAGCAGAAACCAGCCATATGGCGGAGATGAATGCTGCTGCGTCCTGCTTACCACGAAGGCAGATTCATCCGCATCGTCATCCTCTGCTGTTTCAAATTAGATTGGGTTAATGTAGAACTCACCAAGTACAGGGACTATCTGATGCTCTCCAAGATAAACAAATTTCAAAAAGATCTTAAGAACTTTTCCCGGGAAAAGGTACATCCCTATACTCAGGAAGAGTATGCCTGTCAGAAAATCCAAGAAAACATTAAGGGGAATAAACAGGGACGACCCAGACGGTATACCACTAGTAGTTCCAGTGATGGAAGTGAAAATGAATACCCCCACAAGAAAAGAGGGCGAGGTCGGGGCAACTGGCGGGGGTTTAGACCACCTATGTTCCACCAGCCAGGCAACCAGTATCAACATCAGGGTTACAACTGGCCAGTTATGGGATACCCACCACCTCCTTCCTTCCCGAATCCTCTATTCGAGAACCCTCATTTTCAGGCACCCCACTTTCCTCCTGCACAGTTTCAGAACTTTCAGGGGCCTTTTTTAGAGAGAGGCCGGAACAAAGGCAGGGCAAACAAAGGGGCCCACAATGGGTAACTTGGGAGGATCAGGATCAGGAAATAACACAGAGAGTGACCAGGAGCATGGCATCGGGCACTGCCCCCGGGACAAGCCGCCAGAATCCCTAGTGGTCAATCTATCCTCTCATGTTCTCAATCCCATCCAGGAACAGCTTTTGAATAAGGGCTTAGGATTCGTTCCCACCAATCACTTGGACCCCTTCAGGTTACGTCAGGACTTATCCATCTTCTTTCGTAACTTGAGATTACGGGTCTTTTTTGAAGACAGTGACTCGGAGGATCCCTTCAAGGGGGATACCCCATTTCGCCCCAAATTGACATTCACTCCTCAATTGGCTCTATTACCTCCGGAGGTGGCCACCTTCGTACAGGCAGTAGTATGTGACCTAGAGAAACTATTCACCTCTCAAACTCATTCCTTTTCAAATTTGTCTACTGCGGAAAAAGAGGCCCTGAGGGAACTGACCGACTCTAGGGATATTATTCTAAAACCGGCTGATAAGGGCGGAGCAACGGTACTTCTGGACAGTGATACATACAGGGAGGAATGTCTTCGACTTCTAGCTGATGAGAGAAATTACCAGAAACTCTCTCTAGATCCACCTGGAGAGAACTCTTTAGAAATTGTGACAGCTCTGGAAGAGGCCAGGCCCAATGATTGGATCTCTGAACATGAGGCAATATTCCTTGTGAACAAACATCCTAAAACACCATATCTATATGTCCTTCCGAAAATCCACAAACCGGCACGACCCCTCCTGGTAGACCTATTGTCTCCGGGATGGGGTCGTTGCTGGAACCATTGTCACAATTTTGTGATTTCTACCTCAAACCTTTGGTCTAGAAACTCCCCGCTTATCTCAGGGATACTTTAGATATCTTGAACCACCTTAAAGACATGCCTTTCGACCGTGGCATCATCAAAACTATGTGATTATATGTACTTGTACATTGTCAACTCACATTTCCCTGCTATGCCAAATGTGATTGGCCAGTATTTACACACAAGCGGCACTCGTTGTGTCCTCTGTTCTGTTGTGGATGTGTTGCAGATTGTAACACATTGTTGTCAATGGTGATGTGCTCTGCATGTTATGTGTTTGTGCTGCATTTTGGGATAGTCACCCCTGCAGCTCTGATTTTGCTGTCCCTTATCCTTGTCATGCGGTGTGCCTTTCACTTTTCTGCTTATACAGTGCTGAGATGTTGCAGACTTGGGTACATTGGTCTCTTGTTGGGAGTTGGGGGTCTGGGGCATGGCTTGTCTGTAGATGTGCTATGCTTAGTTGTGCATTTGTGCCGTTGTGCTATTCTCTCCCGTCCCCCCAGTCCCTGGTCGTTACTCACCCTGGTGCTGTTGTGTCAGGTCATGTTGAGCGGTGTCCGGTCCCCCAACTCCTGCCACCGTGTCCCCACTGATGATGGTCGACACCATTTCCTCCATCTCGTCCAGCTCCTCCTGTGGCCCTAGACTCCCAACTCCAGTCTGCATTGCTGCCTTCTGGTTGTTAGCGAGTTTCTGCTGGGTTTTACGCTTCACATTCTTCCAGCGCCTCTTTACCTCTTCCATTGTCCTCTTCAGCGCTCCGACTGCATTCACCTTGTCCACGATGGACTGCCATATTCCATTTTTTGTTGCCAATGACACAGTGGAAGTGACAAACTGTTGTTGATGGTGTTCTACCTCCTTCGTTATCAGGATCCTGTTTTCCTGCGGACTGAACTGCTTACCCTCTTCTTCTTGTCCTTGGCCTTCCCTGACCTCAAGGTCCCAGGCTGGTCCTCCGGGGGGCTTGTGGGGCTCTGGGCTTCCTCTCTACTTGCTCCGGCTACCTCCATTGTGTTTCACTGATGTTTTGCTTTTGTTTGTATGTTTTTTTCTACTTTTATAGTGATTTTTCCCACCTGCCGTGTGTGACTTGCAGGCCCGGTGAAGATTATTGCTGATTTATTTATCGCGGTTGAACCCATCGCAACTTCATTTGCATTGGGGGTTTACATTTTTATCGCCGTCCTGGTGACTTTATCGCGGACATTTGACGTGTTATCGGGAACATATAGCATGTAATCGCCGTGTTGGAAATAGAACGTTAACACAGAGTTATTTTTCCATGAAGGACGGCGATATGAAACATTGCGATAACCGATTTTGCCGATGATTATCACACGTTTTTGAGAAGCTCCCCCTGAGATGCGGAAGAGATTAGCCGTATACCAAGCAAATGGACGAGGACATGAAGTGGGCTGGACAAATGGAAGACCTACCTAACCCAACTGATAGAGTACCAAAGCGAGTGACTATCATGAATGCAGCCAACGTGGATGCAGAGGATAGAAGCAGGAGGGACCAACCTCTGGCTCTAATGAAGATAACGAATGAATACAGTAAACAAATGCATGGCTCGAACTGGGCTCCCCTGCTGCACCTCGGTTAGACAACATAAAGTATGCACTCTTCACACTCTTACAACTCATAGAGTTTCAAGATTTATTGCCAGTCACTTAAGGAAATAACATCTTACTTTAGCATTTGATCTATGCCCGGCCTTTAAAGTGTAAGAGGTTAAAGTATGCAAAACATGTTGGCAGAAGAATCAGTGGATGTCCTTAGCAGACTAACACCAGCTGGACAGGGTATTTAAAGGAACAATGTGCAGGCACAGAAAGACCTGAAATGTGTGTTGCTGCCTCACTGACATCCCTGAGTGCACGCACAAATAGCTAAAAAGGCAGGGCTTAATTTATGAGGCTGTGCATCACTTTTACGCCACCGGTGCGTCACTTATTGTGACGCACCAGTGGCGTAAAAAATGCACCTTGTTGCGCCATATTTACAAAGTGACGCATCTACTTAGATGTAAACCCCTGCACCACATTATACCTGCACCATGTATAATGTATGCAACGGGGGGGGGCGTATTGACGCAAGAAAGGGTCGTAGAAGTGACGCAGTGAAATCTATGAGATTTCACTGCTCCACTTCTAGGACACAAATGCGTCAATTTCTTAAGCCAGCCTCACAGCAGGCGTAAGACTGACGCAGGCCCTTTCACATGGGTTGCGTCACTTTTGTGACACACTCCATCAATGCGTCACTTTTGCGCCATACAGATATGTCAGAAATACTGACGTATCTGTAACTCCTTGCGACATGATGCGTTATATTATATATATGACGCATCCAGCATGTCGCAAGGAGGGCGCAATGAAAAGTGACGCATCGCTGTTTTCACGCAGTGATGCGTCACTTTTCATAAATGAGGCCCACTGTACATTTGAAGGATCAGTTTGCACAAAATGTATCTTATTGTGGTAGGCGGGTGGATTGGTAGGGCAAATGATCTTGACAGTAGGGGAGATGTGGCCACCACTATGGCTTAGCAATCCTTGCTGCTGACTCAGGGAGCTGTAATCCGTCCGTGTAACTTTTTCATTAGTAGATTCACACACACTGAGCTCTGGAGATTCAGTAGTGATCCACCGACCGCCAGTGGCTAGGATTTTCTGGATTAAAATGGATAAAAACTAATGTCAGATATTACACCCTTAGATAACAGAAGCGTTTCCGACGCCATTAATTAAATAGTGTTCAGTGCTTAGTATGTCAATTAGGGATGGACTGAACTGGGACGCCAATGGCACAGAACTGGATGGTTCCGGTCCAGGGAAGGCATGGCTTGGCAGTTCGGGCTGGACTGTTCCCATGAGGCACAGGGTCAAGACTGATTTGCATGTGGCCATGTCTGAACTGGGGTGGCTTGGTGAGCAAAATAACGATGGATTAGACCCAGATATGTGACTGGGGGTGAATGTTTTGCCATTGTGCAACATTCCGTCCATCATCTTGTTTTTTTTCCTGAACTGGATGGTGCCTCGGGCCCCAACTGTGCCACATATCACTTTGAAAATGCATTTTTGTGCATTTTCAATGCATGTGCAAATTACCATCAACTTGAAGCTGAAGGTAATCAGCGTTTTCTAAATGCCCGGTTCGCATTTAGGCTACACGCATCGGCATTAGGGAATGACAAATTGCAATTTCCTAAATGCATTCGCAATATAGGTGATCACAAAAAAGTGCAATTACCTAATTTGCAAATACAAAGCCTTTCATGCTTCAGAAAAGTCCTTTTTGCCCTCGCGAGGGCAAAGATGCTTGATGCATGTGGCTCTTGCTCTTCTAAAGCTATATCTCTGGGGCTTGACCTGTGTGATTTCCGACAGGTCCATTGAGAGTGTTTTAAGTAGCATCAAAGGTAATTATCCACAACATGATGTTCGGAAAAGCAGTAAACTGAATGTTTTTATATGTGCTTGAAGTGAAATTCCCAAAACGTGCGCACAGAAAATAACAAGAGACAAAAAAGGGGTTCCAAATCCCCTAAATAGCAAAGAAAGCTTTGGGGATTTGTGGCTAGGATAACAATAAAACACTTTAAAATATAAGCTCTTCGTAAGGAAGAAAGAAAGGAAAAAGGATAAAGGCATTCAAGCAGCATGCACGGCACTGCTCGATCCAGAGGCAATACTCCATGGGAGTTAACTTGACCCTACCAGGTAGGTCGCTCCCCCTCCGCACAGCACCGCCTGTGTGTCCCTTCCCCAGCCGCCGCTGCTGAGGAAGTTGGAGGCACTCCTCAACCCGCAAGCTACCACCTGTGCCTCATTCCTGGTGGCCAGTGGTAGGCCATAGGTTTGTTCATCTCCGCTAATATTCCGCTAATTATTGTATTGTATTCACTGTATTGCCTGTATTGCCTTTCTTGTCATTTTTTTTTGTGCCTGTGACTGCTGTTCTCTGTCTTCCCCTGCTGCCGGTACTTGATCTGTGCCGTTTTTTCCCTCTGTTCCTCTCGCTGTCCCTGTGTCTCTCTGCCCGGTTTTACCTTCTGTTCCCCTCGCTGTCTCTGTGTCTCTCTGCCCGTCTTTGCCTTTTGGTCCTTAAGCTGCCCCTGTTACCCTCTGCCCTTTTTTGCCTTCTGTTCCATTTGTTGCCCCTGCTTTGCCGTACCCTTTTGCCTTCTGTTCCACTCGTTGGCCCTCTATTTTGTGCCCTTTGCCTTCTGTTCCCTTAGTCGCCCCGCACCGCTCCCGCCGCTGCGCCCCCTGTGGCCCGGCCCCCCTGACTGCCAATTCGCTGCCCCCACCTCCCGCCTCCCAGCTTCTCCTCCATCCCACCTCCCCATATATGCTGGGGAGAACGACCCTTGACCCTACCAGATAGGTGGCTCCCCCTCCGCACCGCACCGGCTATGTGTCCCTGCCCCAGCCGCCGCTGCTGAGGAAGCTTGATGCCCTCCTCCCCCCGCTGCCTCCCTCCTGCGCCTCATCCCTGGTGGCCAGTGGTAGGCCATTGGTTTGTTCATCTCTGCTATTTTTCAGCTATTTATTGTATTGTAGTGTTACTAGTGTATTGTATTCACTGTATTGCCGTTATTGTCATTGTTGTGCCTGTGACTGCGGTTTTCTTTCCCCCCCGCTGCCGGTACTTGATCCGTGCCGTTTTTTCCCTCTGTTCCCCTCGCTGTCCCCGTGTCTCTCTGCCCGGTTTTACCTTCTGTACCCCTCGCTGTCTCTGTGTCCCTGCCCGTCTTTGCCTTTTCTTCTTTAAGCTGCCCCTGTAATCCTCTGCCCTTTTTAGGTCTCGCGTTGGACAGCGCATGTGCCGCATGCGCCGCGTCTCAGCGGGACTAAAGTAATGTAAACTCCGCCTATTGGCAGCTAATATGTGCTGCTGCTTGCCATTTGCTGAACATTGCATTGCTCTTTCTTATCTTGCTTATGGTTGGTTTGGGATGCAAACGTCACTTCCTTTGTGCTGCCGTTTTGCAGGAAGCAGCACCGACTAACTACTGTTTAGTTACGCTGCTGGGCTGTAATCAGTCTATTTAGGGACTACTTTTTCTTAGCTCAGATCCCGTTTTACGGCCGCCATCTGCTTCTACTTACTTACGGAGGTTTTGCCCTCCCCTAGCCCCCATCAAGCTCTTCTGTTCCACTGGCACGCTCGTGGCTCCCATTTCACGGCCGCTGTTTATTTTATTTTTTGGGGCGCCTCCCCCGATCCCATGTGCAAAGGTGGCAGGGCTCGCTAACCCCGGGATGTACTCCGCTGGCGCTGCTCTGACTAATCTCAGTCAGCGTCCAAGGGGGGAGGGGGCTTTCTGCTTCGTCATTTTGCTCGCGCCTCCCATTTCACGGCCCCTCTGCCCGAGAAAGAATTGAAAGTATGCCGACCAGACACGTCATGGGGATTGTGGGTAAAAGCAGGCCGGTTAGATCTCTTTTTGTCTGGAAAAGCAGGTTTTGTGTGATCTTTGGCAGCGTGCTGATGTTCCTTTGCCTCTGAAGCTGAAGCAGGTCAGGGGGCAGCTACATCCGAGGTAGGAGCGAGGCATCGCCACAGAGGAGGAATCAGGCCGGCTGCTGGGCACAGAGCAGTGAAAAACCCAGGAGCAGCAACCCCCCCACCCCCCTCCGGAGTCCGGTTCGTTTCATTCTTGTCTCATTTCTGTGCCTGTCCCCTTGCTCAGCGCTCGGTCTTTTTCTGCTCTTCCTCCCTCTCTCAGTTTATTCAGTAGAGCTTCACTGGCCTGACTTGTTGCTGACCTATTGATTTTTGCTTAAAATACAATTCCGGTACATTCCATCATTAACAGGGAAACTTTTCATAGAAAGAAATGCATGAACTGTCCAGCTGATACCAGGGGGCCATCCGCTAAAAATAGACCCAGCACATATTGTGAAAGTGTACTACTCAGTTCTCGGCTGTCAGCGCTCTCATTGCAGACTGTTCTGGTGCAGGTCTCACCGCACACTCCTATCAGTCCTGTCTTAACACTTACTCAAAGAGCAAAACATGCTCGAGGCAACAACAGATGTCGCTACAAGTAGTCATCGCTGCTTTACAAGGCGGGGCCACGTCCTCCGCGGTTCGGGGTCTCTATATCTGTACACATATACAGGAGGTTGGTGAGTGCCCCACATCCTGTGTAAAATATTGTGCACTTTGTACACACACATTGTAATGACACTCTTGGAGGCGTCCGTATGGTAATGTTAATGTAGCCTTATAGCCCGCCGTAGAGGGCTATACCGGCTATTTAAGGCCCTCTCCAGCATTAAAGGCCCGAGCCGAAGGCGAGGGCCTTTAACAAGGGAGAGGGACTTTAATAGCCGGTATAGCCCAGCTACGAAGGGCTATAGGGCTATTAGAACATTCTGCCTCTAGAGGACAGAATGTTCTAACAAAAAAGAACAAAGCCTTATGGGAACGTGAGTGGATTGGAATCCCCTCAGGCTCCCTGAAGCCTTTGTTCACAGCCAGAGCTGTGAACAAAGAAGCATTGGAATGATGGAGCTCCGGGCTTATACCAGCCATTATAAGCCCGGAGCACTCCATTGTTTTCAATGGAGCTCCCAACATTCCAATGTTCTAATGAGTGTGAACCATTCACCACTCGCTTTCTCTGTATGTAGTTGCAAGTGCCACGCAGTGTATTTAGAAGTCCTTGAGTGGCAGAAAGAATAAATCACAACTCCACTTGGGTAGGAGCCACCTCCTCGTGCTTCAGCGTTCGCCCAAACATGCCGCCAGCAGTGATCCCTCCTGCAGGCATCTCACTGAGCCTCGTTACAGAATGAATGATGCTGTTGATGTTGACCGGCGACTCCCAAAGGGTTAATATCTGCAGCATACTCAAGGGGCACTTTGACAGCGTCTTTCCAGTGAGCGTTTGCTTCAGGGCACTTTGGAGAGACAAGTGACACGACGAAAAGTTTGGAAAAGACCGGTTTTAATCAGTACTAATAAACACTAAGAACAAAAAATGAATTCCACAGGAAAGATCCTCACCTGCTGCTCTTAAGAGACTTTCAATTCCAGTGCTTAATTTGTAAAAAAAAAATAGTGCCAGGGCTCTCCTCAGGAGGCCACTGCAGCTTGCACCACACATTGCCCCTGCTGGTGCTGCCTATGATAGCAACAACACAACTGCTAACTATCACAATCTTACAAGCGTGAGAATTCGGACTATTCCAGGCCCCCAAAGCTATAAGAATGGTTTGGGCGGCAAGTAATAGTCATTTTTATTGTATACTGAATTAATAATTGACTGTTGTTGTGGTCATCTCAGACAGCACCACTTTGTGGCACACTGCTACAAGCGCTGCTGGTGTTGACAATTAAGTTCTGGTGCTGAGCACTGGAAACCTCCGGCTCAAATTAAGCACTGTTCAATTCTAATCAGGGTCGGACTGCCCTATTGGGAAATCAGGCAGTGCCTGATGGGCTGATATGGAAGGTCAGTATATGGGCCGGTGTTTTGACTGCTTGTTTTTTTTTTTGCAGACATTCACCGCAGCCTCTGGCCAGTGCGGGCTGATCCACTCTTCCTGGCTCCCTCGACTCCCGTCCACTTCCTTCCACGCAAGTCACGAGTTTGTTGCAGAGAGAAATACACTTCCCGTCGGAGGAATGTGTTTTTTCAGAGCAAAATTGTTAACGTCATCGCATAACACCTAAATCGTATTTAATATCGGTATAAAGCCGAAAATGTTATTTGCCAATTAAGGACTCGAGTGTCAGCAAATCATGTTTTCTTGAAAATAAGGCGCACTTCGAAGTAAGAGAGTATGTGTCTGTGTGCTTCCTTCTTTGCGCATATGTACATTTCTTTCTTGCAGGCAACATGCAGTTCTTTTACAGGATAAGTAAACATACATATATTGTTCGGCTTTAAAATAATTTTTTCCTCTAAGAGTGAGAAGTATCGTACGCTTCGCTGAAAAATAATCCCTTTCAACAAAGTTTAATGAAATAGGTGAAATTATTTACATTTATAAAAAAATCATTGAAATAATTGAGTAAAAGAGATTATGCGATGTTCTAATTCATGCATCTGTTTACTAAAAGAAAACAAAACATTATTCTAATGTGCATATTTTGGAAACCATCTAAAAAACCACTACAGCCGTATATGCATGATTACACTTAAGGCTCCAGAAAAGGAAAAACAGCACCACTCTCCGCAAAATGCTTACATTCTGGTAGGGATGGTGACAGTTCTGTGCTTTGTGACATTGTATGGGAAACAACCTTTACAACAAAACTTTTACAACGAACTACCATTACAACGCAACTTTTACAACGCAAACTATTACAACGCATTGCTCTGGGGGGCGCTCTAGGATAGGGAATAGGTTAATTTACTATCCAATAACTTTCCCTACTATCCACGGCGACTGGAGTTGGAATAGTAAATTAAACTATTCACTATCCAGCGCCTAAAAGCATTATGCGTTGTAATGGTATGCGTTGTAAAAGTTGCGATGTAAAGGTAGGCGTTGTAAAAGTATGCGTTGTAACGTCATACATCCCATTGTACATATGTCATACACATAGTACATTGCAGAAAAATAGCATATCTACAGCAGTTTCTACTTCTTCGTCGCACAAGCAACACAATCTTTTCAACCATAATAATATGAGCCATCTGCCCTTAACTTCTAAAGCTCACAAATGAAAACTCATCAGTAATAAAAGTTGCTAATTTACATATGTAGCAGACCCTAAGCGTCATAAACAAGGGAGCAAAATGGCCTATACATTTTTCAGAGGATAAATAATGCAGATTAATTATGTGAAGCCAGGCCTTTATTCTTAATGGATGCCTATAACAACAAGCATTGAAAATGCAATAGGTCTCGCCTTTGATTACGTTAAAGCCATTTGCTTTGCTAATGGCATTGTATAGCAAAGCAAATGGCTTTAACAATGCAATAGGTCTCGCATTACTGAATGTTTGAGCTATTGGTGTTGCATTATTATTAGCAATGCCAAAAGCTCAAACTTTATTAATGCGAGACCTATTGCATTGCAAATGCTTGTTTGCCTTCTGGTACATTAATTGCCCCTGCATTTTCGTGCCCTTTTGCCTTCTGTTCCACTCGCTGCCCCACTATTTTGTGCCCTTTGCTTTCTGTTCCCTTAGTCGCCCCGCTCCCGCTACTGCATCCCCCGTGGCCCCGCCCCATTCGCTGCCCCCACCTCCCAGCTGCCTCCTCCCTCCCACCTCCCCATATATGCCAGCCGTTGCATGGCCGCACGCAGCGGGCGTGCCACTGGAGTGCCAAAGGCTCACCTAAGGCAAGCCCGTCTGTGCCCGTCCGCGCCTGGACCACGCCCAGCACCAGAACACCTGGTCCCCGCACCCACCACAAGGAATGCTGCAACTACGATGCCAGCACTTTGCACGCCCTCAACCCCGGATGGACCCACACCTGCCTCAAGGCTGCCCCGAAACGCACACTCGGCCCCTTCACCTGCCAGAACTGCAGCTACACCAGCCTCAGACCCAACGAACCACCTGCCAAGAAATACATCAACCACCTCCAATGCATTCTACTAAACACCCGCTCTGCACGCAAACACGCCGTCGACCTCTGGGACCTGCTCAACACTGTCAGCGTCAAGGCCACTCCTCTGTTTACGTGTGATGCCAAAAAGGGGTCAACCTCCAGACTCCCCCAACTCTGGATAGCAGCAGCACAGAGTAGTAAAGTAGTCAGGCGAGGGAAAAAATGTATGAGGGAAGGACCCTCGGAAAGTGGGAGACCTGAAACAAAAGCACACAGTTTTAATACAAATCCTGTTACACTTACTACTCTCATATATTCTCACTAGTGCTCGCTAGTACCTGTCCACTGGCCGAGGGATTCTGTAGCTTTACATAAATCAAGTGAGAATTCAGCTTCTGACTTCAAGGCCTTCCTACAACGATAAACCACAACATTACATATTCCTCTTGACATTCATACTCTTTATCAAAACGGGAAAAGAAATCTATGAGCATACATACCCTGCAAACATTCATCCAAGATTAAACAGAACACAGCTCAAAAGATCAGGGCCTCCTTCCTTTCCAAGATTGAATTTAAAACGAGCCCAAAAGGAAATAAGATACTCTATAAACGAGTAGATATCCAAACTGAGGCATGGAAACAAAATAAGAAACTCGGGGTCCAAATGTACGGAGATTATTCTCCTCAGAGTCAGGAACATCCAATAGTACTTAGGCGCTTCCCTCAGCACAAGAGAAAAGGATACCGTTCCAAATAAATCACAAATTTAGGAAACACAGTCTTCTCCCGGCTACAGAAAGTATGACTAATTGGCTGGGGTCCCTTGAAACACAAGCGCTTCCAATAGCGCGGACTTCTGTGGCACCAAACAAACAATGAGCAAAGTCGGGGAGCGTTTATGTCAACGCAATACTCCGAACAGAAATGAAGTTCGAATAAGCGCTTCCTTCAGCGCGAATATATTGGCCACATCCAGGAATAGTGGAATTCGAAAGGAGGAAAACAAACAAACCTTTCTTCCACGGCAAGTCTAAAGTGGTGCTCAGCGCAGCACCCGAAGAATGACTCCTTAGAGCGGAGTCGCGCTGAAACAGCGTGCCAGGAAATATCCAGCGAGGTTCACAGCACAGCAGGTTCTTAGGAAGGGGGGCCTCCACGCAACCCGCGTTAGACCCGAGAGAAAGGAAAACTGGAACTACGGCAGATTACGCACACCACCGCCCTTGCGTTGTGGCATGAAGTAGACAATGCTCCTCCCCTACAGGCTTTCTGGGAGATGTAGTCCCGAGCGCTGCTACCAATACCAGGTAGGCGCTCTGAATACTGCCGGTTCCAAGTCAGCGCCTGACAGACACAACATCCCCGGGCGTCGCCTTCCTGACAGAGACGTGGATGAACGACTCCTCCGCACTCGACATCGCCATAGCCATCCCAGACGACTACAAGATCACCCGCAGAGACCGCACAAAGGGAGTCGGAGGAGGAATTGCCATCATCCCCAAGAACACCATCAGCATCTCGTCCAGCACCGATGACACTCTCAGCACCGCCAAACATATGCATTTCCAGAACTACACAGACCCCAACTCCACCCTCAGAGGCCCCCTCGTCTACCAATCCCCAGGACTCCGCCCCCAGTACAGTGACTCCATCGCCGACTTCATCAGCACGCACACCCTGACCTCCTCTGACTACATCCTCCTCGGAGACCTGAACTTTCACCTTGAGAACAACAACGACAGCAACTCTACAACCCTGATCGATAACCTCACCAACCTCGGACTGAGACAACTTGTCACAACGCCCACCCACTCCGCCGGCCACACGCTCGACCCCGTCTTCTCCTCTAACCTGCACGTCTCCTTCAACCACACCACCGAACTCCTCTGGACCGATCTCCGCTGCATCCACTTCACCTTCCAGAAACCCACCACTCACCATCACATCCAACAGATCCCCCACCGCTGCTGGAGCAATATCACCGAAGACCAACTACATGCAAACCTCGCTCTCAGCCCACCCACTGTACCCTCCAACACCGACGACGCTGCCCACAGCCTCAGACGCTGGATCGAGGACTGCGCCAACACCCTCATCCCGCTGAAGAACCCCCCCCACAGAGACACCAACAAGAGAGCCAGCTGGTTCACCCCAGAACTCCTAGCCTCCAAGCGAGCTTGCCGGAAACTAGAGAAGAAATGGCAAAGTGAACAGACCCCGGACAGCCACGCAGCACACAAGGACGTCATCCGCAACCACCACCATCTCATCAGGGCTGCCAAGAGGACATCCTTCAAAGACCGACTCGACAACACTGCACACGATAGCAAAGAGCTCTTCAACATCGTGAAGGAACTCTTTAGCCCCAGCTCCAACACGACATACCACCGTTGCAAGCCTTGGGCGACTCCCTCGCCACTTTCTTCTACCGCAAGATAGCAGACATCCACGACAGCTTCAACACCCAGACAGCCCCAACAGACAGCAACACAACAGACTCTCAGCACATCTTCGACCACGACCCCATGCTAGCCTCGGCCAGCGTGAGCACCGATGACACCATCAAGACCATGAGCACAATCCACTCAGCTCTCCGTTAGACCCACTCCTGCACCACGTCTTCAACAAAGCAAGCAGCTCCATCACACCCCACCTGCGCAACGTCATCAACCTCTCCCTCAAGACCGTGACCTTCCCAGAGAGCTGGAAACATGCCGAGATCAACGCCCTACTCAAAAAACCCAAGGCAGACCCAAGAGACCTCAAGAACTTCCGGCCCATCTCTCTGCTCCCATTCCCGGCCAAGGTCATTGAGAAGATCATCAACAGACAGCTAACTCGATACCTCGAAAACAACAGAATCCTGGACCCTTCCCAGTCAGGGTTCCGCAGCAACCACAGCACCGAGACCGCCCTCATCGCCGCCACCGACGACATCAGGACCATGCTGGACAATGGTGAGACTGCCGCACTCATCCTCTTAGTTTCTTGCTGGTCTGCACCGAAGCCATTCTCGACATTCTGCGTGGATTGCGCCTGCCAAGGCTTGTTGGGTCCAATTAGGAATCCGACACTGCAGTCAACCACATAGATCCTTTGTGGAACAGCTCGAATCCAGCTCCTAGTTGTCATCTCGCCTCCTGGACCACGTGGCTGAAGAGACAAACTTCACCTCTTTCACCTGAATTTACCCGACATTGGTTGGCAGCTTCCCATCGCCATCCTGGTCACTGGCTAGTGACCCAGACTATGTCATTTCTGCTTTCAGGTTCTTCAGATCTTCGATCCACCCTTGGATCCACCTGGACACTTTTCCTCTGGTTGCCTGCAGCACTTCTTCGCAGCTCTCCATTGGAATCGACGACGAAACCTGACACCAAAAGGCACCTATGCACCCGGCTTCCCTGGGTGAGGTAACACGAGTTCTACGATGCTACCGTGGGTCTTGACTCTCAAAGTGTTCTAGTCTAAAAGGGTTCCATCTTAGTTAACCTAGAAGTGTCCTTAAACTGTAAATTTGTAACTTGTTCGTTCTACATAAATAGTCAATGGTAACCCACAGCTGTGTTTAGACACTGCACGCGTCTCCCGTGGGTCTCCTACTTCCTAACCTTTGGTTGTCCTGAATAGCCCCAGCGATTCCACAGGCCCTAGGCCTGCTTTCTATTCCAGACGTGGTTCTTATACCACTATTTCATTATATGGTTTGTGAGGCCCCTAGGGCATAACATATACTGTGTAACTTATCGTATGCTAATTAAGTTCCTTTTATTGTACTTTTACCTCTGTCCTCATAAAGAGCGCAGAGGGGTTGTGTTTAGAATAAATACATATATATTTGATATATACCTTGTGTGGTGTGTTTTCATTTGATCATTCAAGAGATTATAATTGGTAAAAACAACTTGCTTAACTCGTCTCCAAGTCTTAGCCTGAAGGCTTCTCTCCACAGCTACCACTAGGATAGCTTTCTATAAGGTTGACTTTATAACCTACCATCAATAAGGGTCTAGAATAGTTTACATCATATACCAGGCCAACTTCTCACACACACTACATACCCATGAAGGTATCAAGGCGCTGAATAATGTGTAACCATAGAGACACTGTTGACAGTCGAGAGGTACCAGAGCATCTATTCTGCTCACTTTGGAGCCATAACTGACCTTTGAACCCCTGCCATCCGTGTGACCTTCTGTCACTCCCTTTTTAGGTCTTGCCTAGGCAGCACGCATGCGCTGCTCTAGGAAAAATTACCTCTTGGAATTGCTCTGGACTTCCGGCCTATTGCTTGCTGTTACCTGCATCGGCTCGCAAGTGCTTGTGCACCACTCGCGGGACTTCCGGCCTATGGCTTGCTGTAATGAGCAGCATCTCGCAAGTGTACGTGCACCACACGCGGGACGCTGTAGCTGTATTCGTGGCCGGGCTTGTTTTAAATCAAATTCATGAATTGTTCCCACTTTGCTGTGCCCTTCTTGTCTACATGTGTAAGTGCATGCATTCCTCAAGCTAGGGAGGGCGGGCGTGTCCCTTCTCACTCTTGCTTACTTACACCAGCTGTCACAATGGGGATCACCGGGTCAGTATTCAGGGCTGGCTAATCTTCACATTTTGGCAACACTGACCGATATATGTGTGTGTGTGTGTGTGTGTGTGTGTGTGTATAACAGTCGGTACCTGTTGAACCACGAAGTGTCCACAGATGCTGGAAGGCCACTGTGCTTTGCCGTCCATTGACTCTCTCAAACATGACCTGTCCTGACCAGGGAGTTACTTTTGTCCACTGTGAGTGGTGTGTGTGCTGAAGCTCTTGTTATGGGTGTTAGGATACGCGTGTCCTATCCGTGGGAGACTGCAGCGAAGAATACAGTTCTGACCCAGAAGCTGGGCACTCTGTGAGCAGAAAACGAAGTCCCCTGATAAAACGAAACCCCTTTTATCCAGACTCTGTTCTGATTACTCACGGTTTGTTTTATTTTCTGACGTGTAAATGGCACATTTGAGATGCCCTGACTTTGTACTCGTGTTCTTCAGTGTAGCACAACTTGGCAGGCATAAAGTTCAAAAGAAAGAGCCAACTTTTGCCATTGCAAATGGTAAATGTAGAGGGTGGCTTGGCAGGTGGTAAATATTGTCTAGGTGCTCCAGTGTGTTTTTTGCTTTTTTGCATCTGGGTGAAGTGGGGGCTGGGAGATAAGCTCTTTGCTCTGAATCCCACATTTTGGTCATGTGGAGATGAGTGGATTGGAGTCTAGATGCCCTTCGGCTGTCTTCAGTGTGGCCGCTCCACTCACTGCCTTTCTGTGTAGCCCACACATGGATGCATGGTAATGAACCCTATCTCCATAGGCAGACTGTTAGACCTGTCGGCCCTTTGGGTGGTCCCTCCTAATTATTTATTTAATTTTTGTCCCCTTTTTGCCCCTCATATCCCTTTATTTTTATGTCCACTGGAATTTTTGGGTGTTGACCTAGGGGTTAGGCACTCCTTGACCTTATAGTTTTTTTTCTATCCTAGGTGCCTCTCTGACTGAAACTAATAAACCCACAAAATGGTGGCTTCCAACTGCCACAACTGTTACCTTAGAACCCGGTGCCATTGGGTATAATGGGGAGTTCCAGAACTTTCTGGTCCACCCTAGACCCTCTGGACCTGGGCTATAAATATTGGAACGTTGCGCGGCCATTTTGTGTGGAGTAAGGGGAGTCAGAGAACACACCGGGTGAGAGCAAGCTAGAGTCCAGGCTGAGGTCTGAGGAGGTGGGCGCGTGAGAGAGGACCTGACAGCCTCTGGGGGCTGCTTTTCCTTCACTGCCTGACGCCCCCCCTTGACCATAGATCTGACCTGGCGGAGCTGACACCGTACATCCTTCGTGAGGTACCTGTGAAGGGTGTCCTATCCTCCAGCAAGGAGCGCTGGAACAGAACCCAGTGAAGCTCACAAGTAAGAGTGGCAGGACCCGTCTAAATATCGGGGAGTATTCCCAAGAAGTCAGGCCCTTCCGAGGAGTCAACCCCCCCCCTAACTGTTAGACTATAGTGGCAGAGCAGTGGGGTTCCCTCAGCGACTGGGATCTCTGCCGTATTTCCCCTCTCTCTTGTTGACGCCTGGAGCTCTGGCGCATCCAGCCACTCAGCTGTCTTAAACGCCTCTCATCAGAGCTTACCTCCGTATTGGGCATTGTGTGGGTACATCGCCCCTGGGCTGTCCCGCTCTCTCTTTGTCCCTAATGAGTCATCGCAGTCAGCCCGGGTCGAGCCTCTGAGGAGAACGTGCTGCGGGTGCCGTGTGAGCACCAGTCCCCCTGTCGTGAGGTTCCTCTGGGCCGGTGTTGACAGAGGGGGGAGCGCCGCCTCAGGACTGGCTTTCCGTTTGCAGAGGCTTGAGCGGAGCGCTGGCTGGCGTTGAGGAGATGAGCGCCGGAAGGTGTGAGGCGGGTCCGGAGGAGCCGAGGGAGGAGTTGACCCTCAGTGTGGGCGTGTGGGGAAATTGCACGGAAGCCGCTGGGAAGGCGGAAATCAGAGCGCGACCTGCCTTCAGTGATCCAAGTAACGCAGTCATCGAGGCGCTCTGATCCCTTGTGCACCTGACAAAGCCTGACCGAGCTTCACGCTTAAAGTAAGCAGGGCGCTGGGCTCAGTGGGAGGGGAGGCATAGCACTCATAGCCTCTACCGAACTCGAAGTGGACAGACCCCCTGGCCCCGGAAGGAAAGGGTGAATGGTGGGCCCAGGGAAAGGAGACCAACAGGGGTACACCGTGGAGTCTTCCTGACTACGCAGGTTCTGAGGGCTGAGGAACTGTCACTGGCTGACTGCTGCTGTCTGGAACTGGCATGATGGTTGGTTTAAGGAAGAGAAGAGCTAGGCTTATCTAACTGTGTGAATCATAATACACTGTCAAGATAACCCTTGAGTTGCCCTCATTTAGTGAATGAATTGCACTGATGACTACATGCTAACGCTTCTAGGCATTCTTCTGCTTGTTATTTAACGCATATAACTGCTTGGTTTTCTAATGTGTGAATTGTTACAGTACTGCTTATACAGACTATGGCTCCCATTTTTGTATGGAAATAAGTCTCTGATGGAAATGGATTTTCACAGTTACCTCTCGTATTAATGCTATGTAAAAACGAGGTCTGCTTAAATAAGGAAATCAAATGACATGATATGCTGTTATAATTAGAAGTGATCCAATAGTAACATCTAAAAATGTTAATTTAATGACTTGAGAAGCAATTGAGAACCTAATTAAAAGAGAACCTATTAACTGCATATTTTTATAAAACAGCCCGTATTTTTCTAAAACTGGTGTAGTGTCCTTATTTTTGAGTGGATGGACGTTATGTTACTGAAGGGTGTGACGCAATCTTTACACATGTGCCTTTGGGATAGGCCTTCCTACTTTGTGCCAAGCTACCCTATGTAGACTGGTAACCCCAGGTCCAACATAATTGGTGTCCAGCGGTGGGATTTGAACTGCGTTTGCGTCCACTCTAAAGTAACAAAGTGTACTCCACACCCTACACCTGGAGTTTTCTCCTGGCGGACTCCCTAATTATAATTTTGTTTTTCCAAATTTACTCCTGGTGGTGGGTGGAGGAAGCTTCTAGTTACCCTCTGAAAATGTTCCTTCTAAGTGGCTGTCCCGCACTCTTTGTGGCACAATGGAATTCGCACTGGAGGAGTTAGAAACCTATAATGTGGCTCAACTCAACATGAATTTTGTCAAAATATGGGAGTGTTCTTCAAGCGTGGTGCTAAGAAGGGGGAGCTTCAAACCAGCTTGAGGGCGTGGGTGGCAGCCCACCCAGATGGGAAGGAGGAGGAGGAAACAGACAGGGAAACTGTCATCGGGGTAGATGTGCTGTTCCAATCTGAGAGGGAGAACTTACTGACAGGTCCCAGAACACTCTCAAGAGAGAGCAGCAGTGTCTCGGCGAGAAGCTTGACTGAAGCCAAACTAGCGGACAGGAGGGAAAAAGACAGCTAAAGTGGGAGTTAGCCAAGTTGGAAAAGGAGAAAGAGAAGCAGAGGATTGCTCACGAGTTGAAACTCAGAGAGTTAGATCTCAAGGCCCTACAGGCAGGGACTCCCAGTTCTCCAAATGGTGGCAGCGAATCAAAGGATGTGACCAGGGAACCCAAACCTTACCTACCTAAGGATGTAGTCGCCAGCTACAGTACAGGGGATGACATCGCCAAGTGGCTGGCCGCCTATGAGGTCTCCTTAAGAGCCCATGGGATCCTGGAAAAACACGGGGGGTGGCTTGTACAAATACATGCCTCCTGCAGGGAGGGATACACTTTTAGCCCTAGAGCAGGAAGAGCAGACCCACTACCCCACCATGAAAGTGGCGCTGATCAAGAAGTTTGGACTGACTCCAGAAAAATACCGTCAAAAGTTTAGGGGTAGTCACAAACTAGGCACACAGAATTGGGTGGATTTCCTGGACTACGCAAAGAAGGCATTAGAGGGCTTGGTGCAAGGCAGCGAGGAGGGGGACTATGAGGGGTTGTATGACCTTTTACTCAAGGAGCACCTACTCGAGAAATGTTTTCCCGAGCTGCGTCAACACCTGGTGGACAGCAAGCTGACCAACCCCCGGAAGCTTGCAGCGGAGGCGGACATCTGGGCAAGTACCCGGGTGTCCTCAAAGGGGACTGGAGGGGATTCCCAAAGGGTCAGACAGGGTGTCCCCCAGAAGAAAGAGGGGGGGGGAGATAAAAAGAGGGAGTTCTCCAAAGGCCCCCAAAACAGTTTCCAGGGAAAGGGAACAGGATTCACCCCTACGGCTAACCCGCCCAGAAACCCTCATCCTGGCCAAAGTCAGCAGCCAAGGGTTGTCCAATGCTTTGAGTGTGGTGGTGTTGGACATTATAAGGGAGATGTCAAGTGCCCAAAGAGACCACCCCCTCCCACCGGAGGAAAAGCCCCGGGAGTAGCTAGTGTAGTGCTCGGGGAGGAGTTGCCCTTAGATAAGGGGGGTGAGTGGGCGGGTGTCACCTTAGTGTCCCTGGGACATCGGGAGATGGTCCTACGATCCAGGTACCCTCAAATACTGTAAAGTATGGGCAGTGGGTCACCATCAATGGCCAAAGAGGGGAAGCTCTGAGAGACACAGGAGCCAGTATGACTATGGTAAGGAGTCAACTGGTGTCTCCAGAGCAGGTGATTCCACATGTACTCCACCCCGCCGCAATGGCTGACGGCAGATTGGGCCACTACCCTGTGGCCGAGGTTCCCTTTGAGTGGGAAGGGGTTGCAGGTTCACTTCGAGTTGCCGTAAGCCCTGCCGTGCCAGTCGATTGTCTGTTGGGAAATGACATGGAGCACAATGCTTGGAAGGAGGTGGAATACCGGACTCATTCGGAGATGCTGGGTACACCTGACTGGGCCTGTGCAAGCACAAGGTCTGCGACTAACCGGAGAGGGAGTTCGCCTGGGCTGGAGCCTGGAACAATGGCCCAGCCCGCTGCCAAAAAAGGAAAGACCCGAAGACAGGAGAAGCCTGCTTCGGCTTCCACGCCCCATGAGACAGATCGGCCACCTGCGGTGGTGGGCCAGGAGTCCGTGGAGGGGGAAGTAGTCTCCCTGGAGGACTTACCTATCCCTGCTGAGTGGCATGTGGAAGGAGGGCCTACCAGAGAGGAGTTGTGTAAGGGCCAGAAGGAGTGCCCTACCCTTGAGGGACTGAGGCGACAGGCCGAAGCCCAGGCAGCAGGGAACGTTGCAGGGCACTACCATATTTACTGGGAGGACGGACTCCTCTACAGTGAACCCAAGGTACATTTGCCCGGTTCATCACCTGCCTTGGTAGTCCCTCAACGATACCGAGCCTTTCTTCTAGAATTGGCTCATGAAAATCCCTTGGCAGGACACTTAGGACTGGACAAGACCTTTGCCTGGCTTGTCCCCCACTTTTACTGGCCTCAGATGAAAGTGGCATCCGACACATACTGTCGGACGTGTGTATCCTGTCAAGCCAGTGGGAAGACAGGGGTGAAGCTGAAGGCTCCCCTGGAACCACTTCCTGTCGTTAGCACCCCCTTTGAAAGGGTGGGCATCGACATTGTGGGGCCATTGGATCCACCCACTACAGCTGGTTACAGGTTTATCCTGGTTCTGGTGGATCACGCCACGCGGTACCCAGAGGCAATTCCTCTGAGGACTGTCACTGCACCTGTAGTGGCTAGGGCCCTGATGGGGATCTTTACCCAAGTGGGTTTCCCCAAGGAAGTTGTGTCCGACAGGGGGACCAACTTCATGTCAGCGTACATGCGGGCTATGTGGAAGGAGTGTGGAGTTACCTACCGGTTTACCACTCCTTATCACCCACAGACCAATGGTCTGGTGGAAAGGTTCAACAAGACCTTGAAAGGCATGATAAGAAGTCTGCCTGAGAGCCTGCGGAGGAAATGGGACGTCCTCCTACCCTGTTTGCTGTTTTCCTACAGGGAAGTGCCACAGAAAGGAGTGGGCTTCAGCACCTTCGAACTTCTGTATGGGCATCCTGTGCGTGGACCTCTCAGCCTGGTGAAGGACGGATGGGAAAAGTCTCCCAGAAAGCTTCCCCAGGATGTGGTGAGCTACATGCTGGCCTTCCGGAGCCAAATGGCAAAGTTGTGGAAGCAAGCTTCTGACAACTTGACAAGCAGTCATGAAAGAGTGGTATGACCACAACGCTCACCCTGTGGAGTTGGAGCCTGGCCAGAAAGTGTGGGTGATGGAACCTGGAGAGCTAAGTGCCCTCCAAGATCGCTGGACAGGCCCCTTTGAGGTGAAGGAGAAGAAAGGTAAGGCCGCCTACCTGGTGGACCTTAAGACCCCTCGACAGCCCCTACGGGTGCTGCATGCCAATCGCCTCAAACGCCACCATGAGAGGCCCGAGGTCATCTTGATGATGGTGACTGATGGAGCAGAGGAAGCAGAAAGCGAGCCTCTCCCTGATCTCTTTTCGTCTCAGGAAAAGGATGGGTCGGTGGAGGGAGTGATTCTTTCCCCATCCCTAACTCCTGAGCAGCGAGAGGACTGCTGCCAGGTCTTGGAGCAGTACTCCTCGCTGTTCTCCCTTGTTCCGGGAAGGACCCACCTGTGTACCCATGATGTGGACACAGGAGACAGCCCACCAGTGAAGTCCAAGACCTACCGGCTGTCAGACAAGGTGAAGACCAGCATCCACGGTGAGGTTGCCAAGATGCTGGAGCTGGGAGTCATTGAACCTTCTAGTAGCCCCTGGTCCAGTCCGGTGGTCCTAGTACCAAAAGCTGCCCCACCAGGCACCACTCCAGAACTGAGGTTCTGTGTGGATTACCGGGGACTGAACTCATTGACTAAGACTGATGCACATCCGATCCCTAGGGCGGATGAACTTATTGACCGGCTGGGAGCTGCCCAATACCTGAGTACCTTTGACCTTACTTCAGGGTACTGGCAGATCTCCCTTACAGATGGAGCAAAGGAGAGGTCAGCCTTCTCCACGCCTGAGGGCCACTACCTGTTCTGTGTGATGCCCTTTGGGCTCAAGAACGCCCCTGCCACTTTTCATCGGCTGGTGAACCAGGTCCTTTCTGGAATGGAGGCTTTCTCCGCTGCTTACCTGGATGACATTGCCTTCTTCAGCAGCAGTTGGAAGGACCATTTGTGTCACCTACACGCTGTTCTCCAGGCCCTGAAACAGGCTGGCTTGACAATCAAAGCCAGTAAATGTCAGATCGGGCAGGGGTCGGTTGTGTACCTAGGCCACTTGGTGGGCAGGGGAGCTGTGCAGCCCCTCCAGGCAAAGATTGAGGCAATCATGGCCTGGGAACCCCCCAAGACCCAAACTGAGGTCCGAGCTTTCCTGGGCCTCACAGGTTACTACCGTTGCTTTGTGAAGGGGTATGGCACCATTGTAGCGCCCCTCACTGAGCTCACATCCAAGAAACAACCTCGACGGGTAGTCTGGACGGAGGCTTGTCAGCAAGCCTTTGAGAAGCTGAAACAAGCAATGTGTGCAGCACCGGTCCTGAGGGCCCCGGATTTCTCCAAGGAGTTCATTGTCCAGACAGACGCATCAGAGCATGGCATTGGGGCAGTGTTATCGCAACTCAATGAAGAGGGTCTGGATCAGCCTGTAGTCTTCCTATCCAGGAGACTGCTTCCCCGGGAACAAAAGTGGAGTGCAATTGAGCGGGAAGCCTTTGCGGTGGTATGGGCTCTGAAGAAGTTGCGGCCATACCTGTTTGGCTCGCACTTCCTGGTTCAGACTGACAACCGACCCCTTCGTTGGCTGTTGCAAATGAAGGGAGAAAATCCCAAGTTGTTGAGATGGTCCATCTCCCTACAGGGAATGGACTTCTGGGTGGAACATCGGCCTGGAGTGGACCACGCCAATGCAGACGGTCTCTCAAGGTATTTCCGCCTTAGTGATGAGGACTACCAAGGGGTTGGGTAGCTCTCCCCACTTTCAGCTGGGGGGGACGCGTGTTAGACCTGTCGGCCCTTTGGGTGGTCCCTCCTAATTATTTATTTAATTTGTGTCCCCTTTTTGCCCCTCATATCCCTTTATTTTAATGTCCACTGGAATGTTTGGGTGTTGACCTAGGGGTTAGGCACTCCTTGACCTTATAGTTTTTTTTCTATCCTAGGTGCCTCTCTGACTGAAACTAATAGACCCACAAAATGGTGGCTTCCAACTGCCACAACTGTTACCTTAGAACCCGGTGCCATTGGGTATAATGGGGAGTTCCAGAACTTTCTGGTCCACCCTAGACCCTCTGGACCTGGGCTATAAATATTGGAACGTTGCGCGGCCATTTTGTGTGGAGTAAGGGGAGTCAGAGAACACACCGGGTGAGAGCAAGCTAGAGTCCAGGCTGAGGTCTGAGGAGGTGGGCGCGTGAGAGAGGACCTGACAGCCTCTGGGGGCTGCTTTTCCTTCATTGCCTGACGACCCCCTTGACCATAGATCTGACCTGGCGGAGCTGACACCTTACATCCTTCGTGAGGTACCTGTGAAGGGTGTCCTATCCTCCAGCAAGGAGCGCTGGAACAGAACCCAGTGAAGCTCACAAGTAAGAGTGGCAGGACCCGTCTAAATATCGGGGAGTATTCCCAAGAAGTCAGACCCTTCCGAGGAGACAACCCCCCCCCCCTAACTGTTAGACTATAGTGGCAGAGCAGTGGGGTTCCCTCAGCGACTGGGATCTCTGCCGTATTTCCCCTCTCTCTTGTTGACGCCTGGAGCTCTGGCGCATCCAGCCACTCAGCTGTCTTAAACGCCTCTCATCAGAGCTTACCTCCGTATTGGGCAATGTGTGGGTACATCGCCCCTGGGCTGTCCCGCTCTCTCTTCATCCCTAATGACTCATCGCAGTCAGCCCGGGTCGAGCCTCTAAGGAGAACGTGCCGCGGGTGCCGTGTGAGCACCAGTCCCCCTGTCGTGAGGTTCCTCTGGGCCGGTGTTGACAGAGGGGGGAGCGCCGCCTCAGGACTGGCTTTCCGTTTGCAGAGGCTTGAGCGGAGCGCTGGCTGGCGTTGAGGAGACGAGCGCCGGAAGGTGTGAGGCGGGGCCGGAGGAGCCGAGGGAGGAGTTGACCCTCAGTGTGGGCGTGTGGGGAAATTGCACGGAAGCCGCTGGGAAGGCGGAAATCAGAGCGCGACCTGCTTCAGTGATCCAAGTAACGCAGTCATCGAGGCGCTCTGATCCCTTGTGCACCTGACAAAGCCTGACCGAGCGTCACGCTTAAAGTAAGCAGGGCGCTGGGCTCAGTGGGAGGGGAGACATAGCACTCATAGCGTCTACCCAACTCGAACTGGACAGACCCCCTGGCCCCGGAAGGAAAGGGTGAATGGTGGGCCCAGGGAAAGGAGACCAACAGGGGTACACCGTGGAGTCTTCCTGACTACGCAGGTTCTGAGGGCTGAGGAACTGTCACTGGCTGACTGCTGCTGTCTGGAACTGGCATGATGATTGGTTTAAGGAAGAGAAGAGCTAGGCTTATCTAACTGTGTGAATCATAATACACTGTCAAGATAACCCTTGAGTTGCCCTCATTTAGTGAATGAATTGCACTGATGACTACATGCTAACGCTTCTAGGCATTCTTCGGCTTGTTATTTAACGCATATAACTGCTTGGTTTTCTAATGTGTGAATTGTTACAGTACTGCTTATACAGACTATGGCTCCCATTTTTGTATGGAAATAAGTCTCTGATGGAAATGGATTTTCACAGTTACCTCTCATATTAATGCTATGTCAAAACGAGGTCTGCTTAAATAAGGAAATCAAATGACATGATATGCTGTTATAATTAGAAGTGATCCAATAGTAACGTCTAAAAATGTTAATTTAATGACTTGAGAAGCAATTGAGAACCTAATTAAAAGAGAACCTATTAACTGCATATTTTTATAAAACAGCCCATATTTTTATAAAACTGGTGTAGTGTCCTTATTTTTGAGTGGATGGACGTTATGTTACTGAAGGGTGTGACGCAATCTTTACACATATGCCTTTGGGATAGGCCTTCCTACTTTGTGCCAAGCTACCCTATTTAGACTGGTAACCCCAGGTCCAACACAGACCATGTAGTATGTGCCCCAGTTTTTGTGTCTCTTATAATTTCTGGAACTGGGTTCTTTAGATATATATTGGTGACCCAGTTAGCTTGTGTCGTAGGTGACTGCCTAGTACTCTCATACAGCTGCACCACTCCCGTGTAAACCTTCATATGGGTGATTGCACCATAAAGGCAGAAACAAGCACGGTCCTTCATAACACGAAACTTAGAATTCTGTTTTTGATTGCATATTTTTTCTGTCTCTTGTTCCAACTAGCTTCTGTGAAGTGCCATTTCAGCTGCCTGCAGTTTAAGTGCTGGGTTAAGTGTGGCCTCCTTAACAAATGATAAAATGCCTGTGAGCACTGACAGCATTGGCATTTGTAAAACAACACAAGTAAAACAACCACGAGTTGCTGTTTTTACATTACACATTTTTATTGCAAGCATATGATATGGGGGCAGTGTTTATCATTTGCTTTCAGTTTATGACACATGCTTCCAATAAAACTAAGAGTTTCACCTTCTTGCCAAGGCTAGCACCATTGGTTTTGCAAATGCTTGCTTGATCTTGTTATTAGCTCCTGTTGGTATGAACTCCTGCAGCAAGCTAGAGCCTCGAAGGGCTGCATGAATCGAGGGATTTGTTATTTGTAGACGTGCAATGAAGTCTGTACTGGCCAGCCTGCGGCATATTCATGCAGACTCGAGGTGGTGCTTTTCCTATAGTCCCCACTTTGTTTCTGGAACTCAGAGTTTGTTGCTTCGGCCTGCATCGGGGCACTCTCAAGGGGCGCTGTGGATGGTAATCCCCACCCCAGGTGACCCCTAAATGTACATCATTCAAGGTGATCAGTAAAAGGCGATGTTGATGAGCTGGTGTCTGAAGGGTGTGATCCTAACCTTGGCTTCTCCACTTGACCACGATTGCATGGACCTGTGACACGAATGTCTCGTCCTGCACCTCTCGCTCTCTACCTGGCGAGCACCAGCAGCAGACTGAACATCAACATCAAGAGTGTCTGTTTGGACCAGCCACGCCTAGAAGTGTCTCCCTCACCGTGTACTGTACTAGTCTCACTATTCACCATCTGGTGAAGTGAGACCACGAGAGCTGTCTCGTCTGCTACAATAATAACCTTTCTGAAGCGCTGCGCCGGCGTCTAGGCGCTGTTCATCGGGTGAGTTGCATGCTAGGTGGAGGCCACCGATCATGAAAGGCTTCTGCTGTGTCTTAAGAGGTTGGCAAGATGCTGCTTGCTTGCGCTGCCGCAGTCCACAGGTGACCGGCCACTTCGACATGTACAGTGGGGTTGTAGGCCGTGTGTGCTGTGCGGTGCATCCTGCTTTTTCCTTCCACACCGGCTGTTTTTGAGTGGAGTGGGAGTTGTAGTCCGTGTGTGCTGTGCGGTGCATCCTGCTTTGTCCTTCCACACCGGCTGCTTTTGAGTGGAGTGGGAGTTGTAGTCCGTGTGTGCTGTGCGGTGCATCCTACTTTTTCCTTCCACACCGGCTGCTTTTGAGTGGAGTGGGAGTTGTAGTCCGTGTGTGCTGTGCGGTGCATCCTACTTTTTCCTTCCACACCGGCTGCTTTTGAGTGGAGTGGGAGTTGTAGTCTGTGTGTGCTGTGCGGTGCATCCTGCTTTTTCCTTCCACACCGGCTGATTTTGAGTGGAGTGGGAGTTGTAGGCCATGTGTGCTGTGCGGTGCATCCTGCTTTTTCCTTCCACACCGGCTGCTTTTGAGTGGAGTAGGAGTTGTAGGCTGTGTGTGCTGTGAGGTGCATCCTGCTTTTTCCTTCCACACCGGCTGCTTTTGAGTGGAGTGGGAGTTGTAGGCCGTGTGTGCTGTGCAGTGCATCCTGATTTTTCCTTCCACACCGGCTACTTTTGAGTAGAGTGGGAGTTGCCGGCCGTGTGAGCTGTGCGGTGCATCCTGCTTTTTCCTTCCACACCGGCTGTTTTTGAGTGGAGTGGGAGTTGTAGTCCGTGTGTGCTGTGCGGTGCATCCTGCTTTGTCCTTCCACACCGGCTGCTTTTGAGTGGAGTGGGAGTTGTAGTCCGTGTGTGCTGTGCGGTGCATCCTACTTTTTCCTTCCACACCGGCTGCTTTTGAGTGGAGTGGGAGTTGTAGTCCGTGTGTGCTGTGCGGTGCATCCTACTTTTTCCTTCCACACCGGCTGCTTTTGAGTGGAGTGGGAGTTGTAGTCTGTGTGTGCTGTGCGGTGCATCCTGCTTTTTCCTTCCACACCGGCTGATTTTGAGTGGAGTGGGAGTTGTAGGCCATGTGTGCTGTGCGGTGCATCCTGCTTTTTCCTTCCACACCGGCTGCTTTTGAGTGGAGTAGGAGTTGTAGGCTGTGTGTGCTGTGAGGTGCATCCTGCTTTTTCCTTCCACACCGGCTGCTTTTGAGTGGAGTGGGAGTTGTAGGCCGTGTGTGCTGTGCAGTGCATCCTGATTTTTCCTTCCACACCGGCTACTTTTGAGTAGAGTGGGAGTTGCCGGCCGTGTGAGCTGTGCGGTGCATCCTGCTTTTTCCTTCCACACCAGCTGCTTTTGAGTGGAGTGGGAGTTGTCGTCCGTGTGTGCTGTGCGGTGCATCCTGCTTTTACCTTCCACACCGGCTGCTTTTGAGTGGAGTGGGAGTTGTAGCCCGTGTGTGCTGTGCGGTGCATTCTGCTTTTTCCTTCCACATCGGCTGTTTTTGAGTGGAGTGGGAGTTGTAGGCCGTGTGTGCTGTGCATCCTGCTTTTTCCTTCCACACCGGCTGCTTTTGAGTGGAGTGGGAGTTGTAGTCCGTGTGTGCTGTGCGGTGCATCCTGCTTTTTCCTTCCACACCGGCTGTTTTTGAATGGAGTGGGAGTTGTAGGCCGTGTGTGCTGTGCAGTGCATCCTGCTTTTTCCTTCCACACCGGCTGCTTTTGAGTGGAATGGGAGTTGTAGTCTGTGTGTGCTGTGCGGTGCATCCTGCTTTTTCCTTCCACACCGGCTGTTTTTGAATGGAGTGGGAGTTGTAGGCCATGTGTGCTGTGCGGTGCATTCTGCTTTTTCCTTCCACACCGGCTGCTTTTGAGTGGAGTAGGAGTTGTAGTCTGTGTGTGCTGTGCGGTGCATCTTGCTTTTTCCTTCCACAGGCTGCTTTTGAGTGGAGTGGGAGTTGTAGGCCTGTGTGCTGTGCGGTGCATCCTGCTTTTTCCTTCCACACCGGCTGCTTTTGAGTGGAGTGGGAGTTGTAGTCCGTGTGTGCTGTGCGGTGCATCCTGCTTTTTCCTTCCACACCGGCTGTTTTTGAGTGGAGTGGGAGTTGTCGTCCATGTGTGCTGTGCGGTGCATCCTGCTTTGTCCTTCCACACCGGCTGCTTTTGAGTGGAGTGGGAGTCGTAGGCCGTGTGTGCTGTACGGTGCATCCTGCTTTGTCCTTCCACACCGGCTGCTTTTGAGTGGAGTGGGAGTTGTAGGCCGTGTGTGCTGTGCGGTGCATCCTGCTTTGTCCTTCCACACCGGCTGCTTTTGAGTGGAGTGGGAGTTGTAGTCGGTGTGTGCTGTGCGGTGCATCCTGCTTTTTCCTTCCACACCGGCTGTTTTTGAATGGAGTGGGAGTTGTAGGCCGTGTGTGCTGCGCGGAGCATCCTGCTTTTTCCATCCACACCGGCTGCTTTTGAGTGTAGTGGGAGTTGTAGTCCGTGTGTGCTGTGCGGTGCATCCTGCTTTTTCCTTCCGCACCGGCTGTTTTTGAGTGGAGTGGGAGTTGTAGGCCGTGTGTGCTGTGCGGTGCATCCTGCTTTTTCCTTCCACACCGGCTGCTTTTGATTGGAGTGGGAGTTGTAGTCCGTGTGTGCTGTGCGGTGCATCCTGCTTTTTCCTTCCACACCGGCTGTTTTTGAATGGAGTGGGAGTTGTAGGCCGTGTGTGCTGCGCGGTGCATCCTGCTTTTTCCTTCCACACCGGCTGTTTTTTAGTGGAGTGGGAGTTGTAGGCCGTGTGTGCTGTACAGTGCAACCTGCTTTTTCCTTCCACACCGGCTGCTTTTGAGTGGAGTGGGAGTTGTAGTCTGTGTGTGCTGTGCGGTGCATCCTGCTTTTTCCTTCCACACCGGCTGCTTTTGAGTGGAGTGGGAGTTGTAGGCCGTGTGTGCTGTGCAGTGTATCCTGCTTTTTCCTTCCACACCGGCTGCTTTTGAGTTGAGTATGAGTTGTAGTCTGTGTGTGCTGTGCGGTGCATCCTGCTTTTTCCTTCCACACCGGCTGTTTTTGAGTGGAGTGGTTGTTGTAGTCCGTGTGTGCTGTGTGGTGCATCCTGCTTTTTCCTTCCACACCGGCTGTTTTTGAGTAAAGTGGGAGTTGTAGGCCGTGTGTGCTGTGCTGTGCATCCTGCTTTTTCCTTCCACACCGGCTGCTTTTGCGTGGAGTGGGTGCCGAAGGCCTTGTAGCTACCTGCTGGTGTCCCTTCTATCCACCTGGCCCACCCCCTCCCATGCAAACTGTTTGCACTACGCGCCTGCACCACTGAAATCCTTGCACTGCCCCAACCTGCCCGCCACTGCCAGGGTGTCGAGCTCTGGTGTCTGTTGCAGGGCAGAAAGGCAAATTCCTCTTCTTGCCCCTACATCTTCACTGGATGGGGCTTGGAATAAACCAGATCCTTCTCTGCCCCCCTCTTCTCAGTCAGGCATCTATTAAACTTTACTCCTCCCAGAGCAGGGTCTGCTATCCACCCCTGCTAGGGGAGCTGCTCCGGGGTGGACCTTACAAAGCATGTTAACAAATTGCTGTATTTAGTGCATGCCTTCGGGTCCCTCACCTCTGTCCTGAGTAGACTCTGCCATGGATGCTGTATCCTGTCCTTGCCGTTGGGTGGACAGAGTAGAGAATTTACCGTCTGTAGCCTGTCCCTGTAGAGGGTGCTTCACGCCTGTGTGGCCCAGTACAGCTTTACTGGCTGCCTGTAGTTAGTGTATGACATGGGTTAGTGGAGTTGTTTTTTTTCTTTACTCCTGGGGGGAGTAAACCGGAGCAATGAAATTCTGACATTTCCATTTCACTTATAATTGGTGATCATAACTAACTCACTCTCAATAACTCACTCACTAACTCTCTCACTCTCACTAACTAAATCTAACACTCTCTCACTAACTATCGGGAGGTGACAAGAGGTGGATGGGCGCAGGGCGGGCGGCGGTGGGGTCCCGGACTGCGGGGTCAAGGGAAGTAATGCTGGGGGGCAGGTTGGAAAGACGGATCGGTGGACATAAGTCAGGAGGGGGAAGGTCTACGTCTAGACGTTAAGTGCGATTTAAAGTGATCGGGATGGTCTTGGTTGCGGCTACACGTTGAGGGAACGTCATTTGATTAGGAGGGCGATGTCAACTCTTAAATATAATAACCGAAAGGTAGATAAGGAAGGTGCGGAGTGACTATGGGATGCGCAAGAACGTACATGCAGGGATATCGAAAAAGGGCGCCAAGCGGGTAGCCATGGAGGAGGCATAATGGGGGTCGGATTGCGGGGTAAAGGAGGGATGAATGGGGTTGGGGGAGAGGGCCGTCCAGGAGAAAGAATGTAGGGAGATAGGGTTATGGGCGCGGGCGAGAGACCTACAGTTAGGCGCCATTCGGAGAATAGGCCTCCGATGCAAAGGGAGCAGAATTAAGAAGAGCTATACATGTGTAGCATCAGCATATCGTTTGCTTGGCACTCGTGGCGATTAGGCATTAAAGGTATACTGCAGGAATTAGGCAGAGATTGTGTAGCACGGAACTTGGTGGCCTTTGGGGGGTCCTAGCAGAGTGAACGAGAAAAAGTTTCACTTTGCCATGGAGGGATAACGATATGAAATTCAGGTGGGTTTGGGCTGGGGGGGGGCAGGATGCAAAAGAACAGGGGGCCGGGGGACGGTAAGGGCGCCACAAGGTAGGGGGCGGGATGGGGCTCCAACGCAGGCAGACAGGGATGACACAGCGTAGGGGGTTAGTGACAGGAGGGAGGGAATCAGCAAAGGAAAGGAATTTGTAAGATGAGGAGAGCAGGGAGGGCCGCCGATGGTAAGGCGATTTGGGGTAGAGGGGGGGGAGGAGCCTGCTCCACCAGGCATGGCAGGGAGCGGCAGATAAGGGGGCTGGGAGAGGAGAGGGTGAAGGGTGCAGGGAGCTTGGCGTAGTGGCGGCCAGGAGTAGTCGAATAAGGAGGCAAAGGTCAGCACAACAGGGATACGTATGGCTACAGAACAAGTCGAGAGAGTGAAGGTCCCAGTCCTGGCATCGGCGGGGAAGAGCGCGATGAGCGAAAATTAAAATCCGAAGCATTGTTTCCAGGAAGAGTGTGTGAGGGCATTTAGGACAATGGCACGAGCAATGTGCCCACGGGGCGGGGGAACACAGATCGGCAGTTAAAGTGAGCATAATAGTGGATAGAGAAGGGAGGGTAGCAAGGCACACCGCTGGCGTTTCAACGCTTCATTGCTCTACTAGGGTCTCGTTCCGGCACAAGCGAGGACTGGGGCCCAGACGGTGTAATGTCTAAAGGATCACTTCAGAGTTGGCAGTATAGGAAAGGGAGGTTCAGAGGGCGTGTACACCCTATGGGTAATGTGGATGTGCTGGTGAAATACAACGCGACTGGGCAAATTGAACGAAACTCCTTACGAATTAATTAACTATCTAAGACCGTTCACTCTATACCCTTCACATGTCGGATGGTGTTTAACGCGTGCTGCTGGACACAACTGATACGCTGGCTGCCGTTAGTATTTCGTGTTTACTTTTGGATACATTATTGCTGTAGATCCTCAGTAACATTTGTTATGGTGTCTTAAGAGTTGATGTTTGGGTTTGAATGCTCTTTGTAGCATTACGTACGGTTCATGCATTTTAATTTAAAAATGGTATTCACCATGGGATCCAAAAGTTAATAATGGGGTTATGTTATCTAGTTATATAAATGCCAAACTTCAGCAGATGTTACATTTTATGTTTCTGGGCTGTGATGTTAGAAAGGTCATTCAGTCACTGCGGGTCACCAACGTCATCGAGTCCCTGTCTGTGAAACACACTCAGACCCCAGGGGGGCCCAGGGGCTGGTCTTAAAGTTCAGGGGCTGGTCCTTGTAATAGGATCTGTTTAAAGACCGAAGTTGACAAGAGGGAGGTCCCCTCTGACCCATCAGAGCTCTTACATGCTGTGGGTGCAACAAATATGATAATAGGAGGAGACTGGGTTGAAATGCTGAGCCGTTGTCATACCTTTGCCCCTCGGCCACCATCGTCTCAACGTCAGTACCACCTCCTCTATAAAAGAGGCCTGACAGGAATGCAGTCTGAGGGGTCAGAGGGCAATCAGAGGTTACAGGGCCATAGTTGTATCAAGGAGGGGTGTTTACCTCCAAGCCATGGGGCCTCCGTACTCTGGGCCCCCAAACTAGGGACCAGGCCCCCCTTTTAACACTTGACTCAGAATAACAAGACAGGGCAGCCGAAAGCTGACATGTATGAAAGGAACACAGGAGGATATTAAACTGCACCCTGACCCCATTAGTGCACACTTTTACATGTATGAAAGGAACACAGGAGGATAATAAACTGCACCCTGACCCATCAGTGCACACTTTTACTTGTATGAGAGGAACACAGGAGGATATTAAACTGCACCTTGACCCCATCAGTGCACACTTTTACATGTATGAAAGGAACACAGGAGGATATGAAACTGCACCCTGACCCTATTAGTGCACACTTTTACATGTATGAAAGTAACACAGGAGGATATGAAACTGCACCCTGGAGTGAAGTGGAGAAGTGTGGCTCAATGGTTAGAGCGGCAGACCCTGATGCAGAGGTCTAGCTTGGGACCAGGGTTCAATTCCCCGCCTCGGTGGGTCTTGGGCTCAAAATTCCACGGACCTGATCATTCTTGCCTCAGTGCCTATTCCAATCATGGAGTCCCACTCTGCAACTCTGGGCAATAGCTTGCTTAATCTCCACAACGGCCCCCACAACGCTAAGGATGCTTGGCCTCCACCTTGGGGGTGCCCAGGAGTGGACACCTCACAGGGAAAGCCAGGATGGGTTCCACAGCGGTATTCGTACAAGCGCCTTGAGACCCTTGCGGGTGAGTAGTGCGCTATACAAGTATCAATTTACATTACATTTACATTTACACCCTGACCTTATCAGTGCACACTTTTACATGTATGAAAGGAACACAGGAAGATATTAAACTGCACCCTGACCCCATCAGTGCACACTTTTACATGTATGAAAGGAACACAGGAGGACATTAAACTGCACCCTGACCCCATCAGTGCACACTTTTACATGTATGAAAGGAACACAGGAGGATATGAAACTGCACCCTGACCCCATCAGTGCACACTTTTATATGTATGAAAGGAACACAGGATGATATGAAACTGCACCCTGACCCCATCAGTGCACACTTTTACATGTATGAAAGGATCACAGGAGGATATTAAACTGCACCCTGACTCCATCAGTGTACACTTTTACATGTATGAAAGGAACACAGGAGGACATTAAACTGCACCCTGACCCCATCAGTGCACACTTTTACATGTATGAAAGGAACACAGGAGGACATTAAACTGCACCCTGACCCCATCAGTGCACACTTTTACATGTATGAAAGGAACACAGGAGGATATGACACTGCACCCTGACCCCATCAGTGCACACTTTTACATGTATGAAAGGAACACAGGAGGACATTAAACTGTACCCTGACCCCATCAGTGCACAGTTTTACATGTATGAAAGGAACACAGGGGGATATTAAACTGCACCCTGACCCCATCAGTGCACACTGTTACATGTATGAAAGGAACACAGGGGGATATTAAACTGCACCCTGACCCCATCAGTGCACACTTTTACATGTATGAAAGGAACACAGGAGGACATTAAACTGCACCCTGACCCCATCAGTGCACACTTTTACTTGTATGAAAGGAACACAGGAGGATATGACACTGCACCCTGACCCCATCAGTGCACACTTTTACATGTATGAAAAGAACACAGGGGGATATTAAACTGCACCCTGACCCCATTAGTGCACACTTTTACATGTATGAAAGGAACACAGGGGGATATTAAACTGCACCCTGACCCTATTAGTGCACACTTTTACATGTATGAAAGGAACACAGAAGGATATGAAACTGCACCCTGACCCCATTAGTGCACACTTTTACATGTATGAAAGGAACACAGGAGGATATTAAACTGCACCCTGACCCCATCAGTGCACACTTTTACACCCGGTGTAAACATGGGTGCATAGTTTGATTCATAACTTGTTTACATTGGGCATGAATAAATATGGAAACATTTGCATTGATGAGTGTTTCATCTGCCCCCCCCCCCCCCCAGGCTGCAGGCGGATTCTACCTATTTTAAAAGTTTCCTCCATTCGATTCTTTTGAATTGAAATGATGTCAAAAAGGAACAATAGACAGAGAATGCCTACAAACAGGCCCGGCTCCAGGAATTTGTATTTGGGCGGGCCAAGGGTGCATTTGGGTGGGCCACTGCGGGCTCGATTTGTCGCATATATGTCTGGGCAGGCCTGCTTCAGAGCCCGCCTTTATCACTTTTTAGTCTTACAAGGCCCAGTAAGACGCACTCTTTTCCAAACCTCTTTCTATATATGATCACTCTTAAAAAATGTTTTTTCCATGTAATGTTCCTTTGATGGGAAGAGGAGGTTTCTGAGGTGGGAGGATCAGGCAAGTGACACTTAGCAGGCTCTCTCTGTGCGAGCCTTCACGGAGAATCCCTCTTCATTACTACCTCGACCTGACCCCAGACTCTCCAACACACTCCCTTACAGGTTTGATTATCCACTACTCCTCTCCAGTGCACTTTATCTCACAGCTAACCTTGGGCCCCAGCCCCATATCAGGCACCATTGGGCTCCACTTTCATTTTTCCGGGTAAAAACCACTAGTAAGGTCACCTTCAAACTTAAAATATTGAATGTAGCAGTAAATATAACTGGTACGCACTTTAAAGTATGTTCCACAGTAGCCCTTATGACCCGGCTGCTAAATAAATAAACAACAACAGAAAGGCCATGACAGGGTCGGCTTTATCGCTGATGCAAAAGTATTTTTTGGTGCCACACCAATTACCTCTTTCTCCGTAAATACCTTTATAACCACCTTCCAACAGTGCCCCTCATCTCTCCGTAGCCCCCCTCATTGACCACCTTCTCAAACTCCCTCACTGCCACCCTCCAACAAAGCCCCTCATCTCTCCGTAGCCCCTCCCCCTCATGACCTCCTCCTCAGACTCCTTCACTACCACCCTCCTCCAGCGCCACTCATCTCTCCGTAGACCTTCCCTCAAATGCATTTTGTTGGACAGGCCCCACGAAGGGCTCGCTCCCTCCCCGCATGACAGGGCCCAGACATCGGCTCTCCGGGTGCTACCCGCAGAAGCAACCCGCAACCCGTCCCCCTCCGGGACGCCTGCTCCCGGATATCTCTGTGCCACGGGCCCAGGCCCCCATCAACCCCATTGCCCGGCCCAGCCGCCATCTTGGACACTGCACCACGCGGCCGCGTGGCCTCGGCTCGACCCCAACCCTGGGCCTGGCCGGGCCCCGACATCCCGGCACCACCATCCACCCAGGAGGTGAACGGACCACTTGGCAGCTTAATGGGAGAAAGAAGTGTCGATGGCTCTCCCCCGCCAGGTGCCGATCGCCCCCAGCCTCCCCGGGTGCTGGCTCCACCCCCCTGCTGGGTGTCTGGACTCCCTCATCCCGGACCTCCCGACCTCCCAGTGCGAGGGTCCGGACATCAAAGGGCGCCAGACCTATAACTGAGGCAGCCCCAGAGCAGGAAGGCAGTTGTATCCTGGAGTCGAGAGACACCGAGAAGAACTTATCCTTGACGGACTGCTGGCGCTGCCGCAGCCCTGCCTTGTGAACTCTTGTCCTGCCTGCTGGCGCTGCCGAGGCCTTCTGCAACCTTCATCCTCGTGGGACCTGCTGGCGCTGCCGCGGCCCGTTGTAACCGTCATCCTCGTTGGGACCTGCTGGCGCTGCCGCGGCCCGTTGCCACCTACGACCTCTTCAGGACCTGCTGGCGCTGCCGCGGTCTGACCCGTCCGAACGCCGAGCTCGAGGATTTTGAGCTACCACCGTTTCACCTCAGTACCTGTAGGTACCAAGACTGTCCCGCTACCCCCTTTCCCTAATAGAGACTAGAATTGAGAGGATCATCGTGTCCTGATCTCCTTGTATCGTACCACCTTACTCAAAGAATTGCCTATAAAAGGTGTTAAGCTGATCTTCGTGTGGTGTCCATCTGTGGGGGGGAAGTTACTTGTCTGTACGATCGCTGGAGACGGCCCTCACCGGAGGCCTCTCCCCTTGTGCTCGGCCGACCCTCCAGGTCCCCGTCTAACACATTTCATTTGTTGTATAGCGCTACTCATATCAGTGTAGGGTGTCACAGTACTTTACATCACACACACATTATACAGAGACAATGAATCATACAAGTATGTAAATCAGTCTATAGGGAATGTCACATAAGCCATTGAGGATTACAAGGTGCAGGAATCACGTCATCCATACTGGTGGGCAGTATATTTTAAGAGGGTTTGCTCTGGGAAAACACAACTGTAGGATTTAAAGAGTATTTCATGAGGGTCAGCTTTACTGATAAAAATGTATATCTTCCCAAAAATACTCATTTTGGCAACATTAGAATGATGAAAGAGTGGGGAAGTTCCAACTATATCACAAAACAAAAAACGCAAAGTTCTAACTCTACCGTTCATGTTTATATGCAGCTCTTTGGTGACAGTTCATTGGTCTCTGTCCTATGTTAGGATTGTAACTTCTGAACTGGAAGTAACACAAGGATCTCTGTGACAAAGGTAGTGACCCACTGAGCTTCCACATAAAATACAGTTCATCTGCATTTAAAAACTACTAACAGACAAAAGATTGCTCTCCAGCAGGATCATTAATCACCAGCCTTATCTGGGCATTTTCTATTGTCTTATTGTTGTCCTGCGTCAGCCATGATAATGATAAAAATTGTTCAAATTAAGCACACACTGACTTTATTTATTAACTGTACAATGAATTAAAATAATTAAAGTAAAAAACATAAAAGCAAACAGCTAAAAAATAACCACTGTAAAAAATATGAAGTCCTCTAATAAAGTGTCGTTTCTGTGCCAAAAAGGATGTGTCCTGCTGGGCCTGTGCAGATTTAAAAAAGAAAAACAAATAGTAACACATTCTCTTACCTCCTCCATAAAACAAACTTTGTGTCACAGCCTGATCTGATATGCAGCTGCAGGGGTCACGAAAGGTGAATAGGATTCAAGAAACTTTTCTCCTGCAGCGCATAGAAAATGAAATACCCACCCTCTAGAACCGGGCCTGCCTACAAATGGGGGTTATTGTTTTCAACCTCAGAAATTCAAGTCAGGGTGGGGTGGGGGCTAATACTGCACAGAAATAGGAAAATGCAAACAGGGCTGTAGTATGTTTTCATGCACAGCGTTATAAGGTCGAGGGATGGAGAAGAGATAACCTGTCACTGGAGGGGGCGTGGCCAGCCACAAACATTTGCATACCCAGAAGCCTCTGCGGCAAACACCCGATTCATCACTGCAGCCGACACAGGCGTTTGTTTAATATTATAAGGAGTATATGTAGCTGTGCACACACAAGCATTCATGAATGACACGTCACCGCTGTAAAGTCGCCCTACCAGTAATAGGTTATATTTTTATCTTGACTGTGCGGACAAGACAATCATTAAACAATAATAATGTTTGCACTCCGTGAGTCACGCGTACCTCGAGAGGCCGTGAGAAGCGGAAGTTCATGGAATTTTTGGAGGGTTTCTGAATAAGAAACTCCGTGATTGGTTGAAACGTGAGCTGACTGCACGAAGCTTAATGTGATCTTAAACACCTTCAGAGTGACAGGTGTCAGTCTCTGAGTTGTACATACACACCCATCTGATAATTAAACACTGAGCCGTTTATATATTTATATGATAAAAAATATATATATATAAAAAAAAAAATAATAATAATGCTGATGCAGAGGTCTGAATTTGTATCTTAAAACATGAGGGATGGTGACTGCTAGTGGGTTACTGTGAGCGATGCATCACCAGGCACAATTGGACCAACATGGATTTGTGCCAAAATGTAGCGCCACTCCAGTTCTGAGACAACGTGTGCTAAGGCCTCTATCCGCCAAGTCTCTCGCGTGTACTTGTCTTGTATCGTGTTGAGCGGTTCAGCGACCGCAGCATCAATCGCCACCTGACAATCTGTCCTGGAAGGCCTCGTCCTCCTTCCTCTCCTCTACGACAGCAGGTCTTGCTGCACTTCTCAGTAGACTTGGAGTGGGTATTGTTCATACTTCCTGATACTACAGGTACTTCCTGTTCGTTAGTACTGCCCGACAACAGAATGGGGAATATTTACAATAAGTGGCGCATCCCTGCATATCAGCAGGGATGCGCCACTTATTGTGCGCCACAGCTCTACCACCCTGGATGTGCGGGGCACCATGGGGCAAAAATGGCACAGATGCGTCACGCATCTGTGCCGAAAAGCGGCTCATTGCTGGAGTCGCGTCGCAAGCACGACGCAGCTCCAGCAATGCTCTGGGGGGCTCTATCTGTCCAATGCTGCGTCAATCCTTACGCCTGCTTCAAGCATGGGCCCCAAAGTGACTGAGTGAAATCTTGTAGATTTCACTCAGCCACTTTTAGAAGGCGTTCCTGTGCCGGAACGCCCCCCCTGCGCAGGAACGCCTCCTTCTGGCGCAGGGGGAAGTTTATGTTTGGGTGGGCCCACCCTCACCCTCTAGCCCACCCTCTAGAACCGGGCCTGCCTACAAATGGGGGTTATTGTTTTTAACCTCAGAAATTCAAGTCACGGTGGGGTGGGGGCTAATACTGCACAGAAATACGAAAATGCAAACAGGGCTGTAGTATGTTTTCATGCAGAGCGTTATAATGTCGATGGATGGAGAAGAGATAACCTGTCACTGGAGGGGGCGTGGCCAGCCACAATCATTTGCATACCCAGAAGCCCCTGCGGCAAACACCCGATTCATCACTGCAGCCGACACAGGCGTTTGTTTAATATTATAAGGAGTATATGTAGCTGTGCACACACAGGCATTCATGAATGACGCGTCGCCGCTGTAACGTCGCCCTACCAGTAATAGGTTATATTTTTATCGTGGCGGACAAGACAATCATTTAACAATGCATCTGTTCACATAACAGCATCTGCACTCCGCGGATCGCGTGCACTTCGAGGGGCCGTGAAAGCGGAAGTCGATATAATTTTTGGAGGGTTTCTGAACAAGAAACTCAGTGATTGGTTGAAATGAGAACAGCCGCGGTGTGTCTTCGCTCAAGAAGGCGCCATAGACGCGCGTGCGATGCTGGACGACGTAAGACGTCACAGGGTCACGCGACTCCTAACGAGGCGCCGTTCGTAAGGTGCACCGCTCCTTCCTGCCGCTAGAGGTCGGGATCGCCTGAGGAACGTTCAGCGCGTCACTTCTAATCTGCATACCCACAATCCTGTGCGCGCCTCATAAAGCTGCTTTACTTTCATATACATGCAGGGCTCTTTGTGGCCTTGAAAACGATAAAGAGCGGACGTTTAAGAACGAAGGGGCAGAGTATTAGCCCTCTAAATTCCGGATTTTAGTGTATTGTACTGCTTGTTACATAAGCATTGTCAAAGCCAATAGTGCCCAATAGAGGGACCTTGAATACTGAGTGTAACTGACGGATCGGTGTCAGAAATGACGCCCTGACAAGGAAGGAAGCAAATGAAATACATCCCCCATTACTGCAAACGACTCTGGACGTAAATTATGTATTTGGGATCCAAGAGCACAAGTCCCCGTGGGGCTGCTGCAGGAGCCTGGCTGGCACTGGAGGGGGCGTGGCCAGCCACAGTCATTTGCATACCCAGAATCCTCTGCGGCGAACACCCGATTCATCACTGCAGGTGATACAGGTGGTTGTTTAATAGGAGATGGAGTATCTGTAGCTCTGCACACACAGGCATTCATGAGGGTGACTGACTCGTCACCGATGTAAAGTCACCCTACCAGTAGGAAGTTATATTTTTATCGTGACTGCGCGGATAGGAAAACTTTCTACCAACAAAAAAAGAAATTGGCGCTCAGTGGGTCACGCGCACCTCGAGGGGCCGTGAGAAGCGGAAGATGTTGACATTTTTGGAGGGTTTCTGAGCAAGAAGCTCCGTGACTGGTTGAAACGTGAGCTGATCGCAGGAAACATCTTGAGAGCACACGTCCCAGCCCCTGAGTTGTACACACACACACATCTGGTTATTAAACACTGAGCTTTATATATATATATATATATATATATATATATAATAAAAATAATTAAAAATAATAATAATAATTGCTGATTTATTGGAACATCTGACCTGAGCAGAGCGGTCATACCGCGCAATTTTAACAAACCTTCGTTTTTTGTATTTTCTTTAATTTTAATTTCGTTTTCCCTTGCTTTTAATAGCTGCTCCTCATACCTGCATTATAATTGTCAAACCACCGCGTTTTGCGGGTCCTGGGTCCTTTAGTTGCTGGCCCTCGGCAGTTGGGAAGTTCGGCGGCCATATTGGGTGAGGGGAAGGACGCTGGGCGCGCAGTACACGCTCTAGCGCCTAAGGAAGCTCGACCTCCTCTTAAGGAAGTCATGCTGACGCGCAGCGGTCACGCGCGGCGGGAACGCCGGATTACTGCCGGAGTCACGCCAGAGTCCAGCCCGTCTGCGCCCGTCCGAGCCCAGACGAGCCTAGGGCCACCCACTCTGCCGATTTCCCCAGGTACCCCTCGCACCTATTTTAGAGAAGCATTACTTCAGTTACGCTCTCTGCCACCTTCATATTGCTCCTTGTTCAATACGGATTCGGCACCTTTTACTCATTGCGCCCGACGCCACCCCCCTAACCCAGCATTGGGAAAACACACAATTCGCCTTGGACTGCTGAACTGCAGATCCCTCCCCAGACACTCGCTTGAGGTGAACCTCCTCACCCGGGAGCAGGAGCTAGATATCTTGTTTCTAACAGAAACATGGCTCACACAGGGTGCAGAGGCAGATATGGTTAACGCTCTCCCCCCTGGCTTTCATATCCTTTCACAGGACCGGCCACTTGGTCGAGGAGGAGGCGTAGCCATTCTGTATAAGAACTCATTGACCTGCAGAACTCAGAAAGGTGAACTGGAAGACTGTGAGAGCTGTAAGTTCTCATTCCAAGTCTCACCTACCAGCACCTTGTCTTGGCTGTTAGTCTACCGCCCCCCTGGAAAGTCGGGTAATTTTATCAGTTCTCTTATGGAAACGGTAACGGTGGATGCTGCCTCTGCTACAAACTTCATCGCCCTGGGAGACTTTAATCTTCATTTCGACGACCAGGAAGAGCGGCTGGCGACTGCCCTCCTATGTGACCTCAAAACTTATGGAATAGATCTTATTAATCTAGATCCGACTCACAACAAAGGCCACCTGCTAGATCCCATATTTGCAAATATTCCCACCAATGAAAGCATCCCCCCTATTCCTCTGCCATGGACGGATCATCTTCTGATCCCCTTCACCTGGGAAATTAAACGCGAAAGCATCCCCCCCTCTAATGTTGGTGTACCTGACAGACCATGGGCTAGGCTTTCAGTGGAGAATTTTACTTGCAGCCTAGAAGCCTCACGTCCATCTCTTCCACAGGATTCTATCTTGGCTGAAGCAGATCTCTGCAGGTGGATCTCGAACACTTTAGACGCTGTCCTTCCTATAAGATCGGCAGGCATAAGGGAGAAAAGACTTCACACCGCTCCATGGTATACATCTGAGCTAAGGGCCATGCGGAGGGCGTGCAAAAAATTGGAGCGCTCCTGGAGGAAGGACTGGGAGGAAGCTAGTAAAACGGAATATCGAATGGCAATGAGGAGGTATGAAAACGCCATCCGGTTGGCTAAAACTCAAAGGGGGTTTATCTCCGCTTTTTTGGCTTTAAAAGCCAAGAAAGCGGAGATAAAATTATCTCCCTATTACCAAGCTGTCGCTAACACCAGTTAGTGACAGCTAATAGGAGATAGCGACCATCTTGGGCCCCGCTTTGCATGTCAGTGATATTTATCACTAATGACACGCAAAGTGGGCGTGCCAAGATGTTAGCGACTGGAAACAGTCGCTAACATCGCTATCTCCTATTACCAACTTTTGGAGATATTCGCGCTAAGCGCGAATATCTCCAAAAGCTAACACCTGCCCTGAGCAGTTCTTCACCATGTTATCCAACGGGAGGTGGATAACATGGCTAAGAGCATTTGCTCGATAATGCATGAATATCGCGGACTTTTCAGCGATATTCATGCATTGCGGCCGTTTTTTATCGCATTTGCGATAAACCTTGCTAATAGCAAGGTTTATCTGCGATAAAAATCGCCGATGTGCGGCGATAATTTTTGTCTCTAAACAAGTTAGAGACAAAAATTATTGCTAGTTGTTGGTAATATGCCCCTCAGTTTTTCGAGGAGAGAATTAACAATGCCTCTAACTCCTCAAGAGAAACCTTCCTGGTGGTCAAAGAACTCCTGAAAGTTCCAACACCATCTGCCCCTACGGAGAACTTGGAGGCCAAATGTAAGAATCTGGCAGAATACTTTCATACGAAGATTGAAAAAATTCTTATTTCACTTCCCCCGCCCAAGATTGGACCCGGGCGTTGGGAGGAGGAGGGATGTCCCCAGACAACGTTGGAATCCTTTGGGCCAGTCACCAGGGACGAAGTCCTCAAAGCCTTATGCTCTATTAAGAGTGGCTCCCCCCGGGATGTTGCCCCCATGAGAATTCTCAAACAGGTGGCCCCCTCCATTGTGGAACCCATCACCAAAGTCATCAATGCCTCGTTAAGCACTGGCATTGTCCCACCTAATTGGAAGAGTGCAATAGTGAAAGCCCTTCTGAAAAAACCCTCTCTGGACCCTTTAGACATGGCCAATTATAGGCCCATTTCGCTCCTTCCAGGGCTGAGTAAAATCTCAGGAAAATTGGTTAACTCTAGGTTATCCAATTTTGTCGAGACCAATGGAGTGCTAAAAAGCTCCCAAACTGGCTTTCGTCCGGGCCAAGGCACTGACACCGCCTTGTTGGCAGTCATGGAGGAGGCACGCTGCATTCTAGACTCGGGGGGATCAGTGGCAGTGATCCTCCTGGACCTGAGTGCAGCATTCGACACTGTGAACCACCAAGTGTTACTCCAGAGATGCCGGAGTGAGAGGAATAGCGCTAAACTGGCTTAGGTCATTTCTTAGCGAAAGATCTTTTCAGGTATGGGAAGGGAGCGCACGATCGGCATCCACCTACCTCCATTGCGGTGTGCCTCAGGGCTCTTCCCTGAGTCCTACACTATTCAACGTGTATATGGCTCCCTTGGAGGAGGAGGTGGCTCCATTCAACATCAAGATCGTGAGCTATGCCGACGACACCCAACTGGTGTTCGCCCTCTCCCAATCCTTGGAGAATTCCCAGATACTCCAAGCCTGCCTTTCACGGGTCCACTCCTGGATGGGGGACTCAGCACTCAAACTGAACGGGTCCAAAACGGAGATCATGGTGATGGGACCTAAAAACCCCTCCCTTTCCAGCTTAGCCTGGCCTAGTTGTTTAGGGTGTCTCCCTGAACCTAAGGATGAGATCAAGAGCCTGGGCATCTGGATGGAACGAGATCTCTCCCTCAGAGCCCAGGCATCCAAATTAGCGGGTGTCTGTTTTGGTCTCCTTAGATCAGTACGTAAGATACTGCCCCTCATCCCTTTTCTATCGAGAAAGCTCTTGATCCAGGGTCTAATTATGTCCAGGTTGGACTTTAACAACGCGATCTACCTTGGGGCCCCCGAGAGCACTTTGAACAGACTCCAACAAGTTCAAAATGCGGCAGCTCGAACGCTCTACAACATCCCCATGTCCCGCTCTGCTAAACCAGCACTGAGGGCACTACACTGGCTGCCAATACGGGAAAGAGTGAAATTTAAATCCCTATGCCTCGCACACAAAATCTTGCAAGGCAAAGGCCCCCCGTCCTTCAGAAGATGGTGATCCCGTACAAAGCGAGCAGAACGTTACATTCAGACCAGCAACATCTGACGGTCGTCCCCAGGGTAAAAAAGGCCCGATCGGGAGGTAGGAGATTTTCGGTCAATGTTTCCACTCTTTGGAACGCCCTTCCTCTAGGTCTTCGCGCGGAACCATGTCTCCTGCGCTTTCGAAAACAACTTAAGACCCTCCTCTTCTGTTAATTTTTCTTCGTTTTCTGCTATCTCTGATGTCGGTAGTTGGCAAAAGTGCAGGGATGCTCCAGGGTAACCTGGCGCTATACAAAACCGATTTAATAATAATAATAATAATAATAATAATAATAATAAAACTCCACACTCCTGCACTTGGAACTAGTGAGCCCAGAACCACTCTTGGCGGCACAATTGGACCAACATGGATTTGTGCCAAAATGTAGCGCCACTCCAGTTCTGAGACAACGTGCGCTAAGGCCTCTATCCGCCAAGTCTCTCGCGCGTACTTGTCTTGTATCGTGTTGAGCGGTTCAGCGACCCAACGGGCCACAGCGACCACAGCATCAACCACCACCTCACAATCTGTCCTGAAAGGCCCCGTCCTCCTCTTCCCTCTCCTCTACAACAGCAGGTCTTGCTGCAGTTCTCAGTAGACTTGGAGTGGGTATTGTTCATACTTCCTGATACTACAGGTACTTCCTGTTCGTTAGTACTGCCCGACAACACAATGGGGCATATTTACAATAAGTGGCGCATCCCTGCATATCAGCAGGGATGCGCCACTTATTGTGCGCATGCCTCCGCCACCATGGATCCGCCGCATTTACAATGCGGCACACCAAGGGGCAAAAACGTGACGCATTGCTGAAGTTGCATCGCAAGCGCGACGCAGCTCCAGCAATGCTCTAAGGGGCCCTATCTTGTTAATGCTGCTTCAATCCTTACGCCTGCTTCAAGCAGGCGCATGGTTTTGAAGCAGCATGGGCCCCAAAGTGACTGACTGAAATCTACTTTTAGAAGGCGTTCCTGTGCCGGAACGCCCCCCCCCGGCCACCCCCCCTGCGCTGGAACGCCTCCTTCTGGCGCAGGGCTTTACAACATGACGCATCTCCCAGATGCGTCACGTTGTAAATACCCCGCACCTTGGCGCATCTTTTGCGCCGCCGCTGCGTCACAAAAGTGACGCAACGGCGGCGTAAAAGAGGCGCAAAGGGCTTGTAAATCTGCCCCAATGTGTTTGACCGCATCACAAGAGGCTGGCGTGTTAGTGCATGGCCAGTTTGTGCTGGTCAAAGGCCTCGCTTACGTTCCACAGGAGCCTAAGGAGTAAAAATGGGAGCTGGAGCCCGCTGAAGTAGGGTACTCTGGAGAAACACCCCCAAACCCAGCTAGATCAAATGAATGGGGCTGACTGCAGCTCCCGCACAGCAGAGGAGGAGTCGAAAGATCAAACAGGGCATAGATGCCACCTGAGATGGTAAGACAGATATTAACATGCTTTGTGTTACTCAGGTCTACTCAAGGGGTCCCTGGCGCCACAAACCTTTATTGTAGACAAGGCCGGGCCAAGGACTAGAAAGGGAGGAAGCATCCATTGAGAGAGCAATGGAAGAGCTATCTTCCCAATGATGATGTATTGAGTTATCTGTCTTGGTTGAGCACTTATTTGACCTTGTAAGGACTGTAACACGGACGAATGGTGAGTGGAAAAGAAAGCAGTGGCTTAGCTAGCAATTATGAAGCAGGTGCAGTGGCACCAGAATTTTTCAGGGTCAAATGCACTCAAATTATGGCTGAATTTTACTGTCACACCAGTGGATGTGGGGTCCATTATCCTTGCTTACTTCGGGGTCCATGGCGCCCTTGCTGTGTCCCTGAATGAAAGTGGACATTTCTGGATGTTGTAGTAGTGTAAAGATTGTGGTTCAAGGAGGCTCGAATCAGCTTTACACCTATGAGTAAATCTTAAGCATCACAAAATCTTTGTTTCAGATATCACTGCAGAAAACAGTTCTGATGTGCTGGGAATACATGTTAAAGGTGCCAGGGGATTGGCTCATTAATCTTTGTGAATCTTCTCAGCATTAATTGAAGATGTTTGCTTGGTTTCCCCAGGGGACATGAAGCCCTCACAGGCTCGGTCTGGAACAGCTTCAGCTCTGCCTGCAATGCATAAATACAGCTGCTGCACATATGGCCTCAAGACCCTGCAGTGGCAGAGAGGGCTGCTGCTGGCTCACAGCCATGTGGGCTTCCAATCCAGAGGAGGTGTCCACCGGGAAGATGTGCCCATGGTAGGGAGGGCTGCCCCTGTCTATTGCACTGTCTGCTGGGAGCCCTGGCCAGGTATCTGCTGTGACCCCAGCTGAGACTTCCACCAGAGGACCCTGGCCCTGAGACAGACCACCTTCAGAACAAAAAGTATGTTTAATTACACTGTATATATGTATATGATATTTCTATTGGGTAAACCTAACCAAAGGAACATTGTTTTAATCAATCAATCGATCAGAGTACTTGTAAAGCACGCTACTTACCCGTGAGTGTCTCAAGGCGCTGGGGGGGGGGGGGTTGCTGCTACTGCTCGAAGAGCCAGGTCTTGAGGAGTCTTCTGAAGGCGAGTAGGTCTTGGGTCTGCTGTATGTGGGGGTGGGAGGGTGTTCTAGGTCTTGGCGGCGAGGTAGGAGAAGGATCTGCCGCCAGAGGTCATTCGTTGGATGCCGGGGACAGCAGCGAGGGCGAGGCTGGTGGAGCGGAGCTGGCGGGTGGGGGTGTAGAAGCTGAGGCTGCTGTTCAGGTACGCTGCTCCGGTGTTGTGAAGTGCTTTGTGTGCGTGGGTGAAGAGCTTGAAAGTGATCCTCTTGTCGATGGGGAGCCAGTGTAGGTCTCTCAGGTGGGGGGTGATGTGGCTGCGACAGGGGACGTTGACGATCAGTCGGGCGGAGGCGTTTTGGATGCGTTGTAGTTGTTGTAGGTGTTTGGCTGGGATTCCTGCGTAGCGTGCGTTGCCGTAGTCCAGTCTGCTCCTGACGAGGGCCTGTGTCACCGTTCTCCTTGTTTCGGTCAGGATGTACTTGTAGATCATTAGGAGCAAGCGGAGGGTGTTGCAGCAGGAGGAGACGGCGTTGACCTGCTTAGACATGGAGAGGGAGGAGTCGAGGATGAATCCTAGGTTGCGTGCATGGTCGGTGGGTGTTGGTGCTGTTCCCAGTGTGGTCGGGCATCAGGAGTTGTCCCAGGCTGAGGGGGTGGATCCGAGGATGAGGACTTCCGTCTTGTCCGAGTTCAGCCTCAGAAGGCTGCTCCTCATCCAGTCGGCAGCGGCCGTCCTTCCCTCGTGGAGGTTGGTTTTGGCGATGTGTGGGATGAGCTGGGTGTCATCGGCATAGGAGATGATGTTGAGGTCGTGGTGGCGGGCCACTTGTGCGAGGGGGGCCATGTAGACGTTGAACAGCGTCGGTCTGAGGGATGAGCCCTGGAGTACGCCACAGATTATGTTGGTGGCCTCAGATTGGAAGAGTGGGAGGTGGACACTCTGGGTTCTGCCGAAGAGGAAGGACATGGTCCCGTCAAGGGCCTTCTCTTGGATTCCGGCTTCTAGGAGGCGTGTCTTTATAGTGCGATGGCAGACCGTGTTGAAGTCCTTCTATGCTGTGTTGTCTTGTGCGCCGGGAAACCCTTTTTGGGTAGCTGTTGCGCCTTACAAGTTGATAAAATAAATAAAATAAATAAGGCGGCCGACAGGTCCAGGAGGAGGAGGGCTGATGTTTTGCCGTTGTCTAGTTGGCACCTGATGTCGTCTGTGGCAGCGATGGGGGCTATCTCGGTGCTGTGGTTTCATCTGAATCCGGACTGGGACGGGTCCAATATGTTGTTGTCTTCCAGGTGGTAGGCCAATTGCATATTGATGATTTTCTCGATGACCCTTGCCGGGAACGCAGGGAGATGGGCCGTAAGTTCATGAGGTCCTTGGGGTCCGTCTTAGGCTTCTTGAGGAGGGCGTTGATTTCGGCGTGCTTCCAGTTTTCCGGGAATGTCGTTGTTTCGAATGAGATGTTGATGCCCTTCCGTAGTTAGGGTGCGATGGCTGCGTCTGCTTTGTGCTTTGTTGAATACGTTGTTTGGGCACGGGTCTCACGGAGATCCTGAGTGTATGGAGTTCATGACCTTGCGTGTCTCGTCGTCATTGACGTTGGACCAGGAGGTCAGGCGACTGGCACTGGTGGTGTTCACAAGGGAGGTGGAGTCTGGCGTAGTCGGGGCGGTCGTGGTGTTGAAGCTGTCGTGGATGTCAGCAATCTTGCGGTGGAAGAAGATGGCTAGTGAGTCGCACAGTTCTTGTGGGGGCGGGATGTCGTTGGCATTGGCGCTGGGTTGGAGAGTTCCTTTACGATGCTGAGGAGCTCTTTGCTGTTGTGTGCGTTGTTATCCAAGCGGTCTTTGAAGGAGGATGTCTTGGCGTCGGCAGACCTATATTCTTTCCTGGAGGCAAGATGGCGGCCGCTTAGGACGGCTGGGAAGCAGCGAGACCGGGGAGATGCCGGTGTGAACACAATACGCTGACCTGGCATAAGATCCCACACCACCCACGGAGTATCATTGCTGAGGACGGAGGATAGTGTAAGGCGCATTAAGGAGGAGCGCTCAACTGTAAAGGCGGAGAAAAAAAAGAATCGCCGTATGCTCCGTACCTGCTGTCGGCCGCTCAAGCGGCTTCTTCGGGAGCTAGCGCAGACCGCAAGGAGGCTCACGTCGAGAAGCGTATCAGGAGCAGGATTACTAGCGGAGCTCGCGGAGTTTCTCGAGCAAGAAGGGCGAAGTCTAAACAGCGGGTGGAGCCTGCTGGCAAGGAAGCGGCGGAGGCTCTGGAAGCCCCAGCAGACGAGTCTGTATCAAAAAACGGAGGAAAAAGCACGGGGGGCCCTCGAGGCGGCAGTAGAAAAAGAAGAAAGAAATTGGGGCAATAGATTTTGCGGTAAGGAGCAGTTTGGGGACAAGGAAAGGAGGAGGGAGATTATGGCTCCCAAAATGAGTGCTAGTGCAAAAGCTGCTGCAAGAAGGAAGGCTGCAGCTGAGCAGGCAGAGATAATGGCAGAGAGGGAGCTAGATGGCAATAAGAAAAAAAAAAAAACATCCCCTGCCAAGAAAACAGTGCAGCAACAAAATGCAGCTAAGGTTAATCATGGCACTACCCCGATCTCTGACATTTTCCAAAAACTAACTAAAGATAAAGACATTAATAATGAGGTTTTGGAGGAGCTGTCGGGGGAGGGTGGCAACTCTAAAGACAATAGTCTTGCTGCAGAGAATGTGGATATACCTGCTCAGTTCAACGACCCCACAAAGAAGGAGGAATACATTAAAGGGAAAGCTGATCTAGTGGAAGAAATCGAAAATGACACCACTCTTTCTTCTAAGTACCCAGAATCCGATATTGCCCCCCTGGTGCTGGAGGAGGTGCTGGAAGAAAAGGCCAGCGAAAGTACAGGCGACAAGAAGGAAGTCCCCAGTGAGGCTTTCTATTCGGTCTCAGAGGGGGGGGAATGGTCAGACGAAGACGAAGATGAGGATAGTCTGGAGCAAGAGGTCAGCGGCTCAGCTACTGATAGTGAGCCAGAGAAAGAAGATTTCAATCCTCCGACTACTGCTGTGAAAGCCAATACAGGCGTAAAAATACATGGACATAAACGTGATCATACGACGACTAAGTCCGTGTTGGAGAGCCCGGGAGGTAAAGCAGCACAGATGTCCCTTCTGGAGGTGATACACCAGGAAATAATTGCACACAGGGAAGAGGTACGACAGGAAAGCCGCAAATAACAGGCTGCGGTCAGGAAAATACAAGGAGCGGTAAGAACACTGGCCAAGGTGTGTACGAATCTGGGAGAACGGGTCACCAACTTGGAAGAAAGAGTGGTTTCGACAGAAGCAGAGGCTGCAGCAGCCTCCAGCAAGGCAGATCAACAAGTTGAACAGCTGACAGACGTGCAATGGAAGCTGGAGGCGTTGGAAAACAGATCTCGCCAGAATAACCTCCGTGTATTGGGGATACCGGAGGGGTCAGAAGATACAGACATGAGGGCCTTTGTGGTAAAGTTGTTTGAACATGCGTTCCCGGAGTTGAAGGGATGGGATTGGACAAAGGAGATTCAGAGGGCGCATCGCGTCCCCTTTAAAGTTCACAAAAATGCCAAGGAGGGAGATAAGCCCAGAGCAATCTTAATATTTCTTGGAAACTTTAACATGAGGCAGGCAATTTCAGAGAGGGCAAGACCGGATCGAAAAAAGAATATTGATGGATTCTCCTTCTTTGTCCGCCCAGATTTCTGCCATGTTACGGTGGAGAGACGCTGGAGATTAAGACAGATGATTAAACCATTTCAGGACAAGGGCATGCAGGCATATTTAATCAATCCAGCACAGCTGAAAATAATTAATGGTGGAAGAACATTGTACTTCTCCTCCGAAGTGAAAGCTAAGGAATATTTGGACACACAAGGGGCTTAGTATACTCCATAGATGCGATCAGATGCGGATACGAATAACTCCTTGGCAGATACAATTAATTTAAAAAATCTAACAAAATGTAAAACATTAATAGGTGGGGTGTGGTGTGGTTTGACATGTAGGGTGGTGGGGAATATAAGGGTCACAGGCACTATGATGGGGTATTTAGAAATCTCCTCGGTCATCACTGCGAACCATCACGTGCACAGACCAGTAGGTCTGAGCGCCTCTGAGAAGAGGGGGTGGGAGAGGGGGGTTGGAGGGTTTGAAGGGGGGGAGGAGAGGGGAAGAGAGGAGAGGGGGATGGTGGGAGGAAGAGAGGGAGCGTTGGGGGGGAACAAAAAAGAGAAAAACTTTGAGATGGAAATGGGGTTGATGTTGGCACATAGCAGACACATGGATAACAATCAGGTTAGAAGTAAAAACTATGTTAATAATGTCAAACATTAAGATATGTACTATCAATGTAGGGGGCCTAAATGATTGGAAGAAACAACAGAGATTGAGCCACTTTGCTAAATTTAATAATATCGACATAATGTGTATACAAGAAACACACTTGCCTTGGGCTAAAAGGAAGCTATTGAATATGCTCGGATATAGACTGCTAGGATGCTCTTCACAATCATCTACAACAAGAGGGGTGGCCATTATGGGGAAATGTAATGCGGGGGTGAGACGTACTAAAACAGAAGGGTCCGGCAGATGGGTTTTGGCGGAATTGGAACTAGGCATTACATTGTGTGTGATCTATGGATCAAATGAAGATGATCCAGCAGTATTTGATGGGCTAGAAGAGGAGTTGGCTAATTGGGGTACCCCTATGGTACTATGTGGAGACATGAATATCTCGGCTGTTTGGAGCCAGGGTGGTAAATATACAGGACGCAAACATAAGGTTCATAGAGCATTAGGCTCTCTCTTGCGGTTGCATGGTTTGACCGATGTTTGGGGGGAAAAAGTGCCTGGGGACCCGGGTTTTACTTATTTCTCATATCCGGCTAAGAAATATTCTAAGTTGGACTATTTTTTTGTCTCGACGGGGGAACTCAGCAAAGTTAAAATTGTTAAGCTCCCAAGAATAGTATCGGATCATAATCCGCTGATAATGACATATAAAATATATAACATACCTAGGAGAACAACTAAGTGGACATTCGAGAGGAAATTACTAAACGATGATAGGTTTGTCAAGCATCTTAAACAGTGGGCAAAGGAGTTTTTCGATATAAACAGATATAGTTTGTTAGACGGGGACCCTGAGGGTCGGCCGGATACCGAGGGAGAGATCCCCGAGGGGGACCGTCTCCGGCGATCGTACAGACAAGTACCCTCCCTCCCCACAAACAGGCACCACACCAAGTCGAGTTCAAGGCTTTATATAAGGTTCTTAAGGCAAGGATATCAGCGATACAGGATAACTTGGACCCGGGGGTCCTCTCACTTCTAGTCTCTGTAGGGAAAGGGGGTAGCGGGACAGTCTTGGTACCGGATCGGTACAGGTTGTGGTAAAAGGCGAGCTCACAATCCTCGAGCTGGAGAGTCTGTGGATCGGGCCGCGGCAGCGCCAGCAGGCCAAGGTGATAGTCTCATAAAGCAGAGGGCCGCGGCAGCGCCAGCAGGCCAAGTCGATGGTTTCACGAGGCAGAGGGCCGCGGCAGCGCCAGCAGGCCAAGACGATGGTTTCACGAGGCAGAGGGCCGCGGCAGCGCCAGCAGGCCAAGACGATGGTTTCACGAGGCAGAGGGCCGCGGCAGCGCCAGCAGGCCAAGACGATGGTTTCACGAGGCAGAGGGCCGCGGCAGCGCCAGCAGGCCAAGACGATGGTTTCACGAGGCAGAGGGCCGCGGCAGCGCCAGCAGGCCAAGACGATGGTTTCACGAGGCAGAGGGCCGCGGCAGCGCCAGCAGGCCAAGTCACGGATGAGTTCTTCTCGGGTCTCTCGACTCCAGGATACAACTGCCTTCCTGGTCTGGCACTGCCCCAGTTATAGGTCTGGTCCCCTTTGATGTCCGGACCCTCGCGCCTGGGGGCCGGGAGGTCCGGGATGAGGGAGTCCAGACACCCAGCAGGGGGGTGGAGCCAGCGCCCAGGGCGGCCGGGGGTGATCGACACCTGGCGGAGGGGAGCCGTTGACGATTCCTTCTCCCATTGATTTGCCAAGTGGTCACTCTGCCTCCTGGGGGGAGGTTGGTGCCCCGATGTCGGGGCCGGCCGGGCCCAGGGTTAGGGTCGAGTTGAGGCCACGCGGCCTCGTGCTGCAGTGCCCCAAGATGGCGGCCGGTTCGATGTCGTGGTGTGGATGGTGACCCGGGCCAGCTGGGTCCGGGGCTGGTGTCTTGTAGTGGAGGGATTGCAGGGTACTTCGGGTGGTCGTTTAGGGACTCTGGCTGGGGATGCGGGGAGAGCCAGGGTCCAGGTCCTACTGCGGGGAGGGGGGGCAGCCCGACCATGCGGCCTGTCCAACATGCGTCCCCCCCAGCTGAAGGCGGGGAGAGTCAGCCATCTTCCTGGGGACTCTCCTCGCTGAGGCGGAAAAAGCGTGACAGGCCGTCGGCGTTGGCGTGGTCCTGGCCTGGACGATGTTCCACCGTGAAGTCCATCCCCTGCAGGGAGATGGACCAGCGCAACAGCTTCGGGTTTTCCCCCCGCATTTGCATCAGCCATTGCAGGGGTCGGTGGTCTGTTTGCACCCGGAAGTGGGTGCCGAAGAGGTATGGCCGGAGCTTCTTGAGTGCCCAGACTACGGCGAAGGCCTCTCTCTCAATGGTGCTCCAGCGCTGTTCTCGGGGCAAGAGGCGTCTGCTGATGAAGACCACCGGATGGTCGACCCCTTCGGCGTTGAGTTGGGAGAGGACGGCCCCCACACCATGATCGGAGGCGTCCGTCTGCACAATGAATTCCCGGCTGTAGTCGGGAGCCTGGAGCACGGGGGCTGTGCACATGGCGGTCTTTAGCTTCTCGAAGGCTGATTGGCAGTCCGGGGTCCAGTTGACGGTTTTGGGGCTCTTTTTGGAGGTGAGCTCTGTGAGGGGCCCCACGATGCTGCTATAGTCCTTCACGAACCGCCGGTAGTATCCGGTGAGCCCCAGGAAGGCCCGGACCTCCGTTTGGCTCGTAGGGGGTTGCCAGGCCTGGATGGCAGCAATCTTGAGTTGGAGCGGGGCCACCAGCCCGCTTCCCACTTGGTGTCCCAGGTAGGTCACGGACCCTTGGCCAACTTGGCACTTGCTGGCCTTGATGGTGAGCCCGGCTTGCTGGAGGGCGTGTAGAACCTCCCGCAGGTGGCGGAGGTGGTCGGTCCACTGGTGGCTGTACACAGCAATGTCGTCCAGGTAGGCGGCGCTGAAGTCTTCCAGGCCCGCCAGTACCTGGTTTACCAGCCGTTGGAACGTTGCCGGGGCGTTTTTCATGCCGAAGGGCATGACTTTAAAGTGGTAGTGCCCGTCTGGGGTAGAGAAGGCGGATCGTTCTTGGGCCCTAGGGGTGAGGCCGATCTGCCAGTAGCCCGCTGTTAGGTCGAAGATGCTCAGGTAGCGGGCGGCCCCCATCCGGTCAATTAGCTCGTCTGCCCGGGGGATGGGATGAGCGTCGGTCCGGGTAACTGCATTCAGCCCTCGATAGTCCACGCAGAACCGGAGCTCAGGGGCAACGCCCGGGGCAGCTGCCTTGGGAACCAGGACGACTGGGCTCGCCCAGGGACTGTCTGAGGGTTCGATCACTCCTAGGGTTAGCATCTTGGACACCTCGGTCTGGATGCAGGCTCGTACCCGGTCTGGTACGCGGTATGCTCGGTGTCGAATAGGAGGGCTGTCCCCGGTGTCCACATCGTGGAGGCACCAGGGGGTGACTCCGGGGGTGAGGGAGAACAGGGAGGAGAACTGCCTCAGGAGCGTTTGGCAGTCTTGGCGTTGCTCCGGGGACAGGGCCTCGGAGAGCTGGACCCCCTCCACTGAGCCATCCTGCTCGAGGGCCCTCAGTAAGTCCGGAAGGGGTTCGGAGTCTTCTTCTGTCCCAGTATCGGTAGCCATCAGGAGGCTGAGCTCGGATCGCACAAAATGGGGTTTGAGCCTGTTGGCATGGAGGACCCGTAGGGGGTTCCGGGCAGTCTCCATGTCGATTAAATAGGTGACGGGCCCTTTGCGTTCGATTACCTTGAAGGGCCCGGACCATCGGTCTTGGAGTGCACAGGGTTCAACCGGGGACATCACCCAGACCTGTTGTCCCGGTTCGAACTCAATGGAGGACGCGTGCTGATCGTACCACCTCTTCATGTCCTCCTGACTGGCCTCGAGATTGGCTTTGGCGGTGTCTCGGAACTGCCGGGTCTGGTTGCGGAGAGCCAGGAGGTACCTGTAGATGTCCGGGGGAGTTTTCTGGGGAGGCTGCTCCCAACCTTCCTTGACTAGGCTGAGGGGGCCCCGGACGGGGTGCCCGTACAGGAGTTCAAATGGGCTGAAGCCGAGGGACTTCTGCGGGACCTCCCGATAGGCAAACAGGAGGCAGGGAAGTAGCACGTCCCACTGGCGTCGAAGGGGTTCTTCTAGGCCCATAATCATCCCCTTGAGGGTGCGGTTGAACCTCTCGACCAGTCCGTTTCCTTGCGGGTGATAGGGGGTCGTGAATTTGTAGGTGACCCCGCATTGTTGCCACAGAGACTTCATATATCTGGAGATAAAGTTCGTTCCCCTGTCACTGACGACCTCCCGGGGAACCCCACCCGGGAGAAGATCCCCATCAGGGCCCGGCCCACCACGGGGGCCGTCACCGTCCGAAGAGGGATGGCCTCGGGATAGCGAGTGGCGTGGTCTACGAGGACCAGGATGAACCGGTGTCCTTGGGCTGTTCGAGGGTCGAGGGGCCCCACAATGTCTATTCCCACTCGTTCAAACGGGGTGGTGATGACAGGAAAGGGTTGCAATGGTGCTTTGATTTTTCGGCCACTTTTTCCGCTGGCCTGGCAGGTGGGGCAGGCCTTGCAGTGGTTGGTGACATCCTTCCGCATGTGGGGCCAGAAAAAATGGGTCACCAGGCGGTCGTAGGTTTTATCCTGCCCCAGGTGTCCGGCAAGGGGGACATCGTGGGCTAAGTTCAGGAGGAAGTCTCGGAAGCGAAGGGGCACCACCAGCACCCGACTGGCCCCTAGTTCTGCAATTTTCTGCTCGCTGTAGAGCAGGTCTTGGTCCCAGTAGATCCAGTGGGCCCCCGAGGTATCCCCGGTGCTCTGGGCCAGGGCTTGCTGCCGGAGTCCTTCGAGAGAGGGACATGTTTTCTGTTCGGCCCGGAATTGTTCCTGCGTGGGGCCTCCCTCCTGCCGCCATTGTGCCAGGTCAGGGACGTCCCGAAGCTGGTCGGGTCCTTCTTCGGTTTGGGTCAAGGGAATGGCTTCTGGGGCGGCCTCCTCTGGGATGAGCGCGGGAGGAGGTTCTGGCCACTCGGGCTCTTCTGGGCTGGGGACCGCGCGGGCGGTCATGGACCGGGTCGTGACGCAGACCCATTCGGGGAGGCCAAGCATCCCCAGGTGCTCCCTCCGTTCGACAGCTGCCCAGGGAGAGCTTTCAAGGTCGTTTCCTAGGAGGCAGTCCACGGGGGCATCATCGCGGACAGTTACTTTTAACATCCCTGTTACTCCTCCCCACTCGAAGGGGACGCAGGCCATGTGGCATAGGCTTTCGGAGTTGTCGGCTGATCGAACAGGGCAAAGAATGTTCGGCAAGATTTGGTCTGGAGTGACGAGGTGGCGTCGGACCGCCGTTACACTGGCCCCGGTGTCGCGGAGGGCTTCCGCCCGGCGACCATTGATGTTAACCCATTGACCGTACTTCTGTGTGTTGGCGGGAAGGGGGGCCCGCGGAATCATGTCTCTCTCCCCTAAGCAGACCAGTGCCATGGCGGCGGGTGCCCATTCCGAGGGATCGGTCTCGTACTCCTCTTGGTCTTCCGGGATTATTTCTTCCCCTAGGGCCGCCGCTGCAACTTGGCGGGGAGTCGTGTTCGGATTCTTTGGGCAGTTGGGATCACTGGCGTAGTGGCCGGGTCGCTGGCACCTGTGGCACGTAATGTTGGCCCGGAAACCGGCCCGGACGGCAGGGCTCCCCCGGCCAACCGGGGTCGAGGGGTTTCTGGGGGGTGACGAGGGACCGGAGTCTCTCCCCCGACCCTGACTTCCTCCTCCCCCTCGGGGGCGATACGGTCTGGATACTTCGCTGGGTGCGCTCCGGCCAACTCGGGTGCTTTCCCACCGGTCGGCTTCGGCGGCGAGTTGTCGAGGGTCGGTTAGCTTGCTGTCCAGGAGGTGTTGCCGGAGCTCCACGAAGCAGTTGTTCGACAGGTGTTCCCATACGATAAGGTCAAAGAGTTGTTCGTAGGTGGTTACTTTGTTGCCCTTGATCCACCCCTCGAAGGCTCGGCTAAAAAAGTTCACGTACTCCACCCAAGTTGTACCCGGAATCCGTTTGCAGTCGCGGAACCGTTGGCGGTACATCTCAGGTGTGAGCCCGTATCGAGTGAGGAGGGCGGCCTTCATGTGGTCGTAGGAGGTCATTAGCTGGTCCGGGAGTTGCAGCAGGGCGTCCCGCCCTTCGTTGACAAACCTCCCCCATAATCCGGCTCCCCAATCGCTTCGGGGAATCCGGTGGGAGGTCATTGCCACCTCATAGGCTTTAAACCACTGCTGGATATCATCGTTCTTGTGGTATTCCCGGATGACATCTTTGGGGATGTGAACCTTGGGCTCGGTCGAGGCAGACGGGGTCGGTCGTTCGGGGAGCCCGAGGTCTTTATTCTGTTTCTGAATCTCCAGTGCTTTGAGATTGCGCTCATGTTCGTACTCTAGTCTCTTTTCCTCTAGCTCCCTCTGTCTTTGCTTGTCTTCCCGCTCTTCCCTGAGCCGTAAGTGTTCCAGGGTTATTTTTTGTTCTGCCAGCTTGAGTTCCCCATCCAAGCGAAGTCGGGCAAGTTCTAATTCGTGGAGTCTGGTTTTTTCTCTTTCTCGGATCTCTTCCAGGGAGAGATCCGCTCTTTCTTTAGTTGGTGCGGGGCTCGTTTCGGTTGTTTGTGTTCGGGGTACGGCCGTACCCGTTTCTGCCCAAGCTTCTAGGGCTCGCTTGAAGTCTTCCTTTGTGCTAAGACCTGTGGTTGGAAGTCCAAGTTCTATGCAATATTGCTTCAGTTCCCGGTGGTTGTAGTCTTCCAATTTTTCCATCTGAAATTTTTCCGTTGTTCCGCTCTCTATTGACATGGTTGTTGTGTGTGGTGGGGCGAGTGACTTTCTGTACGATTATGCGTAGGTTCGGATCCCGTCGCTGGCCACCAATGTTAGACGGGGACCCTGAGGGTCGGCCGGATACCGAGGGAGAGATCCCCGAGGGGGATCGTCTCCGGCGATCGTACAGACAAGTACCCTCCCTCCCCACAAACAGGCACCACACCAAGTCGAGTTCAAGGCTTTATATAAGGTTCTTAAGGCAAGGATATCAGCGATACAGGATAACTTGGACCCGGGGGTCCTCTCACTTCTAGTCTCTGTAGGGAAAGGGGGTAGCGGGACAGTCTTGGTACCGGATCGGTACAGGTTGTGGTAAAAGGCGAGCTCACAATCCTCGAGCTGGAGAGTCTGTGGATCGGGCCGCGGCAGCGCCAGCAGGCCAAGGTGATAGTCTCATAAAGCAGAGGGCCGCGGCAGCGCCAGCAGGCCAAGTCGATGGTTTCACGAGGCAGAGGGCCGCGGCAGCGCCAGCAGGCCAAGACGATGGTTTCACGAGGCAGAGGGCCGCGGCAGCGCCAGCAGGCCAAGACGATGGTTTCACGAGGCAGAGGGCCGCGGCAGCGCCAGCAGGCCAAGACGATGGTTTCACGAGGCAGAGGGCCGCGGCAGCGCCAGCAGGCCAAGACGATGGTTTCACGAGGCAGAGGGCCGCGGCAGCGCCAGCAGGCCAAGACGATGGTTTCACGAGGCAGAGGGCCGCGGCAGCGCCAGCAGGCCAAGTCACGGATGAGTTCTTCTCGGGTCTCTCGACTCCAGGATACAACTGCCTTCCTGGTCTGGCACTGCCCCAGTTATAGGTCTGGTCCCCTTTGATGTCCGGACCCTCGCGCCTGGGGGCCGGGAGGTCCGGGATGAGGGAGTCCAGACACCCAGCAGGGGGGTGGAGCCAGCGCCCAGGGCGGCCGGGGGTGATCGACACCTGGCGGAGGGGAGCCGTTGACGATTCCTTCTCCCATTGATTTGCCAAGTGGTCACTCTGCCTCCTGGGGGGAGGTTGGTGCCCCGATGTCGGGGCCGGCCGGGCCCAGGGTTAGGGTCGAGTTGAGGCCACGCGGCCTCGTGCTGCAGTGCCCCAAGATGGCGGCCGGTTCGATGTCGTGGTGTGGATGGTGACCCGGGCCAGCTGGGTCCGGGGCTGGTGTCTTGTAGTGGAGGGATTGCAGGGTACTTCGGGTGGTCGTTTAGGGACTCTGGCTGGGGATGCAGGGAGAGCCAGGGTCCAGGTCCTACTGCGGGGAGGGGGGGCAGCCCGACCATGCGGCCTGTCCAACATAGTTCATCCCGGAATGGGGTTTGGGAAGCATTCAAGGCATCACTAAGGGGGGAAACGATTAGCTGCTCCGCTAGGCTAAGAAAGGAGGATAGAAGTAAGTTGGAGAAGCTGATTGAAGAGTTAGTAGTGTCAGAGAATCGGCATACAGAGGAAATAGGATCAGGCAAGGATGGTAGGGAATCGGCTAGAACTATGGCTCTGATGAAGGGAGATATTTTAAAAGCGATTACGCAAAAGGAGATTAGAGAATATCAAACGTCCCGAGCAAAACGGTATGAGACAGGGGAACAAGCCGGGAGGGCACTAGCATTGCGTATAAGGCAAGAAACCAATAAAAACAACATCCATAAGATTGAAGATAATGGAATAGAATATACGGATCCAAAAGAAATAATGGGTGTATTCCAAAAGTTTTATCAAAAACTGTATGATCAGGAGGCGGGGTGGGTACCATCTAGGCATGAGTCTGGACTTGTATGTCCGGCTTTAGAGGATAAAGATAGGGAGATACTGGAAAAAGATATAACCATGGAGGAGATAAGGACTGCATTACAGGAACTTGCAGCAGGTAAAGCGGCAGGTCCAGACGGGATACCTTTGGAAGTCTACAAGCACTTAGGAGAGGAAATTCTTCCATTATTTGTGGATCTCTTTAACGGAATAATTTGCTCTGGGAAGATCCCTGACTCTTGGAAACAGACCAATATTGTAGTATTCCATAAAAAGGATAAACCTGTAGAAAATCCGGGCTCTTATCGGCCAATTTCGCTAATAAATGCGGATACCAAACTGTATTCTAAGGTCTGGGCAAAGAGGTTAGGGGGGATCATTGGCCAACTTGTCTCTCCATGGCAGCACGGCTTTGTTCCAGGGAGAGGCACTACGGATCACACCTCACGGGCGATCTCGTTGTTCGATGCCACGGCGGTCACGGGGGGAGAAATGGCCATGATCCTCCTAGACGCCGAAAAAGCCTTCGACCGTGTGGTCTGGGAATTTATGTGGGAAGTTTTGTCCAGTAGAGGGTTCGGAGAGAAATGTATGAGAGCAATAAAAGCTATGTATTTAGATCCAGTAGCTAGAATTACAACTATGGGATTACAGTCGGAAGAGGTGGTAATTAGGAGAGGCACTCGTCAGGGATGCCCTTGCTCTCCTATACTCTTCGCACTATATATAGATCCCCTAATTAGGGAAATCTTAGCTTCGGATAAAATCTCCCCGGTCATATTAAATGGGCATACTACCAAATTATTGGCCTATGCGGACGATTTGGCAATTGTGACTACTAACCCGCAGACGGCTATAGTAGAACTGAGTCAACTGGCTAAGGCCTTCGGAATCCGATCCGGGTATAAGCTGAATGAGGAAAAAACCATAATAATTAGCACTAATAATATCTTTAAAGCTGATCAGAGGTATGTGGAATCTTCAGTCTATCTTGGGGTGAGGATTAATGCAAATGTGGAGAAAATTATACAGGAAAACTATGTACCCTTGATCACAGAAATAGATAAAGAGTTAAGAAGAATAGATGTTTTACACCTATCTCTGATAGGCAGAGTTAATGTTTTAAAGATGTCAATGTTTCCGAGAATATTGTATTTAGTTTGTGCCATACCTCTGCTAGTAGAAGAGGGTCTCTTGAAAAAAATGGAAGCTGTTTTCTCCCAATTTGTGTGGCAGTACGGGAAAATACGTAGATCTTTGGCTCGATTATCAGCACCACTGGAGGGAGGGGGTCTGTCTGCACCAAATTTGAGGCTGTATCACTGGGTGTGTCTAATGATGCAAATGAATGTGCTATTCAAATATGATGATATAGTTGTACCGACTGGTCTGGACAGAACCCCCACAATATTTGAATTGTTAGTAGGAAGAAAAGCACTGGGGCTTCTTACACGAGAAACAAACTGTAGGTATTTTAAAAGGTGTAAAAGCAAAGTGATGTTTAGTGCGCACCTGGCAATCCATAATGAGATTTCTAAAGATTCCTAAAATTAATAGCATATTAGACCTGTGGCGGTCAAAACCATTTGTGCATCTTGGACAGAACAGTAATAGTAGGTTATGGAAGGAGCTGTGTATTAGCTGCTTGGGCGATGTCATATTTGAGGATGAACTACTGGGTTTTGACTCACTTCAGCAAAAGTTTGGTATACCGGCTAGCCAATGGCTTTTATATAGACAATTGGAGCAAACAGTTAAGTCTATCAGACCCAGGATCTCAATTCAGGAGCTTAACCCAATTGTGAGTTATGTAAGGAAGGGTGGCAAGAAGATCAAAATTGGGTATGGCTATCTGTTGCAGGGTCTGGGGATGACATTGGACAAATTGAATCAGATTGGGCGGAAAGAATTGGAGATCCTGATATAGATATAGATTTTGCCCTAGCATTGAATAAGAAAGTATTAAGAGCTTCAAACTTAAAGGCACAACACTACAAGACTATTTTTAACCTATATTATACGCCTGCCAAGCTGTTCAAGTGGGGTAAGAGAGAAAATGATAGGTGTCCCAGGTTGAAAGATATTTAACGGGGCTGCTAGAGATTCAGATCACTCTATCCCCTACTACTGTTTTGATCGGCAGGGATGAAAACCTAAAATTAGAGTACGAGGCTGAAGCATTTATCTTTCTATCTATGGCTGTTTTTAGGATTTTAATCTCCGCCGTCTGGAAAGATTCAGCAGCCCCCACTTTTCAGACGTGGTTAACTAGGCTGTTGGGAACGCACAATATAGAGGAATGTTTGTATGATTGTAAAGGAAAGAGGTCGAGAGAATTTGGTAAGAAGATATGGGCTCCTCTTAGAAATTGGAGAGAAATCAGATGAACAAGAGTTTAAAGATATATTGGTAACGCGGATTGTATTCCCCTATGTACTTCTGTCCGAAACAAACTTGGTTTTATGATTCTTACGACTGTATTTATAAGATGTATTCTGTACTTTTAATGCCTGATTTTATTCTGTTGATTAATGTATTTTTTTTGTGATACCCGGAACCATCTCAATAAGAAAAAAAAATTTAAAAAAAAGAAGGAGGATGTCCTGGCTAATCTGATGAGGTGGTGATGTCTGCGGGTGGCGTCCTTGTGGACTACGTGGTTGTCCGGTGTGCGTTCGTGGAGCCATATCTTCTCCAGTTTCCGGCATGCACGTTTGGAGGTCTGGAGCTCATCGTGAACCAGGTGGCTCTCTTGCTGGCGTGGCTGTTTGAGGGTTTCTTGAGCGGGGTGAGAGTGTTGGTGCAGTTGTCGATCCACTGTCTGAGGTTGCGGGCTGCGGCGTCTGGGTTGGTGGGTGGGTTCTGGGCGAGGGTGGGGATCAGTTGGTCTTCGGTGACTTTGCTCCAGCAACGGCGAGGCAGCTGTTGGGTGCGATGGTGCGTGGTTGGTTTCTTGAGGGTAAAATGGATGCAGCGGTGATCGGTCCAGTGGAGTTTGGAGGAGTGGTCGAAGGTGACGTGGGTGCCTGTGGAGAAGATGTGGTCCAGCGTGTGGCCGGTGGCGTGGGCGGGTGTGGTGATGAGTTGTCTGAGGCTGAGGTTGGCGAGGTTGTCGATCAGGGTGGCAGAGTTGGCATTGTTGTGCTCGAGGTGGAAGTTCAGGTCCCCGAGGGTGTGTGAGGGTCTTCGAAAGAACACTGAGTGATGTCCTGAGCAGGACAGGGCACACGTGATCAATAATTTTAACCTGCTGCCGAGATGAGTCGATACATGTAGGACACTTAAGGTGAGAGTTGTATTGAAGGGGGGTCGTGTCATCTCCTCCACTGCTTTTTTTTAGAACTTTGTTTCGAAAGACACCTGGATACTATTATAAGGATCCAAATTATGCTGCAGAAATCTAATTGTGGGAGCACAGGCTGGCCACACACTCACTACAAATCTAGAACAGGATACAGGCCACACACTCACTTAACCCCTTCGACGCGCGTGACAAGGTCAGCTCGTCATGGGCGTTACCTGCACTGCGCGTGTGACGAGCTGACCTTGTCACGTAACGAGGGTTTTTGCGAATCGCAGCGCACAGCGGGAAAACCCACTAGCGCGCATGCGGTTAAAATCTAGAACAGGATTCAGGTCACACACTCACTTAACACCTGGAACAGGGTGCATGCCACAAACAAACTGAAAACCATGAACAGGGTGCTGGCCACACACTCACGTAAAACCATGAACAGGGTGCTGGCCACACACTCACGTAAAACTAGGAAGAGGGTGCTGGCCACACATTGACTTAAAACCAGGAACAGGGTTCAGGGTAAACACTCACTTAAAACCAGGAGCAGGGTGCTGGCCACGCATTGAATACGACTGCAGATGTCGGATGCAGTCCCCACATTGTGCTTCACGTTGATATGATATACCCCGGTTAGGAGTATGTGTGACTGTCCTTCATAAACTCTCTGGCTGTTGAGATTCTGTTTATTTATTTATTTTTATTTAATTTCTTGTATCGCGCTGGAATCAATCCCATAAGGGTATCTCCGCGCTTTGCCAGCCAGAAAATTGTCGTAATCTTCAAGGTGCATTAGAGGGACTGAAATGCTTCCTGAAAGAGGAATGTTTTCAGGGCCTTTCTGAAGGCCAGATGATTGATGTTCATCCTCATTTCTGTGGGAAGTTTATTCCATAGGGCAGGACCAATTGATGAAAAAGCTCGGTCTCCCTGCCTAGCTCTTTTTGTTGCAGGGGGTTTCAAAAGTGCTTGGTTGCTTGAACGAAGTGAACGACTGGGTTGGTACAGTTCAACAGATTGGGAGAGATATTTAGGGCTGTCCCCATATAAGCATTTGTGGACCGTGCAGCATATTTTGAAACTGATGCGCTGCCGTATCGGGAGCCAGGGTAGCTCCACCAACAAATGCTTAGAGGGGGTCCTAGCCGGCACACCCATGACCAGCCTAGCCGCCGTATTCTGGACCACCTGCAAACGACCTACTGCATCAGCGTTTGCTAGCGTCAGCAGGCCGTTGCAGTAGTCTAGGCGGCTAGTAACCAGGGCCTGCACGAGTGACTTCCTGTAAGTATCAGGAAGATATGGAAATACTCGTCTTAGAAGGCCAATGGTGTAAAAGCATAGTCCTGCAATGTGATTGGTATGCTCCTTGAGGGTCAATTTTTGGTCAATCTTAACCCCTAGATTTTTTACATGAGGCTTTGATGTGGGGACTGGGCCCAAGTCCAGCGGCCACCATTCAGGAGACCATAGGAGGCTCGCCCTGCCGAAGAGCATAACCTCCGTTTTTGCAACGTTACATTGGAGGCAGTTTGCGGCCATCCAATGTGACACTGCCCTCATACCCTCAGCAAAATTTTCCTTGACTGTAGGACCAAGGGAGCTGAAAGGGTAGAGGAGCTGAGTGTCGTCAGCGTAAGAGACTGGTGTGAACCCATACTTCCGCACAATCTCAGCAAGGGGGGCCACATATACATTGAACAATGTAGGGCTGAGACATGAGCCTTGTGGCACCCCCTTTGTGAGCGCCTTCGAGGTGGAACGATAGGGGCCCAAGCTGACAGATTGCGATCTCCCGGAGAGGAAACTCTCCAGCCAAGATAGAGCTAAGCCTCCAATCCCTACTCCCTGCAAGCGGCCGAGGAGGATGTTATGGGACACGGTATCAAAGGCCGCAGACAGGTCCAGCAACACTAATATCATTGAGCCTCCTCTATCCTGTGACATTTTGATCTTATCAGTCACAGATAGGAGGGCCGATTCAGTGCTGTGGTTGGGCCTGAACCCAGATTGTGATTGGTCCAGGCCCCCTGTCGCCTCGATAAATTTGGAAAGGATGGTATTAGCGTGTTTCTCAGCCAGCTTGCTAATGAAAGGGAGAAGGGAAATAGGGCGAAGGTTGGAGAGTTCTGACCAGGGAAGGGAGGTGTTTTTCCGTATAGGGTTCACTACCGCTTCTTTCCAAGGTTGTGGAAGTTGTCCCTCGGCAAAGGAAAGATTCATAAGCTTCTGAATAGTAGGGCCTAATGATTCCACCAAGGGGGAAATCATTTTTGCAGGGATCAGATCAGTGGGGGAGCCAGTTTTCATGTTACCAATAAGTGTGGTCAGGTCTTTTAAAGTAACTTCTGGGATTGCATGGAGCGTTTTGTCAGGGGTCGTTGAGGGGAGGGTCTCAGGAGCCATAGTCTCTAAAGGACCTGTGACTTTCGTAATTTTCTTATATATCCCCTCAATTTTTTCTTCGAAGAACTGGGAGATGTTATTGCAGAGATCTTGAGTTAAAACATCCGGGCTCTCATATATTACAGGGTTGGTAAAGGTCTGTATGATTTTAAATAACTCTCGAGTGGAGTTACCTGCCTCTGTTATTTGGGAGGTAAGACTGACTTTCCTTGCTCTTTTGATATTTTTATAGTAGGTGGTCATAGATGTTAAATAACGATCTTTGTCTTCCCCCTTATGTGACCGTCTCCATAGTTTCTCCAATTTCCTGCACCCCTGTTTTTCTATTTTACGGGCCTCAGTGTACCATGCTTCCCTTTTAGCTATGGTAGGTTGTTTGACTACTTTCTGAGGAGCCAGAACATTAATGGCTTCCATCAGTGAGGAGTCAAATTTTGAGAGAGCTGTCTCAATGTCATCCAAATTTGTAAAGACTGGCTGTTTCCAGACTTGGGTAAACCTATCTGGAGTGACTTTGTGCCATGGTCTGCGTTTGATAGTTTGCGTGATGGAACGATTGATAGGTTCGGGTAGATGGAGGAAGGAAAAGGCTAACATTTTGTGGTCTGATCAGTAGATATATTTAGGAGGGTGGCAGTAGAAGGCATTAGAGTTGTCACCCCTGCTCATTGCGCCATCAGCCTGGTAGGTTGGAGGGGATGCACAGACACCCTCTGGGACCCAATCTAGATGGCCAATATCTCATGAGAAACAATATAATTGTAAATGTATCTAAGTCCAAAGTAAATCTGTGATAACTCTAATGTAAACGGCGGTGTGTACCTCTGGAAGGCGCTAACAGGTCAGAAGTCTGGCCAGCACATTATCAAAGATAGAATCAGCTTCCCACAGAGATATCTTATTAAGCAGCCCTGCTCCTCGACACAGTCCATTCTCTCCATCACTTCCGTCACTGAGAAGGGACTGTAGCACAACATGTACAAAAGCCTTGATTGGCTTGATGGGCTAGACTCAGAGTAGGGTTTCTATGTGACTGAAATGTTACATGCACTGAGAGTGTAAGATGGCTCAGTGAGTTAAGCGCTCACAACTGACCTGTGCTTTGACTGCCAGCTGTCAAACCAGACTTTCATTTTCCAGAGGTTGATAACTGAGTAACACTAACTCCAATGATGATAATACAAAATATACTCAGCTCTCTGTAGTATGACGCGATCAATAAAAATGAGTTACACTGAAATCTAACTTCTTTCTGTGATGTTTGTATGAATATTTCTATAGCAATAACAAGGACGGTAACAAGACTGGCAGACCAGTCTCAAGGAATGTAGGATTTAACAGAACTTAAACAAGTGACATGAAGATAATCCAAAGAAATTCACATGTATATCTATTTCTGACTTTACAACAGAAATCAGTGGGTGTCAGAAGGTTTTGTGAAACTGCTGTTTTGTCCAAGCTGAACACTCCCTGCCAGTGAGATGTTTGCTCATAAGGTGTGGCGTCTACCGATGGCTCATGACCTGTCCCCAGGCGGTGGCCGGTGAGCCCGGGGACTGGACGCATCTCACTCAGGGCAGGGTGCCCTCTAGTCTGCGGGCATCACCTCCAGGACCAACCCCTGGGAGAAGAACTGGGCCCTGGCTGAGGAGGATGCTGCCCCCTGGCAGCAGGAGCATTATACTAAGGTTGTCCAGGCACCCCTACAATATGGCTTCTTCGTTTTACTGTTTTTGTGAATGATGGACAGGAGTGTGATGATGGAGACGCCTATCTGATTTAAATGACGATTGCATATATATGTGTTGGTATCGGCTATTTACCAGGTTATCGAATAAATAGTGATTTTTTTCTGCTATTCAACTTGTCCCTTTCTTAATAAATTAGTAGAGATTCTGCACTGATTGGCCGGCAGCCATGCAAATAGCAGAAAAACTTTACTATTTATTGGTCCTCTGGCTAAAGAGTAGAGAGTCTGCACTGTTCCGCTGGCAGCCATGCAAATAGCAGAAAAACGTTACTATATATTGGTCCGCTGGCTAAAGAGTAGAGAGTCTGCACTGTTCCGCTGGCGGACATGCAAATAGCAGAAAAACTTTACTATTTATTGGTCCTCTGGCTAAAGAGTAGAGAGTCTGCACTGTTCCGCAGGCAGCCATGCAAATAGCAGAAAAACTTTACTATTTATTGGTCCGCTGGCTAAAGAGTAGAGAGTCTGTACTGTTCCGCTGGCGGACATGCAAATAGCAGAAAAACTTTACTATTTATTGGTCCTCTGGCTAAAGAGTAGAGAGTCTGCACTGTTCCGCTGGCAGCCATGCAAATAGCAGAAAAACTTTACTATTTATTGGTCCGCTGGCTAAAGAGTAGAGAGTCTGCACTGTTCCGCTGGCGGCCATGCAAATAGCAGAAAAACTTTACTATTTATTGGTCCGCTGGCTAAAGAGTAGAGAGTCTGCACTGTTCCGCGGGCGGACATGCAAATAGCAGAAAAACATAACTATTTATTGGTCCGCTGGCTAAAGAGTAGAGAGTCTGCACTGTTCCGCTGGCAGCCATGCAAATAGCAGAAAAACTTTACTATTTATTGGTCCGCTGGCTAAAGAGTAGAGAGTCTGCACTGTTCCGCTGGCGGACATGCAAATAGCAGAAAAACATAACTATTTATTGGTCCGCTGGCTAAAGAGTAGAGAGTCTGCACTGTTCCGCAGGCAGCCATGCAAATAGCAGAAAAACATAACTATTTATTGGTCCGCTGGCTAAAGAGTAGAGAGTCTGCACTGTTCCGCTGGCAGCCATGCAAATAGCAGAAAAACTTTACTATTTATTGGTCCTCTGGCTAAAGAGTAGAGAGTCTGCACTGTTCCGCTGGCGGACATGCAAATAGCAGAAAAACTTTACTATTTATTGGTCCGCTGGCTTAAGAGTAGAGAGTCTGCACTGTTGGACCTCAGTCTGTGCAAATAGCAGAAAAACTTTACTATTTATTGGTCCTCTGGCTAAAGAGTAGAGAGTCTGCACTGTTCCGCAGGCAGCCATGCAAATAGCAGAAAAACATAACTATTTATTGGTCCGCTGGCTAAAGAGTAGAGAGTCTGCACTGTTCCGCTGGCAGCCATGCAAATAGCAGCAAAACTTTACTATTTATTGGTCCTCTGGCTAAAGAGTAGAGAGTCTGCACTGTTCCGCTGGCAGCCATGCAAATAGCAGAAAAACTTTACTATTTATTGGTCCGCTGGCTAAAGAGTAGAGAGTCTGCACTGTTGGACCTCAGTCTGTGCAAATAGCAGAAAAACTTTACTATTTATTGGTCCTCTGGCTAAAGAGTAGAGAGTCTGCACTGTTCCGCAGGCAGCCATGCAAATAGCAGAAAAACATAACTATTTATTGGTCCGCTGGCTAGAGAGTAGAGAGTCTGCACTGTTCCGCTGGCAGCCATGCAAATAGCAGAAAAACTTTACTATTTATTGGTCCGCTGGCTAAAGAGTAGAGAGTCTGCACTGTTCCGCTGGCAGCCATGCAAATAGCAGAAAAACTTTACTATTTATTGGTCCGCTGGCTAAAGAGTAGAGAGTCTGCACTGTTCCGCAGGCAGCCATGCAAATAGCAGAAAAACATAACTATTTATTGGTCCGCTGGCTAAAGAGTAGAGAGTCTGCACTGTTCCGCTGGCAGCCATGCAAATAGCAGAAAAACGTTACTATTTATTGGTCCTCTGGCTAAAGAGTAGAGAGTCTGCACTGTTCCGCTGGCAGCCATGCAAATAGCAGAAAAACTTTACTATTTATTGGTCCTCTGGCTAAAGAGTAGAGAGTCTGCACTGTTCCGCTGGCAGCCATGCAAATAGCAGAAAAACTTTACTATTTATTGGTCCTCTGGCTAAAGAGTAGAGAGTCTGCACTGTTCCGCTGGCAGCCATGCAAATAGCAGAAAAACGTTACTATTTATTGGTCCGCTGGTTAAAGAGTAGAGAGTCTGCATTGTTCCGCTGGCAGCCATGCAAATAGCAGAAAAACATAACTATTTATTGGTTCGCTGGCTAAAGAGTAGAGAGTCTGCACTGTTCCGCTGGCAGCCATGCAAATAGCAGAAAAACTTTACTATTTATTGGTCCGCTGGCTAAAGAGTAGAGAGTCTGCACTGTTCCGCAGGCAGCCATGCAAATAGCAGAAAAACTTTACTATTTATTGGTCCGCTGGCTAAAGAGTAGAGAGTCTGCACTGTTCCGCTGGCAGCCATGCAAATAGCAGAAAAACTTTACTATTTATTGGTCCTCTGGCTAAAGAGTAGAGAGTCTGCACTGTTCCGCTGGCAGCCATGCAAATAGCAGAAAAACGTTACTATTTATTGGTCCGCTGGCTAAAGAGTAGAGAGTCTGCACTGTTCCGCTGGCAGCCATGCAAATAGCAGAAAAACGTTACTATTTATTGGTCCGCTGGCTAAAGAGTAGAGAGTCTGCACTGTTCCGCAGGCAGCCATGCAAATAGCAGAAAAACATAACTATTTATTGGTCCGCTGGCTAAAGAGTAGAGAGTCTGCACTGTTGGACCTCAGTCTGTGCAAATAATGAGGAAACTATTCTATTTACGAGGCCACTGGCTAAATAGAAGAGGTTTTGTTCTATTCGACCAGCAGCCAAGCAAATAAGACAAGTTCACTCATTACCATGTGAACCTAAATGGCTGCTGGTTAAATAGCAGAAATGATATATTATTTGATCAATAGCATTCCAAGTAGCAAAGAAATTACAATATTTACCCATTATCTTTTATAAAACATGTACTGTATTGCCGGTGGGCTGGCATATAATCTATTTCATTAACTATGTGGCTAGATAAATAGCAGAGAGTGTGCTCAGCATGGGCAGTAGCCGTGCAGATAGTAGAGGAACTTCACTATTTACCCGGCTGCTGTTTAAACATCTTAACTTTCCTTTAATTATGCCTTATGCAGATTTCAACAGGTACGTACACCAAGTAGAACTGCAAACAAGGGGGAAAACAATTGGCACTGTCTTCTTATGTACGTTATGTGGTTGTGATGTATCTCTATTTCATTCTCAAAAAGTGGCAGCAAATACAGCACATAATTATTGCGATTGAAATAGTCATAGTCCTTGCAGGCCAGGCCGCTCCCTCGTCGCACAGCTCCGCCTGTTTTGCCCTGCCCTTGGTGACCCGCTGCTCTGCCGCTTCATAAGTTCGGCCCGCTCAGTGTCATTTTGTGCCTCCCCTCTTTTCACTCCTACTGTGCTGTGACACTGTAATTTATTGTTCTGTTGCCGCTCTGTTGCCATTTTTGACCCCCCCCCTTGTGCCCCTGTGATCTATTTTCTCTGCCCTTGGTGACCAGCTGTTCTGCCGCTCAGTGAGTTCTCCCCCCTGAGGAAAATTGAATTTTGCCCTGCTATGTGTCCCCTACGTGTTCCCCATCATGTAATATATATGCATGATCTCTATGCATTTTCCCTCCATGGCCGAAAATAAAGACGCATTTGCAGTTGCGTCCAACGTTAGTATGTCAGTTATCCAGTCCTCCGTGAAAGCAACGTGAATTAGGCTTTTAGGCCTATGTTGCCAACGTCTTTACATGGTGCACGTTAAATCATCGAGATGCACCCGTTTCTAAGGCTCCACAGGGCCCGGACACAAGATCCAGGCCTCAAGCCTCCTGAAACGCTCCGAGAGATGCAGCCCCGCCCGCATCCCTGACCCTTCCCTTACTTCCTGCCAAGCAACGCGGTGCCCGGCTCGGCCTGGCCTGCCTGCCAAGAATATATTATGCCTACAGTTATCTGTTCAGCTCCCCGGATTCACATTCCTAGCTAACGAACAGGATAAACATATCCGTCTACAGTCCAGTCTTTCTGTCTCCATGCAAGTGATTTACTGAATTAGTATCCATAGAAGATCTATAGCACACGGAGTACATGAAGAAATATATGCATGCACTAGCTTTAGTGACAAACAGCCTTTGCCCTGATGACTTTTAGAATCGAGCAACATGTACTCCAAACACAAGATATCAGATACGCTATAGGTACAGGTCGTTCTGACATCCCAGACTTCAGTCTCCTCTACTAGTGCTAGAAGTCAGCGCCCTCCAGCCCTCCCCAGTTACACGTCATGACTCGTTTTGCGCGCACCAGTAGGTTAAAGGTTCCAGCTGCCCATGAAACCCCCTCCATGTGTCTACCCACCTATGACACTTCTGTGACGTCTACATCACACACCTCCGTGCACGCCCTGTGCACGCCTTCTTTTACGCCCATATGTTCTTATCTTTCTTTTTTCACTTGTTACGCCTACTGTATTCAATGCAACTGTACAGTTTTACTATATATATTGTATGATGTTAATGAAATGTTGAATATCCCTTCCTGAACCTTAGTAGGTGATGGAACCCGATGTCCATTGGCTCGAGCCACTTAATTAAAGCCCGTATGACTCAGATACCACGGACTCTGCCTCTCATTTATTGAGCTATTCTTATAATCATTTAATGCATAGAAAAATAGTCCCGGTAATTATTATTTACCACATAATGGCGCCCGAATAGGTACGTCCATTTCCCCACGCGCCGGCGATGTAACGCAGGCCCCCTGACCCCTTCTACAGCCGTGACGGACCCCTTCTGCGCACCTGCAGGTTTTCCTGCTAAACTCCCTCAGGCCCACGGAGGAGACGAAGACTGCGGTCCAGCATCCAGACGAGGCGGTGAGGAATGCGGAGAGTCCCGACCAGAGCCCAAGCCGAGAGAGCAAGGTCCGAGGTATCCAGAGGCCCACCTGTTTCCGAAGCCCGAAGCGCATGCGTAGTGCGTAGCAGTAACCAGACGTCGTAGCGTCCAGTCCAGTCCAGTGTCCGAGGCCTTCAGTTTTGCTTCCCGGTGAGTACCATTGCTGGGAACGCATCTAGACGGGTTCATTAATTTGTGCCCGGTCCAGACGGGTCTGGGTACACAGATCCGGTCCAGACGTGTTCACCTAGGTGGAGACGGTATGACGTGTCTCTTTATGAGACCGGTATGTTCTGTACTGTTTTAGCAGTGCATCCAGTAATTCTGTTTTCTAGTATAGTCTCTCGAGATTTCCAGTATTATGTTTTCAATGTACTAAGTAGTATCTGTTCGAACTGTTTTTAATGTGTTTTGATGTCGTGGTATGAATGATTTGTTTTGCTATTCATTACTGTGTTCATTGTGTTTAAGTTCAAGTACGTGCAAATATGCCTCTGTTTTCAAAGTTACGTCAGATAGGAACCAGAAAAGGGATACTCGAAGAATCAGTTCCTGTCCCACCTAGGGACAGTCCCGGACATTTCATGTATCATAAACATGGCTTAGATGCCATACTGTACTTAGACTTATGGGTAGACTATACCAAACATCTGGAAGAGAAATATAGATGGCCTGTTGGTTCACATGTACACTTTTCCTCTAATGATACTGTAGAGCACACATTTAGTGAACTACCCCCTCACGAGTTATCTTATCGACTTGCAATGCGCAACAATACTTTTATTCGTATGTTACACTATTCGCACCAGACCAGCAATGCCACTAATTGCTGGGTATGTGGTCGACTCCCCCCTTACCAGACAGTGAAGGGAGTTCTGCTACTCTTTCCCTATCCGTTTTCACACAATGGTTCGTGTGGAGCATGGTTTACATTGACGTCATCTTTAGACGATAAGTCCACAGTTTCCCTTCTGAATACAGTTATGAATGAAACCTGTTTCCCAGACAAGGACGGTCTTCCCCATAGGACAGGGATAGATCTAGAAAATGAAGTATATGGTCTAGGTAATTTTTCCTTTAACCTCATGGTTTTGAATGTTCAGTCCGAGACTAATTCAGACATGCCTTCTATAACAGTTCTACCAGTGAAAGGTGAATTTTGTGTTAGAAAGAATGGTTCAGTACACCTAGGACATAGTGATTGTACTACTGTGGTCGAATACAGTGATAAAGGGAAGTCTACTTTCAAAGCTTCACGTCATTCCTATTTTATATGTGGTCAGACCGCTTATGTACGTTTGCCCCTAGATTGGGATGGAACATGTTACATTGCATTCCTACTGCCACCAGTTTTCCTAGCCCCATCCGATTATCACCGAAATACCCATCTAGTACACGTCAGACATAGAAGGGAGATTGAGTCCCCAATTGTCGATCAGACTGAAACTGCATTGGAACAGTATACTGATTTCAATAAAGGTTTCTTTTTCTTCATAGGTCCCGTCCAGAATAGTAAATTAATACGCAGGTTAACCAGAACCCTTGAAGCAGTAGTGAATGAGACTACTTCCGCCCTAGGTAACTTAACAGAAGAGCAGTCTGCTATGAGATTTGTTGTTCTTCAGAACCGCCTTGTCCTTGACGTCATCCTGGCCGATAGGGGCGGAGCTTGTAGAGTCATCGGATCTAGTTGTTGCGTTTTCATTCCTAATAACGCACCGTCTGTGTATTCAGCAATAACAAGACTTCATAAAATAGCTCATCAGCTACACCAGAATCCAGGCACCTGGACTTGGTCCGGCTGGCTCTGGAGTGTAATATCTGCATGGGGATGGAGAGTACTGTCATTCCTGGGAGTAGTAGTAATGATCATATTCAGTTGTTGTCTCTGTTTACAATGTGGCCCAGCGATTTGCGGCTTGTGCGCTACAGCTTGTATTCCACGTTCACAATCCCATGCCCAAATGAAAAAAGACGAGCAAATGATGCTGTATGAACAGATAGATGGTCTCATGAATATTGATGTTTCCTGAAGGGAACGTAGGGAACAAGGAGGGAATGAGGAACATTGAATTTTGCCCTGCTATGTGTCCCCTACGTGTTCCCCATCATGTAATATATATGCATGATCTCTATGCATTTTCCCTCCATGGCCGAAAATAAAGACGCATTTGCAGTTGCGTCCAACGTTAGTATGTCAGTTATCCAGTCCTCCGTGAAAGCAACGTGAATTAGGCTTTTAGGCCTATGTTGCCAACGTCTTTACATGGTGCACGTTAAATCATCGAGATGCACCCGTTTCTAAGGCTCCACAGGGCCCGGACACAAGATCCAGGCCTCAAGCCTCCTGAAACGCTCCGAGAGATGCAGCCCCGCCCGCATCCCTGACCCTTCCCTTACTTCCTGCCAAGCAACGCGGTGCCCGGCTCGGCCTGGCCTGCCTGCCAAGAATATATTATGCCTACAGTTATCTGTTCAGCTCCCCGGATTCACATTCCTAGCTAACGAACAGGATAAACATATCCGTCTACAGTCCAGTCTTTCTGTCTCCATGCAAGTGATTTACTGAATTAGTATCCATAGAAGATCCATAGCACACGCAATACATGAAGAAATATATGCATGCACTAGCTTTAGTGACAAACAGCCTTTGCCCTGATGACTTTTAGAATCGAGCAACATGTACTCCAAACACAAGATATCAGATACGCTATAGGTACAGGTCGTTCTGACATCCCAGACTTCAGTCTCCTCTACTAGTGCTAGAAGTCAGCGCCCCCCAGCCCTCCCCAGTTACACGTCATGACTCGTTTTGCGCGCACCAGTAGGTTAAAGGTTCCAGCTGCCCATGAGACCCCCTCCATGTGTCTACCCACCTATGACACTTCTGTGACGTCTACATCACACACCACCGTGCACGCCCTGTGCACGCCTTCTTTTACGCCCATATGTTCTTATCTTTCTTTTTTCACTTGTTACGCCTACTGTATTCAATGCAACTGTACAGTTTTACTATATATATTGTATGATGTTAATGAAATGTTGAATATCCCTTCCTGAACCTTAGTAGGTGATGGAACCCGATGTCCATTGGCTCGAGCCACTTAATTAAAGCCCGTATGACTCAGATACCACGGACTCTGCCTCTCATTTATTGAGCTATTCTTATAATCATTTAATGCATAGAAAAATAGTCCCGGTAATTATTATTTACCACACCCCTCCCCCGCTCAGTTTTATTCTGTGCCTCCCCTCTTTTCACTCCTACTGTACTGTGACACTGTATTTTATTGTTCTGTTGCCGCACTGTTGCCGTTTTTGCCCCCCCCTTGTGCCCCTGTGATCTATTTTCTGTGCCCTTGGTGACCAGCTGCTCTGCCGCTCCGTAAGTCCGCCTCCCTCCCCCGCTCATTTTTATTCTGTGCCTCCCCCCTTTTCACTCCTACTGTACTGTGACACTGTATTTTATTGTTCTGTTGCTGCCATTTTGCCTTCTGTTCCCTGCATCCTCCCGCCGCTGCCTCCCTGCGGCCCGCCCCCTCGGTCTCCCATTCGCCGCCCCTCTCCCGCCTCCGAGCTGCTCCTCCCTCCCACTTCTCCTTATATGGCGGCCGCTGTACGGCTGCACCGCTGGCGCGCTGTACATGCCTGGACCGCGGCCAGTGCCAGAACCCCTGGCCCAACGAGCGCCACGACACCGGTTTCTGCTATGATGCCAGCACCCTCCACACACTCAACTCCGGACGAGAACACACCTGCTACCGGGCCACCCCAAAGCGCACCCAAGGACCCTTCACCTGCCAGAACTACAGCTTCACCAGCATCCGCCCCGCCAAACCTTTGCCCAGGAAAGAACCCAACTCCCTCAGATGCATCCTCCACAACACCCGCTCCGCCCGTAAACATGCTTTTGAACTCTGGGACCTTCTCGACTCAACCTCCCCAGATGTCGCCTTCCTGATGGAGACCTGGCTGAACCCCGCCTCAGCGCCCGACATCGCCATAGCCATCCCGAAGGCTACAAGATCACCTGCAGGGACCGCAACAATGGAGTTGGAGGAGGAATTGCCATCGTCCACAAGAACATCCTCATTGTCAAGACCAACACCAACGACACCCTCAGCATCACCGAACACCTGCACTTCCAGATCCACACCAACCTCAACACCACCCTCAGAGGAACCCTCATCTAGAGACCCCCCGGACCCAGACCACTGTTTAGCTACTCCATCGCCGACTTCATCAGCACACACGCCCTTGCCTCCATGGACTACATCCTCGTCTGGGACCTGAACTTCCACCTCGAGAACAACAACAACACCAACACCACCACCATGATCGACAACCTCACCAACCTCGGATTCAGACAACTCATGATAACACTCACCCACACTGCCGGCCACACGCTTGACCCCATCTTCTCCGCAAGCCCCCACGTCTCCTTCAACCACACCAATGAACCCCACTGGACCGACCATCACTATATCCACTTGTTTGTTTTAATTTGTATAAATTTTTAAAATCGTTCTTATCTTTGTATTGATAATGTTGAATTTTAATCTATATGTAATTTGCATATTTTGTGGTCCTCTGTTGAGTACCAGTACAAATAAACTTTTTTGACTTTGACTTTGACTTTGACTATATCCACTTCACCTTCAGGAAGCCCACCATGCACCACCACACCCAACAGATGCCTCGGCGCTGCTGGAGCAAAGTCACCGAAGACCAGCTAACCACCAACCTTGCCCAGAGCCCACCCGCCGACCCCACTGACCCCGACACCACTGCCTGCAGCCTCAGTGGATTGATGACTTCGCCAACACCCTCCTCCCGCTCAAGACACCCTCCAACAGCCACACCAGCAAGAAAGCAACCTGGTTCACTGAAGACCTCCAGGCCTCCAAACGAACGTGCCGAAAACTGGAGAACTGGATCCGTGAACTAACACCAGATAGCTACGCAGCCCACAAGAACGCCACCCTCAGACACCATCACCTCATCAGATCCGCCAAAAGGGCCTCATTCAAGGACGGCCTAGATAACAATGCACACAACAGCAAAGAGCTCTTCAACATCGTGAAGGAACTCTCCAACCCAAGCTCCAATACCAACGACATTCCACCTTCGAAAGACATGTGCGACTCGCTGGCCTCCTTCTTCCACCGCAAGAGCGCCGACATCCACGCTTCAAAGTCACAACCGCCCAGACAACCACCGAGAACTCCGCCCCCACAACCACCACCCGCACCAACTACCTGCTCTCCTGGACCACAAAGCGGTACAAAAGAGGGTGGTGATGGACGGAGCATCTGAACCAATCAAACACTCACACCCAGTCAACAGATCTGGGTTTAATCCATCACCGTTCTTTAGCCCATTCTGCCACCCCAGTTCAGACATGGCCATATGCAAATCAGTCTGACCCTGTGCCTCATGGGAACAGTCCAGCTCGAACTGCCAAGCCATGCCTTCCCTGGACCGGAAACAACCTTCCGAGGACCGGTTTCTGGCATTTCAGCCGTCTTCAGCCCGGCTTGCTTGAATCCAGTGGCAAAGTGAGCAAGGGCCTCACATCTGAGCATACCCTGCCAACTTATGACGAACAAAGCGGTACAAAAGGGGGTGGTGATGGACGGAGCATCTGAACCAATCAAACACTCACACCCAGTCAACAGATCTGGGTTTAATCCATCACCGTTCTTTAGCCCACTCTGACACCCCAGTTCAGACATGGCCATATGCAAATCAGTCTGACACTGTGCCTCATGGGAACAGTCCAGCTCGAACTGCCAAGCCATGCCTTCCCTGGACCGGAAACAACCTTCCAAGGACCGGTTTCTGGCATTTCAGCCGTCTTCAGCCCGGCTTGCTTGAATCCAGTGGCAAAGTGAGCAAGGGCCTCACATCTGAGCATACCCTGCCAACTTATGACGAACAAAGCGGTACAAAAGGGGGTGGTGATGGACGGAGCATCTGAACCAATCAAACACTCACACCCAGTCAACAGATCTGGGTTTAATCCATCACCGTTCTTTAGCCCACTCTGACACCCCAGTTCAGACATGGCCATATGCAAATCAGTCTGACACTGTGCCTCATGGGAACAGTCCAGCCCGAACTGCCAAGCCATGCCTTCCCTGGACCGGAAACAACCTTCCGAGGACGGTTTCTGGCATTTCAACCGTCTTCAGCCCGGCTTGCTTGAATCCAGTGGCAAAGTGAGCAAGGGACTCACGTCTGAGCATACCCTGCCAACTTATGGCGAACAAAGCGGTACAAAAGGGGGTGGGGATGGACGGAGCATCTGAACCAATCAAACACTCAAACCCAATCAACAGATCTGGGTTTAATCCATCACCGTTCTTTAGCCCACTCTGCCACCCCAGTTCAGACATGACCATATGCAAATCAGTCTGACTCTGTGCCTCATGGGATCAGTCCAGCCCGTACTGCCAAGCCATGCCTTCCCTGGACCGGAAACAAACTTCCGAGGACCCGTTTCTGGCATTTCAGCCATCTTCAGCCCGGCTTGCTTGAATCCAGTGGCAAAGTGAGCAACTTATGGCAAACAAAGCGGTACAAAAGGGGATGGTGATGGACGGAGCATCTGAACACTCACACCCAGTCAACAGATCTCGGTTGAATCCATCACTCTGCCACCCCAGTTCAGACATGGCCATATGCAAATCAGTCTGACCCTGTGCCTCATGGGAACAGTCCAGCCCGAACTGCCACCCCCTTTTGTACCGCTTTGTTCACCATAAGTTGGCAGGGTATGCTCAGACAAGAGTCCTTTGCTCACTTTGCCACTGGATTCGAAACCTGAAATGACCGCCCTCTGCTTCGACCGGAAGGCGTCGCAGGGTCACGTGACGCAGTACTAGGCGGGTGGTGCAACGCTCCCTCCTGTCGCTAGAGGTCAGCGCGTCACCAGCAATCTGCATATCCACAATCCTGTGCGCGCCTCATAATGCTGCTTTACTTTCATCCTAAATGCAGGGCTCTTCATGGCATTGAAAACGATAAAGAGCAGACATTTAAGAACGTAGGGGCCAGAGTATCAGCCCGCTAGTAGGAGGACACGCACCGTAGTTAGGCATACTACTTTTCTAAGGGAAGTTTCTGGGTAATTTGCTTCTTATGTGGCACTTTAATAAGCATTGGTAAAATCAATAAATGTAATAAATTGTATCCTTTGAGGAATGCTGGTAGTGTCTGCCTCCCACGTTTGATTGGGCAATAAAAGCAACAACAGAAAAGTGGGGAAGAACTGTGAGGGGGCAGATTTACAATAACTTGACCATCCCTTTACATTAGCAGAGATGCGCCAGTTATTGTGCGCCACAGCTTCGCCACCATGGATGCGCCGTCACGGGGCAAAAACAGCAAAGATGCGTGACGCATCTGTGACGCATCTGTGCCGTAAAGGTGGCTCATTGCTGGAGTCACGTCGCAAGCGTGATGCAGATCCAGCAATGCTCTAGGGGCCCTATCTGTCCAATGCTGCGTCAATCCTTACGCCTGCTTCAAACAGGTGCAGGGTTTGGACGCAGCATGAATGTAAAAGTGACTCAGTATTTCACTCAGCCACTTTTAGGAGGCGTTCCTGCACCAGAACGCCCCCCCTGCGCCGGAACGCCTCCTTCTGGCGCAGGGCTTTACAATGTGACGCATCTCCCAGATGCGTCACGTTGTAAATACCCTGCACCATGGTGCATCTTTTGCGTCGCCGCTGTGTCACAAAAGTGACACAACGGCGGCGTAAAAGAAGCGCAAGGGGCTTGTAAATCTGCCACTTACTCTACAAGGTGGAAATGTAACTTTTTTTGTATAAATGAGGAGGCATATACTCAAGGGCTTATCGCCAAGTTAGCAGCCAAAGTAGGTGCTAACATCCGATATCACCAATTTCTCTGCGATAGCAACCGCAAAAAGCATCGCCACAGATGAAAACTAGCAAATATCGCTAATGAGATGCAGAGTAGGCGTTCCCGTGCAAAAAGACGCGACAACACACCTTCTTAACATTCTCAACGACCAGCTAAATCCGCTATAAGAACGCAAAACATGCAATAAGACGTGTTAGCAGCAGGAATTTAACACCTGCTCTTACCTGGTGTAAAGTCAGACAACAACCTGAACAAGACAGGGAGCGAGAGAAAGAGAAAGAGGGGGAGAGGGAGAGAGAAAGAGAGGGAGAGAGAGAAAGAGAGGGAGAGAGAGAGCCGACACTGAGGACCCAGGCCTCACTGCTCACCTGCTACCAACGGTGTGTGTCCAACCACGTGCCGGTATACGCTGCAGTCCACCAGGTCCCTTATCTGAAACAGAGTCCAGAGTCATGAATGGCAGAGTCCATACAGTTGCACACGCCATCATTGCTTGCCCGCCCCTGCGCACACTGGCTGCTGCACCCCAGCCCCTCCCACCGCCCAGCGATAATTGCCCGCCCCTGCGCATCCAGGCCTCACTGCTCACCTTCCGACACCGGCGTGTCTCCAAGAGGGCCCACCACGTGCCGGTGCAAGCTTCAAGCCTGGGGCCCGCACCCATGGCAGCCTTAGCATCATGCAGCCCCGCAACGCGGGCCACCAGGTCGCACACTTGAGTCTGGGTCTTGATTTCGCAATGGCAGAGATCATATCAGTGCACACAGCATCATCGCAGGCTGCACACCTGCTCAGCCCTTTAGGTGCCACTACCTCTGTCGCCCGAGAGGCAATGCGGAGTGGTGTGGCTCACTGGTTAGAGGTAGCAGACCCGGGAGCAGAGGACGGCCCGGGACCAGGGTTCAATTCCCGACACGGCAAGGTGTTGGACCAGGGTCAGCGGACTCGATAATTCTCGCCTCGGTGCCTACTAACTAGGGATCACACTCGGCAACTCTGGGTATTAGCTTGCCTCATCTCCACAACGGCCCCACACAGACGCCGGGGATGCCTGGTTTCACCTTGGAGATACCCAGTAGGGACCATCTCACAGGGAAAGCCAGGACGGGTTCCCCAGCGGTCTATAGCGCAGAGATACTCCTTCGGGAGTCGATTCTAGCGCGTTAGAAACCCACAATTAATTAAATGCCACGTGGCAGTAGGCGCGCACTGCCCGCTGGCTCAGGCCTACACTGCAGTCCAGCAGGCTCACCAAATCCTTACCAGTCCGGTCCGCCAGGACGGGGTATCATCGCAGGCTGAACACCCGCTTAGCTCTTTAGGTGCCCCTAACTCGGTGCACTGAAAGTCACCATCCTGAAGCGGTGCACCTGTGCCAGCCTCAGTGTATCCAGTGCCACCAAGTCTGTGCCCCACAAGTCATGGACCCTTTATGATTGAGTCTTGTGGTGCGGACACCATCATGTCACCTCCGGCACTGGGGAATGCGATGTGGTAGGGCCCTAGGCCCTCATGCATAAATAATAACCACACGGATACCACCAGATAGAGAGTGGAAATGGTGTCCAGCACGTGCACCCTGCCCTTTTAATTGGCTGGGCCACATGTCCTGTGAAGCGTGTCCCGGATGGGTGTGGGGTGGGTCTAAACCAGCCATGAGGGAGTGGCTGTGACATGCTGACAACTAGACCTGTGATCAGCAGATCACTACAGGGAAGACCTGGGACATGTAGCGTTGTCCCCATGCCTGTGAGCGTAAGAGGAGTGGGCTGGCCTGGCGTATGCCAGTCCAACGCAAGGGTGTGAACAATGACCCCGGGGCTCTGGGCGTGGTTCCATCTGGGCTGAACAAGGAAGTAATAAATGCGTGTATCTCTGTTTTAGTGTCGCGCCACCCGGACCGCAATTGGCAATGTATCTCCCTGTGACCCAAGTCCCGCAACATGAGCAAAATGGACGTAAGGGGGAACCACTGACCCTACACTCATCCGTACTTCCACACGTGAAAGATCATAGACATGACACATCTGTGTGAATATGAACGCTTAATGCACGTTCAGTGGAGTGTTGCTGCTGAAGCAGTACAGGGCGATGCAAACCCCACTTTACATTTTTGGCCCGTGGAGGGCCAGCCAGAGTCATTTAGGGAATGACAAGTTCATCAGAAGAGGAAGAGTACAGTCCGCAGTCTGAATGCTGTGTCATTGGTGACCAAACAGAATATGGCAGTCCATGTCGAGGTCCAAGGTGAGTGTCGCAGAGTGTATCGGGGGACAGTGGAAGGTGATGATGCAGAGGGCAGAACCAAGCAGAAACCAGCCATATGGCGGAGATGAATGCTACTACGTCCTGCTTACCACGAAGGCAGATTCATCCGCATCTTCATCCTCTGCTTTTTCATGTACCTCACATGTGGGTGGTGTTCTGTCTCCAGCACTGTGTGGCAGTGATACCTCAGGGGCTGGAGGTGGAATGTCTGCCACACTGTGTGTCGCGGACACTTCAGGGGGCGGAGATGTGGATGTAGTCGTAGCAGCAGCATTCATCATAGCAAGGCCTTGTGGCAGCAATGTCATGAGGAGGGTGTTTAGGGCAATGAGCATCCCAGATACCTCTCGCTGGTGTGCAGCCGTGGCAGCCGCTCTTTCCCCCTGCGTCCGCTTCATGGTCTCCATTATCCTCCGCATGTGTCTCAACTCCAGGTTGACATCGCTAGATCCACTCTGACTAGACAGTTGTTCTTGTCTCTGAGTGAGGACTCCAGCGATGTCAGCCATGGATCATTGGAGGGCATGGAGCGGACTGGGGGTGTCCGTTAGGGACTGTGAGTGGTCCCTGATGGGACTTAGATACCCGCGTATGGCATCTGGTATGGCTGTCATGCGGTCGAACCCCGCCCGCACCTGTTCAGCCAGTTTCTCCTGGCACCACTACACATGGCGTTGGAAGGCCAGGTGTTCTTCGTGGGGGTCCTGGGAGGCAGCCGTGGTGGTGCCTGCTGAGTGGTCTGTGCAGGGGGTGGGGTCTCATAGATGCAGCTTGGCTGCCCTGCTCCTGGAGGTGGGGTGCGGGGGCTGTCAATGAACTCTTGGATGGCGTCGGTGTCGAAGGGTTGGCGGTCCTCTTCATCATCAGAGAAGAGAGGTTCTGCCTGCTCTGCAGAGGTGTTGGTTTTCCCTCTGCAATGTGAAGGGGCGATGTAGTTTAACATTGTGTTCACATGTATGTTGATGCATGGTGCTGTGCTCTGCATGTTATGTGTTTGTGCTGCATTTTGGGATATTCACCCCTGCAGCTCTGATTTTGCTTCCCCTTATCATTTTCATGCGTTGTGCCTTTCACTTCTCTGCTTATACAGTGCTGAGATGTTGCAGACTTGGGTACATTGGTCTCTTGTTGGGAGTTGGGGGTCTGGGACATGGTTTGTCTGCAGATGTGCTATACTTAGTTGTGCATTTGTGCCATTGTGCCCATCTCTAACGTCCCCCCAGTCCCTGGTTGTTACTCACCCTAGTGCTGTTGTGTCAGGTCATGTTGAGCGGTGTCCGGTCCCCCAACTCCTGCCACCGTCTCCCCACTGATGACGGTGGACACCATTTCCTCCATCTCGTCCAGCTCCTCCTGTGGCGTTGGACTCCCAACTCCAGTCTGCATTGCTGCCTTCTGGTTGTTAGCGATTTTCTGCTGGGTTTTGCGCTTCACATTCTTCCAGCGCCTCTTAACCTCTTCCATTGTCCTCTTCAGCACTCCGACTGCATTCACCTTGTCCACGATGGACTGCCATATTCCATTTTTTGTTGCCAATGACGCAGTGGAGGTGACTAACAGTTGTTGATGGTGTTCGACCACCTCCGTTATCAGGATCCTGTTTGCCTGCGGACTGAACTGCGTCTTCCTCTTCTTCTTGTCCTTGGCCTTCCCTGACCTCAAGGTCCCAGGCTGGTCCTCCGGGGGGCTTGTGGGGTTCTGGTTGTCCTCTGTACTTGTTCCAGCTACCTCCATTGTGCTTTGCTGATGTTTTGCTTTTGTTTGTATGTTTTTTCTACTTTTATAGTGATTTTTCCCACCTGCCGTGTGTGACTTGCAGGCCTGGTGAAGATTTTTGCTGATTTATTTATCGCGGTTGTACCCATCGCAACTTCATTTGCATTGGGGTTTACATTTTTTTCGCCGACCTGGTGACTTTATCGCGGACATTTGACGTGTTATCGGAAACATATCGCATGTAATCACCTTTTTGGAAATAGAACGTTAACAAAGAGTTATTTTCCCATGAAGGACGGCGATATGAAACATTGCGATAACGGATTTCGCCGATGATTATCACACGTTTTTTAGAAGATCCCCATGAGATGCGAAGAGATAAGCCCTACACCAAGAAAATGGACGAGGACATGAAGTGGGCAAGACAAATGGAAGACTTACCTAACCCAACTGATTGAGTACCAAAGCGAGTGACTATCATGAACGCAGCCAATGTGGATGCTGAGGACAGAGGCAGGAGGGACCAACCTCTGGCTCTAACGAAGATAACAAATGAACACAGTAAACAAATGCATGGCTCGAACTGGGCTCCCCTGCTGCACCTCGGTTAGACAACATAAAGTATGCACTCTTCACACTCTTACAACTCTCAGAGTTTCAAGATTTATTGCCAGTCACCTAAGGAAATAACATCTTACTTTAACATTTGATCTACGCCCGGCCTTTAAAGTGTAAGAGGTTAAAGTGTGCAAAACATGTTGGCAAACGAATCAGTGATGTCCTTCTCAGACTAACACCAGCTGGACAGGGTATGGAAAGGAACAATGTGCAGCACAGAAAGAGCAGAAATGTGTGTTGCTGCCCCACTGACATCCCTGAGTGCACGCACAAATAGCTAAAAAGACTGTACATTTGAAGGAACAGTTTGCACAAAATGTATCTTATTGTGGTAGGCGGGTGGATTGGTAGGGCAAATGATCTTGACAGTAGGGGAGATGTGGCCACCACTATGGCTTAGCAATCCTTGCTGCTGACTCAGGGAGCTGTAATCCATACGTTTAACTTCTTCATTAGTAGATTCACACACACACTGAGCTTTGGAGATTCAGGAGTGATCCACCGACCACCAGTGGCTAGGATTTTCTGAATGAAAATGGACAAAAACTAATGTCAGATATTACACCCTTAGATAACAGAAGCGTTTCCGACGCTATTAATTAAATACTGTTCAGGGCTTAGTATGTCAATTAGAGATGGACTGAACTGGGATGCCATTGGCACAGAACTGGATGCTGCCTCGGGCCCCAACTGTGCCACATATCATTTTGAAAAATTAATGTTTGTGCATTTTCAATGCATGTGCAAATTACCATCAACTTGAAGCTGAAGGTAATCAGCGTTTTCTAAATGCACAGTTCGCATTTAGGCTACACGCATCGGCATTAGGGAATGACTAATTGCAATTTCCTAAATGCATTCGCAATGGATCACTGAAATAATATCGAGGGACAGAATATCGACCATCAAAAATATCGTTGACAAAATATCGACAGTCAAAATATCGAGTTTCTATCTACAAACAGGTAAGTACAAAAATATCGAGTTAAAAATATCGTTTACAAAAATATAGTTGTAAAAAATATCGTATTTACTAAAAACAGTCTTAAATTAAATTAATATTAATAATTAATTACTAAAATATACTTAAAATTACTTAAATTAACTTATAATAATTAAATAATTAATGAAAGTTAAATAAATATTTTTTATTTCATATTTATTAAAACATATATATATATAGTAACAAAATATAATAAAATAATACCCAAAAACTGAAAACTGACCCTGAACCCTAAAAATACCCCTTTACCCAAAAACCCCAAACTGACCCTGAACCCTAAAAATACCCCTTTACCCAAAAACTGAAAACTGACCCTAAACCCTAAAAATACCCCTTTACCCAAAAACTGAAAACTGACCCTGAACCCTAAAAATACCCCTTTACCCAAAAACTGAAAACTGACCCTGAACCCTAAAAATACCCCTTTACCCAAAAACCCCAAACTGACCCTGAACCCTAAAAATACCCCTTTACCCAAAAACCCAAAACTGACCCTGAACCCTAAAAATAAAAACGATTTTTTTTACTATCTATATTATATACTTACAGATTTTCACTTTCTATATTATTTACAGTCGATATTACTTCACTTACCTTAAAAACGATATTTTGGCTGTCTATATTCTGTCCTGTCGATATTTTGTCCAAACGATATTTTTGACTCGATATTCTGTCCAAACGATATTTTGGAGTCGATATTATGTCTGTGCACCATTCGCAATATAGGTAATCGCAAAAAAATGCAATCACCTAATTTGCAAATACAAAGTCTTTCATGCTTCAGAAAAGCCCTTTGTGCTCTAGCGAGGGCAAAGATGCTCGATGCATGTGGCTCTTGGTCTTCTAAAGCTATAACTCTGGGGCTTGACCTGTGTGATTTCCGACAGGTCCATTGAGAGTGTTTTAAGTAGCATCAAAGGTAATTATCCACAACATGATGTTCGGAAAAGCAGTAAACTGCATGTTTTCATATGTGCTTGAAGTGAAATTCCCAAAACGTGCGCACAGAAAATAACAAGAGACAAAAAAGGGGTTCCAAATCCCCAAATAGCAAAGAAAGCTTTGGGGATTTGTGGCTAGGTTAACAATAAAACACTTTAAAATATAAGCTCTTCGTAAGGAAGAAAGAAAGGAAAGAAGATAAAGGCATTCAAGCAGCATGCACGGCGCTGCTCGATCCAGAGGCAATACTCCATGGGAGTTAACTTGACCCTACCAGGTAGGCCGCTCCCCCTCCGCACAGCACCGCCTGTGTGTCCCTGCCCCAGCCGCCGCTGCTGATGAAGGTTGAGGCCCCCCTCAACCCGCAAGCTACCACCTGTGCCTCATTCCTGGTGGCCAGTGGTAGGCCATAGGTTTGTTCATTTCTGCTATTTTTCCGCTATTTATTGTATTGTATTTACTGTATTGCCTTTATTGTCATTTTTTGTGCCTGTGACTGCTGTTTTCTGTTCTCCCCTGCTGCCGGTACTTGATCTGTGCCATTTTTTCCCTCTGTTCCCCTCGCTGTCCCCGTGTCTCTCCACCCGGTTTTACCTTCTGTACCCCTGCTGTCTCTGTGTCTCCCTGCCCGTCTTTGCCTTTTGGTCCTTAAGCTGCCCCTGTAACCCTCTGCCTTTTTTTGCCTTCTGTTCCATTTGTTGCCCTTGCATTTCCATGCCCTTTTGCCTTCTGTTCCCCTCGTTGCCCCTCTATTTTGTGCCCTTTGCCTTCTGTTCCCTTAGTCGCCCCTCAACGCTCCCGCCGCTGCGCCCCCTGTGGCCCGGCCCCCCTGACTGCCAATTCGCTGCCCCTGATGGAGCAAGGATTCGCACGTTACGCGACTTGCTTGAACTCATGAACCTCGAATAACTGTAACAGAATAACCCAACATGTTTTGTCTTACTAACTTCCCTTTATTTTGACATTTGGGGTGTCCTAGCGATGCTTGCCTATGTGTTTACTAAAACGTAATAACGCTTGTCACTAAAAATGGCCGCTGCTTGGCGGGGTTTCTTCTGCGCATGCGTTAGTCACACTCACGTGACGTGACGTACTTGCAGTTCTGGTGGGAATCTTTGCGCTTGCGCACTAGCATTAAGATGGCCGCTTTGTATCCTCAGATGGTGAAGCTTGTGCTGCTGCTGTGGTGTTATTGTTTATTTGCACTAACCATAATGCCATAGTTTATATAAAGTAAGGGGTATAGAGTAGCTATTCATGGTATACAGTGTATTCATATATTTCTGTATTTTAGTTTGTTTTCGCTTACTTTTCATATACCACATTCCTTGGGGTCTGAGGAACACTCGTGATTCCATATTGAACAGTCTTTCTGAGCATGACAGGCTTCTGCCGGTGGCATTGACAGTTTGCCAACTGGAGGTCCCTGCCAAGATGTGCCTGGGAAGATGCACCTTCGCCTAGCAGAAGAAGCTGAATTGCTTTCAATGTATCATAATTCATAGATGTACTATTGTAATGTAGAAAGTTAGGTCATGGGAACCCCAAATTCAATAGGCGGTCCCAGAACATGTAAATGTGAGCTTGTAGTAAAGAAATGTGATTGGTGTGTTGACCTATCCTACTTGGGGACCAATCGAAATTGGGGATTCTTACACTTGCAACATTTGGGGGGTGGTACACTGACCCGAAAACAGTATAACTAGCCTAGGTTTAGCTAGAGAATTTGTCCGACTTGTCCGAATAGCTGACCTGTCACTGACCCAACGCACTCGTGACTGATACAGAGGGCTGCAGAGCACTCTGTCCAAAATTTCCATAGACTCTAGAGGTTTTAAAACCTTAAGTGCTGGCAGAGCACTTTGCTGGTAAATTCGATAACCCAATCGGGCTTCTGACTGATAGCTGCAGAGAGGGTGGAGCGCAGGCGTTTTCTTCCGAACTGCGGGTGCTGGTCTTACCTTGGTGGTCCTGTCCTGATCCTAATCTGGGTTTCCTGTCCTGTCCTGGGGTGTCCATTCTGCACTTGCTGTCCCACTGATGACTGTCCTTCCTTGGGGTTTCTCCCGTCCTTAACTGACCCGTGGCCAGGGTTGGTCTTCACACCACACTAGGTAAATATAGTGCTGGAACTCTATTCTGCACCTTTCTATTTTTCTGTCTTTTGCTTCAATAAAGACATACCTTTGCATATATTGATTTTCCATGCTTTTCGCAAACTACTAAATTAAAGGTCATACCTGAATGCTGTTTTCTAGCATGTTCCTATGTTTCCCTTCCTTTAAGTAAATTCTTGATACCGTTCATGAAATATAGATGTGGTTATTTTTGTTTCCTTTAAACTGACTATATGATGGTCCTAAAATTCTAGCGTGTTCCACTTCTTACCTTCCCATAGTTTCATGGTACTCTCAAAGTTTTTCGGTATATAAATCAAAGTTCTTTACCATACCCATATATCAGAGGTATTTTCCAATAGCGACTTTCTGGTATGTTCCTTAACCTTTACTATTACTCAAAGTTATACTCTGAAATTTCTGACTAGCATGTTCCCTGTTCTTACCTTCCTTTAGACGCATAAATGGTTGGCCTGATTTATTTCTTTATTTTTTGTAATTTTGGTAATCGATAGTTTAATAGTTGTAAACCTGATGCTTTCCGAATCTGAAATCTAGATAAAGGTTTTAAAACTTTCCCAGAGTCTGTGGTCTTTATGGAAGTACAAAGAAGAATATAAAAGTTGGTATTTTGTTGTCTGCCTTTCTTTTACAGCTAGCTCCCTGATCCATTGTGGTCATAGGTACCCGTAACGGTGGATTGGTAAGTCGGGTACAAGTAGGAATATAGGAAGGAACAAGGGATACTGGTAGTAGAGCGTAAGGTTACCTGATTAATGTATATGATAAAGTGAAGTTTATGGGCCCGATACGTATGTGGTAAAATTGTTGGTCGGGTGACCTGCGCTCTCTATCACCCCAACCTCCCGCCTCCCAGTTTCTCCTCCCTCCCACCTCCCCATATATGCTGGCCGCTGCGCAGTGAGGAGAAAGACCCTTGACCCTACCAGGTAGGTCGCTCCCCCTCCGCACCGCACCGCCTGTGTGTCCCTGCCCCAGCCGCCGCTGCTGAGGAAGCTTGAGGCCCTCCTCCACCTGCTGGTTCCCTCCTGCGCCTCATCCCTGGTGGCCAGTGGTAGGCTATAGGTTTGTTCATCTCTGCTATTTTTCCACTATTTGTTGTATTGTAGTGTATTGTATTCACTGTATTGCCGTTATTGTCATTGTTGTGCTTGTGACTGCGGTTTTCTGTCCTCCCCCGCTGCCGGTACTTGATCTGTGCCGTTTTTTCCCTCTGATCCCCTCGCTGTCCCCGTGTCTCTCTGCCCGGTTTTAGCTTCTGTACCCCTCGTTGTCTCTGTGTCTCTCTGCCCGTCTTTGCCTTTTGGTCCTTAAGCTGCCCCTGTTACCCTCTGCCCTTTTTAGGTCTCGCGTTGGACAGCGCATGCGCCGCGTGCGCTGTCTCAGCGGGACTAAAGTAATGTAAATGTTGAGTGAAACTCCGCCTATTGGCAGCTAATATGTGCTGCTGCTTGCCATTTGCTGAACATTGCATTGCTCTTTCTTATCTTGCTTATGGTTGGTTTGGGGTGCAAAACGTCACTTCTTTTGTGCTGCCGTTTTGCAGGAAGCAGCATCGACTAACTACTGTTTAGTTACGCTGCTGGGCTGTAATCAGTCTATTTAGGGACTACTTTTTCTTAGCTCAGATCCCGTTTTACGGCCGCCATCTGCTTCTACTTACTTACGGAGGTTTTGCCCTCCCCTAGCCCCCATCAAGCTCTTCTGTTCCACTGGCACGCTCGCGGCTCCCATTTCACGGACGTTGTTTTTTTGTGTTTTTTGGCGCCTCCCCTGATCCCATGTGCGAAGGTGGCAGGGCTCGCTAACCCCGGGATGTACTCCGCTGGCGCTGCTCTGACTAATCTCAGTCAGCGTCCAAGGGGGAGGGGGCTTTCTGCTTCGTCATTTTGCTCGCGGCTCCCATTTCACAGCCCCTCTGCCCGAGAAAGAATTGAAAGTGGGATGGGTGGGATGGGTCTTATTTGCTGGTTCTAGTCAAGAAATACTTTATTCGCTTCAATATTCAAAAACCATAAAAGTACAAGACATACATAAAAAATGGTTCAAAGATCACAATACAGCATTAAAAAGAATATCATTCTACAGTTAAAAAGGAAATGTGCGACAGTTAAATTTTTACAGAATAAAAAACTTGATTCAAGTTACAGTAGGCATAGTTGTGGTGGATTTTCTATGTCCAGTTAATCTTTTTTCCCAATCTCACTGCAATGGTTAAAAATTTGGCCACATTATAGATTTCCCAAATGCTTGTTAACAGCTGAAGATACAATAAGGCTGGTTTTACCTGCCTGAAACCTCTCCCCTTTAATAGGGGTATAATGAATTTTTTCCTCATATCATTAAAGTGGGCACAAAAAAATAAGTAGTGGGCAGTATCCATGATTGAATGACCATCACAGTTACATAGATTCAGATCCAAATCCCTGGTCCAGCTAGAGCGGCCAGAGATTAACAGATGGACTTTGTTCAATCGGAACTTGGTGAGAAGATACCTGTGATTTGAGTTATTGACAATCTTCAGATAGAGTTCCGGTTCATGGTCTGAGGAGACAATCAATTGGTGGGACCGAACAGAGGGCTTTATCAGCTCCCTGCTTTCTCTGTCCATCCCACTATACTGCAAGAAACTACTCTTTGCCCACTTCAGATCAGCTTTCACGAGGGTGGATGGATTATGAAACATATCAGGCCGTCCCAACTTTACACATGTCTGTTCAACATATTTCAGCCAGGGGATCTTGTTCCAATGATCTAGTTTTAAGCAATCCTTCAAGATTTCATGGTTAACTTCCAGCTCTAAGTTGAGCCACACCGATATCCATTTTAAAAGTGGGGCCATAGAGACTCGATCCTCCAAGAAATCTACCCCACATTCCTGATGGACAATGAAGCTGGCAGTGGATCTTGGTAAGGAGAGTATTGATTTTAAGAAGTTATCTTCGATCACTTGAAGGAATTTAATGGGCCTAAAGCCCCACAAATCTGCACCATACATGGCGATAGCAATGCATTTGGCAACATACACTTTTAGGGCTGCCTCTATGGGCTTCACCCCAAGTTTACGAGAGAAACCCAGTACCGCCGATATGGATCGTGCCAAAACCTTTTTTTTCTCCAACATTTGGGGGTGCCATGTAGAACGGTCATCAAACACGACCCCCAAGTAAGGGAATCTTGAAACTCTTGATAGCTTGTGGCCATTACAGTGCAGTGTCATGACATTCTTTTTGGCCGTTGCATTGTGGCCTACCACCATAACATGAGATTTGCCGAAATTGATACTTAAATCCAGTTTTATCATAAAAGTATAAAAAGAGTTGAACAGACTTTGTAAACCCACTGTGGTTCTAGTTATGAGAGCAGCATCGTCCGCATACAATAATGCTGGCAGTAAGTATTTCCCTGCCCTGGGTATATCCTTACAAGCTGTGCTCAATATTCCACCCAAATCATTGATATATAGTGTAAAAAGCAGGGGAGCAAGAATGCAGCCCTGCCTAACACCATTAGTGATACTGATTTTCCCTGTACAATTCCCTTTTCTGTCATAGCGGACCGTGGCAGTAAGTTCCCTATGAAGGTCAGCTAGAAAATACACAACATTTGGGTCAATTCCAATACTAAGGAGCTGTCCCCACAGCTTGGATCTGTTAACTCGGTCGAATGCCGAGGACAGATCCATAAATGCAATATACAGGGATCCCTGTTTTGCTTGTGTATATTTCCCTATTAGCAATTGTAAGTTTAGACTTTGGCCAATGGTGCTGCGCCCCTTTCTAAAACCATACTGAAGGGGGGAGAGGGTGTTATTCTCCTCTAACCATTCAGTCAGTTTGCTAAGGACCACTCTCCCTAGGACCTTGACCGCAGAGTCTATCAGGGATATAGGGCGATAGTTTCCAGGGTCCCCTCTGTCCCCTTTTTTGTAAATAGGGACAATCACTGATTGGGTCCATGATTCTGGGATTCCTACTTTAAAAATTCTGTTGAAAACTCTAGCTAAGATTTTGGACCAGAATAAAATATCAACTTTAAAAAGATCAGCGGGGACCCCATCCGGCCCAGGGGCTTTATTGCTGGTCATTTTCCCAATGGCCACGGTCACCTCTTCCTCATTCACCATTAAACTATAGGGGAGTTGGTGGAAACTGGTCGTGCCCTCAGCCCCCAGAGGTTTCCTGTTCATAAACAGATTTAAAGTGCAAGTGCCATTTTTCTTCTTGGATACCACAATCCAGATCGTTGTTGCTTGAATCCGAGAAAAAAGGTTGGTTGACCAAGGCCCAAAATTTGGCGCTGCTTTTCAAAACATCAATTGAGGTCAGGTCGGCCCAAGCGTCCTCTCTGATCTCACGGCGCCTATTTTCAATGGTGGACTTATATTCTTTCCTAAGGGTGACCACAAGCATTCTATCTACTGGTTTGGATCTAAGTGCTACTTTTAACTTGTGATTAGCAGCAGAACATTTGGTATCAAACCAGCCTTCCTTGCCTTGGGTTTTCCTTTTACCCTGTCGCGTCAGGTTGGACAGAATATCGGCACAGACCCTTTTATACGCCTCTATTACCTCATTATCCTCCGCCTGATCATCCATACAGAGTTTTATGGCCTCCTGACTACTGATACACAGGTTACTAAAAAAGTCCACAGGAATTATCTTACACCACTTGATTCTACGTGCCTGGTCAGTTGATCGTATATCACATTTATCCACTAAACTCAAACTACTTTCCTTAATGTCAAATATATTCTTGACTTTTAATACAACCAGATTATGGTCACTATGGTGCGACCTTACAACAGAGTAATTGATAACTTGACTCCCATAACTACTACTCAAAAAAATGTAATCAATTGTGGACCCACATCCATGACCCGTGAAAGTAGGGGTATCCTCCTCCCCCCCAGTTGGCAACATCAACCCATTTTCAGCCAACAGGGATTCTAAAAACGTTCCCTGCTCTGAATGTTCGAAGTGGATATTCTCTTCTTCCGGAGGACCAAATAAAACATTGGGGGGACATTTGTCCTGGCAACCATGAACATTGAAATCTCCCAGTAAGATGACGATACATTCAGTCTCTATGGACTCCTTGAAGTTAACTAAAAAAGAGTTTAACCTCAGCAGATTATCAACTGGATGTTCCCTATCAAAGGAGTTATAGAAATTCACTAACAATACCGTGTTAGAGCCCCTATGTGTAATTGAGACTGCAAGGCAGTAAGGGCTACCAGTAGGAATTTCTTTGTGGGTGCCCGGGATCTTGGCGCATATTAATGTAACCAGACCGCCTTTGGCCCGCCCTCGTTTTGAATTTATTGCTGGAAGAAAAAAAGTAGTAAAGCCATCTACAGTGAGTGTGTTGTCAATAGCCCATGTTTCCTGCATGGCTATTATGTCAGTGGTGCCTATAAGGTCTCTCCAGTAAGGGTCGTCAATTTTGCTCCTAAGACCCGCAATGTTCCATGTGGCCAATGTAATCCCCTGCCTACCCTTTTCACTTTCGTCTTTCGCACAAGATACTGTTCTTCCCCCAGTACCCTGGCATACAATTAACACAGGGTCAGAATTTATCTCAATGTTTAGTTCTTGTGCGTGCTGACTGCCCTGCAGGGAGGTGGAAGGGATGTTTTGGAGCTGTTTAATGAGTGAGCCCGATTCTTGTCAATCTACCCACTCCATAAATGATGGGCACTCGTAATGGTTAAACAAAGGAACATTGAAATAGTTTTCTTGCCCATTCCCAAAATGGTGGTCATAGTGTGGGTAGCTATTTTGGGGCCCTGCAGCAAACCCTCCCTGGAAAGGTCTGGCCCTTCTTCTCCTAACTAAGTTCCATCCATCCTCACCACCCTCCTCCCAGCCACGGGGGTACACCTCCCATGGGGGGTTAAGCCTCTGTCTGTTTTTATGATCCCGTGTACCCCTTAACCAGCTCCATCTTTTGTCTAATTGATTCCCCTGTGCATAAAAGTAGGAGAGTGGCCTGGCAGTAACCGTGCTTGTCTGGAAGCGCGGAGCGCCGGCAAAGATGTAATTAGCCACCTGTGGGTTCTCAAAGGTAACCACAATGCAGTCACCTTTTAGGTTTTTCCTGTTGCCACCAACCCAAGGGGTTCTCTCAATCATTAGGATATTACTAGGCATACCAGGTGGTAATGGGTGGTTTTTTGACAACCAATGACATACTTTATTTTTTAATGCCTGGTAAGATTCTACTTCAGTTGATGCAAGTTCAGTAACCCCAGTTAGGATCACAACATACGAACATGCATCCGGGGGAAGATGGACATTTCTCCGAGACTCTCTTTTGTCTTTTTGGGCCTGGTCAGATTTAGGGGTCGGGGTGTAGGGTCTTTAGATTTAGCTTGTGGGATAACCTTGGGTTTAGCTGGGTTTAAGATTTGTTTAGGATTGGGGGTCTTTAACGTGGTGCTTACTGGATTAACGATGTTGCCAGGGTTGCTGGATACATTTTTTTTAGTAGTTGGGACACTTTTATCAGTTTCCGATGTACTACTGGGTGGTAGATGTGCATAAGATGAGTCTAATTGAATGTTGATTTGGGTTAACCGCATCTGTTTTCGTACTGATGTATGCTGTAGTGACACTTCTTCGCATTGCTGCCCTTTAGTTTTCTTATAGCCAATGGTTTGCTCTGGGAAACCGGATTCATTTATGCTGTATCCGAGCCTGTTATACTCCTTATTGTAATATTATAAAATTAACCTTCTTTATTCCTGTTTGTGGGCCGTCCGGATCCTCCCCCCCCCCTCCTTTTATGGACTGTATTGATTGCATACCATTATGATTGTCTCTGTATATTTTTCTTCTGTATTTCTTGACTGCTCTATCATGTCGTGGCCAGCCGGTCTGGTTGTAGGCCCAGATTTGTATATCCTTTCTGTACAAATAAAGGTTTATAAAAATAAAAAAATGAAGCTCACCTTAGCACCTATCTGGGGCAAAATCATAAACAGCTCCCTACAAAGCGGAGTGGTCCCCGACTGTCTAAAAATGGGACAAGTCACCCCTTTGCTGAAAAAACCCGGTCTTGACTCTACTGACTTGAACAATTTCAGACCGATATCTAACCTCCCTCTACTCGCCAAAACACTGTAACGGTGCGTTCTCCTGCAATTGACTCATCATCTGGATAACATCAATCTCCTGGACCCCCTCCAATCTGGCTTCCGACAAGGCCGCAGCACAGAAACCGCGATGCTGAACATCATAGACGACATTCACGGTTCTCTTGACGCTGACAAGGGCTGCCTCCTCATACTCATTGATCTATCCGCAGCTTTCGACACGGTGGACCATAAGCTCCTCATCAAGACTCTGCAAGTAAGAGCTGGCCTCGGCGAGGTAGTTCTCGAGTGGTTTTCCTAATTTCTACACAACCGCTCGCAAATAATAAAAATGAAGAACTTCACCTCCGAAACCCAGCAAGTCAACAAGGGTGTCCCCCAAGGATCAGTACTCTCTCCTCAGCTCTTCAAAATCTATATGGAACCGCTCGCCAAACTACTCAGGAATGCCAATATCCACTTCCACCTCTACGCGGATGACACACAGATCTACCTGGAAACCTCTTCATTTAACGACATCCACAGACTATATACTGTCTTAAACGATGTTCAAGATTGGCTGACAAAGAATCACCTGAAACTCAATCCCAACAAGACCGAAACTCTTCTCATCTCAAACAAAGAAGACAACCCTCTAATCATCGAGTGGCTGAAGTCGATCGATGCTCTTAAAGGTTCTCTCACGCTAGCTGATTCCGTAAAATCTCTGGGTTTCACACTAGACCCCAAACTAACCTTGACAAACCACATTAAGAACTCAGCGAAAAGTGCATTCTTTAACCTCAGACTTCTGAACAAAATCAAACCTTTCATACCCAACAAGGACCTTAAACTAGCCACGCAATATCTAGTTCTATCTAGACTGGACTATGGGAACTCAATCCTAACAGGCATCCCCAAATTGCACCTGGCTCCATTAAAAACAACATTGCATGCGACAGCAAGAATGATCACAGGATGCAAAAAATCTGACCACATCTCCCCAGCACTCAAAGAACCTGAATGGCTCCCGGTGGAAATGCGTAGCACCTTCAGAACGGCCTGCCTAACCCACAAGGCCCTCTACACCGGAAAACCAGAATACTTGGCAAACAAGCTCACAAAAGCTGGCCAAATTAGAAATTTGAGAAGCTCTAACTCCCTGCTGCTGATCCTACCAAAAACCAGAAAGAAGAAAACTGCGGACTGCTCCTTCACAGGAAATGCCCCCAAAATATGGAACTCTATCCCCCCGCATATCAGAACCATACCGTCCTATGCGGAATTCAAGAGCCAACTCAAATCCTTGTTCCTCATCCGTTCCCTAGGTCCTGGGTAACTACGATCAATAACCATCCCCAGAACTATGTGTTATCTCTGTATCCTATTACCAAGAAGTCCTACTGTACGAACTTTTCCTCCTCCCTAATTGTCTTTCGATGATCGCCTTTATTTGTTACGTGTCTTTTTGTTCACCTTTTCATTCCTTTTTACTGTAAAGCGCTCTGCTACCTTCGGGTCTTGTTAGCGCTATAGAAAACTTCTAAATAAAAATAAAAATAAATAAATAAATAAGTATGCTGACTGGACACGTCATGGGTAAAAGCAGGCCGGTTAGATCTCTTTTTGTCTGGAAAAGCAGGTTTTGTGTGATCTTCGGCAGCGTGGTGATGTTGCTTTGCCTGTAAAGCTGCAGCAGGTCAGGGGGCAGCTGCATCCGAGGTAGGAGCGAGGCATCGCCGCTGAGGAGGAATCAGGCCGGCTGCTGGGCACTGAGCAGTGAAAAACCCTGGAGCAGCAACCCCCACCCCCCCCACCTCCGGAGTCCGGTTCGTTTCATTCTTGTCTCATTTCTGTGCCTGTCCCCTTGCTCAGCGCTCGGTCTTTTTCTGCTCATCCTCCCTCTCTCAGTTTATTCAGTAGAGCTTCACTGGCGTGACTTGTTGCTGACCTATTGATGTTTGGTTAAAATACAATTCCCGTACATTCCATCATTAACAGGGAAACTTTTCATAGAAAGAAATGCATGAACTGTCCAGCTGATACCAAGGGGCCATTCACTAAAAATAGACCCAGCACATATTGTGAAAGTGTACTACTCAGTTCTCGGCTGTCAGCGCTCTCATTGCAGACTGTTCTGGTGCAGACCTCACCGCACACTCCTATCAGTCCTGTCTTATCACTTATGTCAAAGAGCAAAACATGCTCGAGGCAACAACAGATGTCGCTACAAGTAGTCATCGCTGCTCTACAAGGCGGGGCCACGTCCTCCGCGGTCCGGGGTCTCTATATCTGTACACATATACAGGAGGTTGGTGAGTGCCCCACATCCTGTGTAAAATATTGTGCGCTTTGTACACACACATTGTAATGACACTCTTGGAGGTGACCGTATGGTAATGTTAATGAGTGTTAACCATTCACCACTCGCTTTCTCTGTATGTAGATGCAAGTGCCACGCGGTGTATTTAGAAGTCCTTGAGTGGCAGAAAGAATAAATCACAACTCCTCTTGGGTAGGAGCCACCTCCTCGTGCTTCAGCGTTCGCCCAAACATGCCGCCACCAGTGATCCCTCCTGCAGGCATTTCACTGAGCCTCATTACAGAATGAATGATGTTGTTGATGTTGACCGGCGACTCCCAAAGGGTTAATATCTGCAGCATACTCAAGAGGCACTTTGACAGCGTCTTTCCAGTGAGCGTTTGCTTCAGGTCACTTTGGAGAGACAAGTGACAAGACGAAAAGTTTGGAAAAGACCGGTTTTAATCAGTACCAATAAACACTAAGAACAGAAGATGAATTCCACAGGAAAGATCCTCATCTGCTGCTCTTAAGGGACTTTTCAATGCCAGTGCTTAATTTGTAAAAATAAATAGTGCCAGGGCTCTCCTCAGGAGGCCACTGCAGCTTGCACCACACATTGCCCCGGCTGGTGCTGCCTATGATAGTAACAACACAACTGCTAACTATCACAATCTTACAAGCGTGACGATTCGGACTATTCCAGGCCCCCCGAAGCTATAAGAATGGTTTGAGCGGCAAGTAATAGTCATTTTTATTGTATACTGAATTAATAATTGACTGTTGTTGTGGTCGTCTCAGACAGCACCACTTTGTGGCACACTGCTACAAGCGCTGCTGATGTTGACAATTAAGTTCTGGTGCTGAGCACTGGAAACCTCCGGCTCAAATTAAGCACTGTTCAATTCTATTCAGGGTCGGACTGGCTTATTGGGAAATCAGGCAGTGCCTGATGGGCTGATCTGAAAGGTCAGTATATGGGCCGGTGTTTTGACATTCACCGCAGCCTCTGGCCTGTGCGGGCTGATCCACTCTTCCTGGCTCCCTCGACTCCCGTCCACTTCCTTCCGCGCATATGTACATTTCTTTCTTGCAGGCAACATGCAGTTCTTTTACAGGATAAGTAAACATACATATATTGTTCGGCTTTAAAATAATTTCTTCCTCTAAGAGTGAGAAGTATCGTACGCTTCGCTGAAAAATAATCCCTTTCAACAAAGTTTAATGAAATAGGTGAAATTATTTACATTTATAAAAAAATCGTTGAAATAATTGAGTAAAAGAGATTATGCAATGTTCTAATTCATGCAACTGTTTACTAAAAGAAAACAAAACATTAATCTAATGTACATATTTTGGAAACCATCTAAAAAACCGCTACAGCCGTATATGCATGATTACACTTAAGGCTCCAGAAAAGGAAAAACAGCACACTCTCCGCAAAATGCTTACATTCTGGTAGGGATGGTGACAGTTCTGTGCTTTGTGACATTGTACATATGTCATACACATAGTACATTGCAGAAAAATAGCATATGTACAGCAGTTTCTACTTCTTCGTCGCCCAAGCAACACAATCTTTTCAACCATAGTAATATGAGCCATCTGCTCTTAACTTCTAAAGCTCACAAATGAAAACTCATCAGTAATAAAAGTTGCAAATTTACATATGTAGCAGACCCTAAGCGTCATAAACAAAGGAGAAAAATGGCCTATACATTTTTCAGAGGATAAATAATGCAGATTAATTATGTGAAGCCAGGCCTTTATTCTTAATGGATGCCTTTAACAACAAGCATTGAAAATGCAATAGGCACCGCCTTTGATTAAGTTAAAGCCATTTGCTTTGCTCATGGCATTGTATAGCAAAGCAAATGGCTTTAACAATGCAATAGGTCTCGCATTACTGAATGTTTGAGCTATTGGTGTTGCATTATTATTAGCAATGCCAAAAGCTCAAGCTTTATCAATGCGAGACCTATTGCATTGCAAATGCTTGTTTGGCTTCTGGTCCATTCATTGCACCTGCATTTTCGTGCCCTTTAGCCTTCTGTTCCACTCGCTGCCCCACTATGTTGTGCCCTTTGCTTTCTGTTCCCTTAGTCGCCCCGCTCCCGCTGCTGCATCCCCTGTGGCCCGCCCCATTCGTTGCCCCCACCTCCCAGCTGCCTCCTCCCTCCCACCTCCCCATATATGCTGGCCGCTGCATGGCCGCGCGCAGCGGGCGTGCCACTGGAGCGCCAAAGGCTCGCCTAAGGCAAGCCCGTCTGTGCCCGTCCGCGCCTAGACCACGCCCAGCACCAGATCCCCGCACCCACCACAAGGAATGCTGCCACTACGATGCCAGCACTTTGCACGCCCTCAACCACGGATGGACCCACACCTGCCTCAAGGCCGCCCCGAAACGCACACACGGCCCCTTCACCTGCCAGAACTGCAGCTACACCAGCCTCAGACCCAACAAACCACCTGCCAAGAAATACCTCAACCACCTCTGATGCATTCTACTAAACACCCGCACTGCACGCAAACACGCCGTCGAGCTCTGGGACCTGCTTGACACAACATCCCCGGACGTCGCCTTCCTGACAGAGACGTAGATGAACGACTCCTCCGCAGCCGACATCGCCATAGCCATCCCAGACGACTACAAGATCACCCGCAGAGACCGCACAAACGGAGTCGGAGGAGGAATTACCATCATCCACAAGAACACCATCAGCGTCTCGTCCAGCACCGATGACACTCTCCGCACTACCAAACACATGCATTTCCAGAACCACACAGACCCCAACTCCACCCTCAGAGGCCCCCTCGTCTACCGACCCCCAGGACTCCGCCCCCAGTACAGCGACTCCATCGCCGACTTCATCAGCACCCACACCATGACCTCCTCTGACTACATCCTCCTCGGAGACCTGAACTTTCTCCTTGAGAACAACAACGACAGCAACTCCACAACCCTAATCGATAACCTCACCAACCTCGCACTGAGACAACTCGTCACAACGCCCACCCACTCCGCCGGCCACACGCTTGACCCCATCTTCTACTCTAGCCTGCACGTCTCCTTCAACCACACCACCGAACTCCTCTGGACCGATCACCGCTGCATCCACTTCCCCTTCCAGAAACCCACTATGCACCATCACATCCAACAGATCCCCCACCGCTGCTGGAGCAATATCACCGAAGACCAACTACATGCAAACCTCGCTCTCAGCCCACCCACTGTACCCTCCAACACCGACGACGCTGCCCACAGCCTCAGATGGTGGATCGAGGACTGCGCCAACACCCTCATCCCACTGAAGAAACCCCCCACAGAGACACCAACAATAGGGCCAGCTGGTACACCCCAGAACTCCTAGCCTCCAAGCGAGCTTGACGGAAACTAGAGAAGAAATGGCAAAGTGAACAGATCCCGGACAGCCACGCAGCAGACAAGGAGGCCATCCGCAACCACCACCATCTCATCAGGGCTGCCAAGAGGACATCCTTCAAAGACCGACTCGACAACACTGCACACAATAGCAAAGAGCTCTTCAACATCGTGAAGGAACTCTTCAACCCCAGCTCCAACACCGACATACCACCGTTGCAATCCCTGTGCGACTCCCTCGCCACTTTCTTCTACCGCAAGATAGCAGACATCCACGACAGCTTTAACACCCAGACAGCCCCAACAGACAGCAACACAACAGACTCTCAGCACATCTTCGACCACGACCCCATGCTAGCCTCGGCCAGCATGAGCACCGATGACACCATCAAGACCATGAGCACAATCCACACAGCTCTCCGTTAGACCCACTCCTGCACCACGTCTTCAACAAAGCAAGCAGCTCCATCACACCCCACCTGTGCAACGTCATCAACCTCTCCCTCAAGACCGTGACCTTCCCAGAGAGCTGGAAACATGCCGAGATCAACGCCCTACTCAAAAAACCCAAGGCAGACCCAAGAGACCTCAAGAACCTCTGGCCCATCTCTCTGCTCCCATTCCCGGCTACGGTCATCGAGAAGATCATCAACAGACAGCTAACTCGATACCTCGAAGACAACAGAATCCTGGACCCTTCCCAGTCAGGGTTCCGCAGCAACCACAGCGCCGAGACCGCCCTCATCGCCGCCACCGACGACATCAGGACCATGCTGGTCAACGGTGAAACTGCAGCACTCATCCTCTTAGTTTCTTGCTGGTCTGCACCAAAGCCATTCTCGACATTCTGCGTGGATTGCGCCTGCCAAGGCTTGTTGGGTCCAATTCGGAATCCGACACTGCAGTCAACCAGATAGATCCTTTGTGGAACAGCTCGAATCCAGCTCCTAGTTGTCATCTCGCCTCCTGGACCACGTGGCTGAAGAGACAAACTTCACCTGTTTCACCTGAATTTACCATTGGTTAGCAGCTTCCCATCGCCATCCTGGTCACTGGCTAGTGACCCAGACTCTGTCCCTTCTGCTTTCAGGTTCTTCAGATCTTCGATCCACCCTTGGATCCACCTGGACACTTTTCCTCTGGTTGCCTGCAGCACTTCTTCGCAGCTCTCCATTGGAATCGACGACGAAACCTGACATCAAAAGGCACCTATGCACCCGGCTTCCCTGGGTGAGGTAACACGAGTACTCCGATGCTACCGTGGGTCTTGACTCTCAAAGTGTTCTAGTCTAAAAGTGTTCCATTGTAGTTAACCTAGAAATGTCCTTAAACTGTAAATTTGTAACTTGTTCGTTCTCCATAAATAGTCAATGGTAACCCACAGCTGTGTTTAGGCACTGCACGCATCTCCCGTGGGTCTCCTACTTCCTAACCTTTGGTTGTCCTGAATAGCCCCAGCGATTCCACAGGCCCTAGGCCTGCTGTCTATTCCAGACATGGTTCTTATACCACTATTTTATTATATGGTTTGTGAGGCCCCTAGGACATAACATATACTGTGCAACTTATCATATGCTAATTAGGTTCCTTTTATTGGACTTTTACCTCTGACCTCATAAAGAGTGCAGAGGGGTTGTGTTTAGAATAAAAACATATATATTTGATATATACCTTGTGTGGTGTGTTTTCATTTGATCATTCAAGAGATTATAATTTGTAAAAACAACTTGCTTAACTCGTCTCCAAGTCTTAGCCTGAAGGCTGCTCTTCGCAGCTACCACTAGGTATGCTTTCTATAAGGTTGACTTTATAACCTACCATTGTGGTTCTGAAAATGTCTGGACTCGTGTATTAATTTTGGACTCAAGAATTATACTTCGCCGTAACAGGACGAATCTAGTATCAAAAGACCGATAATGACGAGTATACAATGCACAAGCATTTTCGTCGTATTCGAAGGACGGTTTCACCTCGAAATCGTCCTTCACGTCCCGAACCCTTGGCTTCCGTTTTGTGTACGGCAGCCATTTTAGTGAGTTGCCCTGTACATAGGCTTATAATCCAGCTGAATTCGAATCCCAAAGGACGCGTACACCTTGATTGACTCTTCCCTGACCTGGGCAAGTTGGAACCATTGCCCCAGGCCGGACCTGTTTGGTCAGTCCCTCTCCCAGTGGCCGAACAAGATAGCATGAAGGCACAGCCTACCATAAAACCCTTTCATCGCACACACACCCTGCCGAATCTTGCTCACACCTGTCTCTGCTCTTTTCTCCTTCACTTGCTTTATGATGGGGAGGCGACCGTTTTTATTGAGGGTCCACTGATATCTGATGAGAATGTCGGCCTTGCCCTGTAATTTATTATGGGATGGACAAACTGAACTGTGGCCTTGTCATCATGACTCTGCTTTTTCTTTGTAATGGGCACATTTCTAGGGTGTAGTAAAATGAGAAGAATGTTTGCCTAAAGCACAATATTATGTATAAAAAGAGAAGCCTGACTTTGTGAATTTGAGCAGTCTCCTGAGAATATACTTCCCGTGTGTTGTACTTCTAGGACGCTTGTTACCTTGGTTGCAGCCAATAAAATCGATCCTTGACTTCACCTAGAAGACTCTGAGTTTCTGTGGTCTGAATCAGGAAAAGGACTCGAGGTCTCTGGGTGTGTTTCCCTGACACCGCTGGGTTTACCGGTTTACTACCGGTTCTGAAAAACCCGGTACCTCAGTTGGCGCCCAACGTTTGGGGCGATTCCAGCGGCACCGGTCCAGCCAGAGGTTCGTGAGGAGCTTCTTGTGAAAATTCTGGAGGAAGGCCAACCACCATCGATCCCTGCATGTCGACGTGGTCCGAAAGTCTTTGCTGCGAGGTTCCCCGCTTCCCGACGGCTACGAAGGACTGCTGCCCTGGCTATCGCCCTGATTTGGACCCTTGAAGTTTGGTAGAGCGAAACACTGAGACGAGTCTTCTGGTGACGTCATCGATATTTCAGTTAAGTATAAGTGGAGCGTCTCCCAGTCCTTAGTAGTTCTTAGTCTTGGGTATCCTTTGGGATCGGTTTGTTTGGTACTTTCAAGCACCAAAACCGAAGGACTCGTGTATTCACGAGAAATATCGTAATCGATAATCCTTTGAAGTTTTGAAGCTAGACTAGAGAGCAAAGATGCCTGGTCTTAGCAGACTTGGAAATTTGTTTTGTCTTGGTTGTAGTAAAAGGGACTCCCGATTGGAGGACTCGTGTCCGGTTCCTACGATTGGAACTCCAACATATGAATTATATGTGAAACATGGCGTAGGCCCCATCACATATAATGAAGTGTGGATCAAATACACCAGAAAGGATGGTGTTTTAAAATGGCCCCAATACGGTAGTTTTGATACAGAAATCCTAGATAACCTTGAAGTTAAACTCTTTAAGAAGAAAGCCCGGCCGGCGATGTTTGACTCTTTCCGCCTATGGCGTAAAGAGGCCAAACAGAAGGAAATCAAATTAGAGAAGAATAATAAGAGAGAAAGGGGTATTTCAATAATGCAAGCTGCTATGCAGTATAAAGACAATGAAGAAGAACAGATGAGTGAGCAGTTGCACAGGCAACGTAAAATGGCAGTAGATAAATGTTATCCAGTTTTACCGACTCCTAAGCAAGACGCAGCAAAAGAACTTGAAAAAGATCCGTTAATGACGCATTTATTAAGTTCGCCACCGCCCTATGCTCAAAATGCCACGGCACCCCCGCAACCTTTAGTTGCGCAACCTGTAGTTGTTATGCCTCCTGTTCTTCCACAGCACCCACCAGCTATTCTTCAGCTGGCTTCTGCCCCTCTGGTGCCGCCTCCTCAAGGCCCACCGATCACATCTGTTTCACCTGTGCTTTCTACGACTTTGCCTAGTGCACCTTTGTCTACTTCTCCTAATGCTCCCTCCGCTATTGCTTCTGCTTCTGCCCTATCTCACCCTGTTTTTCCGCCCGTTCTTCCGTCAGTTTCCCCTTCCGTTCGACAAAGAATGGCCAACACTGTTACTAATCTTCTCTCACCTTTTCTCGGGTCGCCTAATACGACCCCCTAACACAGAACGAAGACAGTTGCGGAGTCAACTGCCTGACTATAGAGAGAGAGATTTACTGAATTGTTTAGCGCACAAATGGGTTATGGACACTGTAAGGTATGATGTAGAGTCTGTCATGGAAGTCTTCCGTCAATGGGATGCACCAAAACAGAGATATGTTTTTGAACAAATGTGTGTTTTTCTCTGTGAAGATTTGGAAGACAATGATCCCGCCCGAGTTGTGTCGTGTGCGGTTCGATTTCGCAGAGGGCATGATTGTAGGTCCCAATGTTGAGAAAGCGGTTGAGACGTTGTTGTCATATCGGAGTAAGGGTGTCACTTCTCGATCGCAATCTGAGCGTAGCGAATCCAGTAGGAAAAAGCCACGACAGTACCCCATGAGAGAAGTTCCCCCACAGTGGAGGGAAGGGGATCTACAAGCTAACCCACCTATTCAGCCTCATTTTCAGCGTGTGTGGGTACATGTTCCATGGAAGCGAGCCGAAGTTTTAGCCCTTAAACAGACATTACCTGATCCCCGTAAAAATCCTGCAGGGTATTACAAAGAGTTGTCACAGACTGCTGGGTCATGTATCATGAATTTAGCCGACATAGACATGTTGTTTGGGAACGTTGTTCCACAGCCTTTATGGGGTAAGATTCGTCATACAGATCATGATCAGGAGTTAGGTGACTCATGGGCTAATATTACTGCTGCAGACGCCCTACAAATTGGTGGTGCTAAACCTGAGCCTTTAATAGCAGAACTTCCTGGTAAAATTATTGATTATATGAAAACGATAATGCCTGCGATGCGTGTGACCTGGGATAAGTTGTCTGCATGTAAGCAGAAGAAAGACGAAATGGTGTCAGATTTCTTCACCAAGTTTGAAGAAACTTTTGTCGACCACAGTGGTCAAGATATGAGCACCGAAGGTGGCCAGCGATTGTTCGTCGATAAATTTGTGCACAATCTGCTTCCAGAGCTGTGTAAAAAGTTGAAAGATTCAGAGAGCTCTTGGGCAGTTTCGTCCTCAGCACAGATATTAGCTACTGCACAGTACTATGAAAATAGAGATAAAGACGAGAAAGATAGAGCAGACAAGAAAACTAAGGAGTTGAAAACGAAAGTTTTGTTACAGCAAGCATATCCGCCACGTGGTGGTGGTGGTCAGAATAATGGTGGCCAGAATAACTATCAGAATAATTATCAGCATCCTCAACAATATCAGAGGAACTCACAAAGAATCGAGTATACTCAGCCACGTGTCTCTGTAGGTCCCAACCAGTGTTCATATTGCAAGGAAGAGGGTCATTTTAAGGGTACACAGACATAATATCGACTCCAAAATATCGTTTGGACATAATATCGACTCCAAAATATCGTTTGGAGAAAATATCGACAGGACAGAATATCGACAGCCAAAATATCGTTTTTAAGGTAAGTGAAGTAATATCGTTTTTAAGGTAAGTGAAGTAATATCGTTTTTATTTTTAGGGTTGGGGTTTTTGGGTAAAGGGGTATTTTTAGGGTTCAGGGTCAGTTTTGGGTTTTTGGGTAAAGGGGTATTTTTAGGGTTCAGGGTCAGTTTGGGGTTTTTGGGTAAAGGGGTATTTTTAGGGTTCAGGGTCAGTTTTCAGTTTTTGGGCAAAGGGGTATTTTTAGGGTTCAGGGTCAGTTTTCAGTTTTTGGGTAAAGGGGTATTTTTAGGGTTCAGGGTCAGTTTTCAGTTTTTGGGCAAAGGGGTATTTTTAGGGTTCAGGGTCAGTTTTCAGTTTTTGGGTAAAGGGGTTTTTTTAGGGTTCAGGGTCAGTTTTCAGTTTTTGGGTAAAGGGGTATTTTTAGGGTTCAGGGTCAGTTTTCAGTTTTTGGGTATTATTTTATTATATTTTATTACTATATATATATGTTTAATAAATATGAAATAAAAAAATATTTATTTAACTTTCATTAATTATTTATTTATTATAAGTTAATTTAAGTAATTTTAAGTATATTTTAGTAATTAATTATTAATATTAATTTAATTTAACACTGTTTTTAGTAAATACGATATTTTTTACAACTATATTTTTGTAAACGATATTTTTAACTCGATATTTTTGTACTTACCTGTTTGTAGATAGAAACTCGATATTTTGACTGTCGATATTTTCTCAACAATATTTTTGATGGTCGATATTCTGTCCGTCGATATTCTTTCAGTGATCCCATTTTAAGTATAGTTGCCCTATTTTGTTACAGCGTGCAAATGGTGGTTTAAACACAAGAGGTAGAGGTGCTCAGCAAGCGCCTAGAGGTAGAGGACGCGGAAACATTCCCCAAGACGCACGTCCCCTTCGACCTCAAAATTCTACGAACAAATTCGATCAGCAGAATAACGCATCTGGTAGGACAGCTCAGTACTACGCTGACGATTACTATACAGAGAGTGAGAATTGGGAAAGTAATGATTGCTAGGACAGCCATAGACAAAGAGAGGGAGTTGTTTCAGTTCCAGTAGATCAGAATGGACCATACGTTGAGGTGATTACATCAGGTGTGTCGGAACCTTTTCTGTTGGATACTGGTGCTACAAAGAGTTCTATTATGCACTCCAAACTCCCTGGCGCACCTTTGTCTGGCGAAATGAATGTTTCTGTAGGTTTTTCTGGCGCCCCGGTTAGAAATCCGATTTCTGACCCTTTGTCCCTTTCTGTTGGTCCTTGTGAATTAGAAGCACCCGTTATCCTAACAACAGGTTGTGGTGAGAATTTGTTAGGACTAGATCTGTTAAAAAGGTTATATGCAACTCTGTACTGTTCTCCTTCAGGAGTACAACTTACTTTAGGTAAGAAAGTGGTTTCCTCAACATATTTGTCAAGGGATGGAATTCCAACAGAATTGTCGTCCCTTCCTAATACTCTTTGGGCTACTGGTTCCAACGATGTGGGTCTTCTGGAAATTCCGCCATATGTCATAACATTGAAAGCCAATGTGAAAATGCCATGAATTCCCCAATACAAAATATCTCGTGAAGGCGAAAAAGCTTTGTTAGCGATCATTCACGATCTGATAGCAAAAGATGTCATTGAAGAAACAAGGGGAAATGTTTGCAATAGTCCTGTTCTGCCTGTTTTGAAACGAACTGATCCTTCTCAACCACCTGTTTACAGATTGGTGATTGATCTGATAGAGGTCAATAAAATAGTTGGGCCACAATTTCCAGTTGTTCCCGACATCACTGCCCTATTAACTATGATCCCAGCTTCTGCAACATGGTTTTCGGTGATTGACTTGAAGAATGCTTTCTTCAGCATCCCGATCGCTGAGGGGAGCAGGGATATTTTTGGCTTCACTTTAGGTGGACGAAGTTTCCGCTTTAAACGCGCAGCTCAGGGCTACTGTGAAAGTCCATCAATATACAATCAAGCTCTAAAGACACAGCTTGATACGATTGTCTTACCAGACGGCGCTACACTCATCCAGTACGTTGATGATTTGCTTGTTGCTACAGATACTGAGGAAATATGTAAAGAAGCCACATTGTCATTACTGCGTCATCTATGTGAATTGAATCACAAGGTGTCACTTTCCAAACTACAATATTGCCGACAAGAAGTGACCTACTTAGGTCATCTCTTATCGAAGGAGGGAAGGAGACTGACCCCAGAGAGAATTCAGGCAATAGCGAAATTGAGTGTGCCAAGAACACAGAAAGAAGTGCATGCTTTCTTGGGTATTACCTCGTACTGTAGACAGTGGATACCTAATTTTTTGTTATTGGCCAAACCTTTGGTGGCCTTAACATGTAAAGATACACCCAATCCCGTTCCTTGGTCCGAAGAGTGCCAGAAAAGTTTTTCAGAATTGCGTAATGCATTGTGTTCGGTTCCTGTGTTGGGTACTCCTGACTACAGTAAGCCTTTCACACTATACGTCCATGAGAAACAAGGTTGTGCATTATCAGTACTGACACAGTTGTTTGGAAACAGACAACGTCCATGTGCATATTTCTCATCGACTTTGGATCCGGTGGCTCGAGCATTGCCAAGTTGTTTAAGAGCAACAGCGGCAGCAGCTGTTTCTATTCGACAGTCCGCTGGTCTCGTAATGAATAATACGCTAGTTGTTATGGTTCTACATGCAGTAGACACATTATTGAACCGAACCAAGACGCAGCACTTAACTAGTGCTCGACTGTCAGGGTACGAACTAACACTACTAGCGAGTCATGTACACATAAAACGATGTAATGTACTAAATTTAGCTACGTTGTTGCCAACCGTAGAGGAACTAGATGCTTCAGAACAGCATGATTGTTTTCTTAGAACAGAAGAGGAAACAAAAGGAAGAGTAGACCTTTATGATACTCCTCTTGCTGAATGTGATGGTACATTGTGGGTGAATGGTTCATGTTTCAAGCTTCCGAATGGAGACACGACTGCAGCATATGCCATCACGACTTTGCATACAATTGTTGAAACTGCACGTATTCCACATAATTCAGCTCAAGCAGCAGAATTGATTGCACTCACGAGAGCATGTGTGTTGTCGAAAGGAATGAAAGTGACTGTCTACACCGACAGCCAGTATGCATTCAGAGTGGCTCATAGTTTTGGACGATTGTGGAGAGAACGTGGGTTCCTGACTTCGCATGGAGCTAAGATTCAGCATGGTCAGTTGGTGAATGAGCTTCTTGAATCACTGACCTTGCCTCTGCAAGTGGCGATTGTGAAATGCAGTGCTCACAAGAAGGTGACTGATGATGTTGGACGTGGAAATGCATTTGTTGATGAAGTCGCGAAAGAAACCGCGAGGAGCGTGATGAGCCGAATGTATGTTACAGGCCCTGCAAGATGGGTTGGTGATATTGGAATGTGTGAAGATACGATAGAGAGTGTGAAGTCCATTCAAGCTGAGGCAAATGAGAAAGAGTTGAACACGTGGAGAGAAAGTACGGGTAGAATGGATGCAAATGGTTGTTGGATTGAATTGTCAGAGCATCAGAGATGGTTGTTACCCGATGCGTACGTGCATGCAGTAGTTACAATGGCTCATGGAATGGCTCACATCAGCGTGAAAGGGATTTGCAAGTTGTTGGCTCCTGTATGGCAAAATTCAGGAATTCCCAAGTGTGCAGAAAATGTGGTCAGGAATTGCATGGTGTGTCTGAAACACAATCCTGTAGGGGGACCCCAACTCCAGCTGGTCATTTTGCACCTCCTACGTATCCGTTCGAGGTTTTGCAGCTAGATTTCATTCACATGGAGAGGTGCAACAATTTAAAATATGTACTCGTTGTTTGCGCTTTCTCAAGATGGGTAGAAGCATATCCCCTAAAAGACAATACTGCCTCGTCTACAGCGAAAGCCCTGGTGAAAGAATTTTTCCCTAGATTCGGAATGCCTAGAATGATCTGGAGTGATAACGGAAGTGAATTTGTGGGTCGTGTGATGAAGAATGTATGTGAAGGACTAGGAATCCGAGAGAAGTTCCATGCTGCAAATCACCCCCAATCAGCTGGATTAGTAGAATGTTACAACGGCACGCTTAAATTAAAATTGGCCAAAATTCAAGCGAGCACAGGTCTTAAATGGCCTGACGCTCTACCCCTAGCACTCCTATCCACCAGAATGACTGTGCATTCGCAAGTGAAACTTAGCCCCTATGAAATAGTCTTTGGTCGCCCGGCCAATATATGGGGAGTGCCTAGGCCCACCAAGTTTAGCGAACTAGAACACCCTGTTTTGCTTGATTACCTGTATGAATTGACGGCTAAATTGCGTGTTTTGCATCAACAGGTCAACGACACCCTGCCTCCGGTCTCCGAAACTCCAGGACACCTCATTGAACCTGGATCCTGGGTCCTCGTGAGGAATTTTCAACGGACGAAAAACGAGCAGCCCAGGTGGACCAGACCGCACCTGGTCCTTCTCTCCACAAGATCGGCCGTTCGAGTGGAGGGAAAGAAGTCCTGGATCCACGGGGTCCATTGTAAAAGGATCCCTCTACCTCTGCCGTATGACCAGTGGGTCCAGGAGGGTGTCGGCGACTCAGAAACCGAGATCGTGCCTTGCTTCGTATCTTTTAGCGATGCACGTGTAAAAGGAACTTTGACTGAACAAGAAAGCGACATTATTCTGCAACCCGTATCACCGTCAATGCAATTGGACACTACAAAACCTGAACTCTTGTTCCACGACCAAACAGTGCCTGGAAAACGAAGATACAACTTGAGACCAAAAAATACGAACTAATAAAAATGAGTTTTCTTACACTTTAAGGCAAAGACCTATGGACAAATACATGTATATATATATATTCCCTTTTTTCTTCCATGAACTATTTTTTTAATAGCGCAGCTCTCCCATCTGAGAAACTTGCTTATTTTTGATTTTCGAACCGCCATCCGGGTTCATGCTGCTAGGGCCGCGATTGGCTAAAGTCTTTGGGGTGCAGCTAACGACGTTAGGTCGGTAGTTCTGGTTGGTCCAAGGGAGTTGCCCTAGACCAGGGGTACTCATAGTACGGCCCGCGGGCCGGATGCGGCCCGGCAAGCCTTCCTTGGCGGCCCGCGGACCTTCGAGACAATCGTGCCTGTCCTTAAAAAAATAATTTTTTAGTGTTGGCAAACACCGCCGCAGCAGTGCTGGGCTCGGAGACCTTGATAATCACCGCTTCCCCGGCCCCCACAGAGCAGAGGCTTTGTTGTATTTCACCCCTTAGCGCCTCCGCTCTGTGGAGCCGGGCGAGATGTTTGTCAGAGTGGAGATGCAGGGGCGCTACAACAAAGCCTCAATAATATGTAAATGGTCTTTTAACGACCTGCTAAGTACTTTGGTGCGACTGATGGACGGCTGTCTCTTTGCCCCCCCCCACCCCCCCTTAATCACCCTGATGCGGTGTCCATTCACTCACAGTCGTGTGGACACTCCTGTAATTATCAGAAGGGCGCGCGCAAACTGCATTTTAGTCATGAGAAACTTCTTGCCAGATAGGGATCTTTCTGTGTGTGCGCTGAGGAAGCTGTATCAGCCCGGGCTGAAGGCTGACACAGACAGACACACACAGTGAGCTGACAGAGGGGGAGGGAGAGGGAAAGCTGGATGGAAAGAGAGATGGAGAGGGAGGGCAGGAGGGCAGGAGGGAGAGAGGGAGGGCAGGAGGGAGGGAGATGGAGGGCAGGAGGGACAGGGAGGGCAGGAGGGAGAGGGAGGGCAGGAGGGAGGGCAGGAGGGAGATAGAGCGGGAGGGCAGGATGGAGGGCAGGAGAGAGAGGGAGGACAGGAGGGAGAGAGGGCAGGAGGGCAGGAGGGAGAGGGAGAGAGAGAGGGAGGGCAGGAGGGATGGCAGGAGGGAGAGAGAGGGCAGGATGGAGGGAGGGCGGGAGAGGGAGGGCAGGAGGGAGGGCAGGAGGGAGAGAGAGCGGGAGGGCAGGATGGAGGGCAGGAGAGAGAGAGGGAGGACAGGAGGGAGAGAGGGCAGGAGGGCAGGAGGGAGAGGGAGAGAGAGAGGGATGGCAGGAGGGAGAGAGAGGGCAGGAAGGAGGGAGGGCGGGAGAGGGAGGGAGGGAGAGAGGGCAGGATGGAGGGCAGGAGGGAGAGGGGGAGAGAGGGCAGGAGGGAGGGGAGGAGGGAGAGGGAGGGCAGGAGGGAGAGGGAGGGCGAGAGAGGGCAGGAGAGAGGGCAGGAGGGAGGGCAGGAGGGAGGGCAGGAGGGAGGGCAGGAGGGAGGGAGAGGACAGGAGGGAGAGAGAGGACAGGAGGGAGGGCAGGAGGGAGAGGGAGGGCAGGAGGGAGAGGGAGGGCAGGAGGGAGAGGGAGGGCAGGAGGGAGAGAGGAGGGAGAGGGAGGACAGGAGGGAGAGGGAGGACAGGAGGGAGAGGGAGGGAGAGGGAGGACAGGAGGGAGAGGGAGGGAGAGGGAGGACAGGAGGGAGAGGGAGAGGGAGAGGGAGGACAGGAGGGAGAGGGAGAGGGAGAGGGAGAGGGAGGACAGGAGGGAGAGGGAGGACAGGAGGGAGAGGGAGGACAGGAGGGAGAGGGAGGACAGGAGGGAGAGAGAGGACAGGAGGGAGAGAGGACAGGAGGGAGAGGGAGGGCAGGAGGGAGAGGGAGGGCAGGAGGGAGAGGGAGGGAGGACAGGAGGGGGAGAGAGGGCAGGAGGGAGAGTGAGAGAGGGCAGGAGGGAGAGAGAGGACAGGAGGGAGAGAGTGCAGGAGGGAGAGAGGGCAGCAGGGAGATAGAGAGGGAGGGCAGGAGGGAGAGAGAGGGCAGGGTGGAGGGCAGGAGGGGGAGAGAGGGAGAGAGGGCAGGAGGGAGAGGAGGGAGAGAGAGGGCAGGAGGGAGGGGAGGGAGGGCAGGAGGGAGAGGGAGGGAGAGAGAGGGCAGGAGGGAGAGAGAGGGCAGGAGGGATAGAGAGGGCAGGAGGGAGAGGGTGGGCAGGAGGGTGGGCAGGAGGGAGAGGGAGAGGGAGAGAGGGCAGGAGGGGGAGAGAGGGCAGGAGGGGGAGAGAGGGCAGGAGGGGGAGAGAGGGCAGGAGGGGGAGAGAGGGCAGGAGGGAGAGAGAGGGCAGGAGGGACAGAGGGCAGGAGGGAGAGAGGGGGCAGGAGGGAGAGAGGGGGCAGCAGGGAGATAGAGAGGGAGGGCAGGAGGGAGAGGGAGGGAGAGGGAGGACAGGAGGGAGAGGGAGAGGGAGAGGGAGAAGGAGGACAGGAGGGAGAGGGAGGACAGGAGGGAGAGGGAGGACAGGAGGGAGAGGGAGGACAGGAGGGAGAGGGAGGGCAGGAGGGAGAGGGAGGGCAGGAGGGAGAGGGAGGGCAGGAGGGACAGAGGGCAGGAGGGAGAGAGGGGGCAGGAGGGAGAGAGGGGGCAGGAGGGGGAGAGAGGGAGAGAGAGGGCAGGAGGGAGGGGAGGGAGAGAGGGCAGGAGGGAGGGGGAGAGGGAGGACAGGAGGGGGAGAGAGGGCAGGAGGGGGAGAGAGGGCAGGAGGGGGAGAGAGGGCAGGAGGGGGAGAGAGGGCAGGAGGGGGAGAGGGCAGGAGGGAGAGAGTGCAGGAGGGAGAGAGGGCAGGAGGGAGAGAGGGGGCAGCAGGGAGATAGAGAGGGAGGGCAGGAGGGAGAGAGAGAGGGAGGGCAGGAGGGAGAGAGAGGGCAGGAGGGGGAGAGGGGGAGAGAGGGAGAGAGAGGGCAGGAGGGAGGGGAGGGAGAGGGCAGGAGGGAGGGGAGGGAGGGCAGGAGGGAGGGGAGGGAGGGCAGGAGGGAGAGGGAGGGCAGGAGGGAGGGCAGGAGGGAGGGCAGGAGGGAGAGGGAGAGGGAGAGGGAGAGGGAGGACAGGAGGGGGAGAGGACAGGAGGGAGAGGGAGGACAAGAGGGAGGGCAGGAGGGAGAGGGAGGGCAGGAGGGAGAGGGAGGGCAGGAGGGAGAGGGAGGGCAGGAGGGAGAGGGAGGGCAGGAGGGAGAGGGAGGGCAGGCGGGAGAGGGAGGGCAGGCGGGAGAGGGAGGGCAGGAGGGAGAGGGAGGGCAGGAGGGAGGGCAGGAGGGAGAGGGAGAGGGAGGGCAGGAGGGAGAGGGAGAGGGAGGGTAGGAGGGAGAGGGAGGGCAGGCGGGAGAGGGAGGGCAGGCGGGAGAGGGAGGGCAGGAGGGAGAGGGAGGGCAGGAGGGAGGGCAGGAGGGAGAGGGAGAGGGAGAGGGAGGGTAGGAGGGAGAGGGAGAGGGAGGGCAGGAGGGAGAGGGAGGACAGGAGGGAGAGAGAGAGATGGAGAGGGCAGGAGGGAGAGAGAGATGTATGCTGGGTCTGGTGGCTCAGTGGATGAAGGCATCTGCTGCAGGGACCTGTGTGCAACCTCATGGTCACAAGTTTTCTTTTTGTTTTAGCCCCGCCCCCTCCCCCTCTGACCCCGCCCCCACCGGTGCGGCCCTCGGCCACAAACCACACTGTAAATTTGGCCCCCTAGAGAAAGTTTGTGAGTACCCATGCCCTAGACTGACAGAAGCACTCCTTAGCAGAATCAACCTCCTCATCGCGGGCAGCCCTTTAGAGAGGATGGAGTTTTCCCAGATGGAGAGATCTGCCACACCAACGAACTTTAAACATATGTTATGTAAAGTAATGACAATGAAGAGTTTTTTAATATTGTGCATTTTTACGTTATTCAGTGTGATGATGTTTTTAATGGGATACGTTTTATTCTCTTTCCATGTAACATTTGCACCCACTACATCACCTACACCTCCTCCCCCTACTGTTTCCTCGCATTCTTTCCACCCTCTTCCTGGCCACGAATCTAATAGAAGGTTAGAATTCATAAATAACTCCTTTGTCCAGCTCTTGCACCAACACCAACTAGTAATAAACACGACTAACTGTTGGGTCTGTGGCCTTATGCCCCACACCACGGATAAAGGTATCCCCTATCTAGTTCTGCCTTTCAGTCATAATGGTTCCGTGTGGGCATACAGAACAATGTTTATATATGCACGTGAAGTCCAACCCCTACGTTCTATAAAAGACAACCTCAAGACTAGTGCCCTAGTCAAGGGAATAGTTGACATGATTAAGGAGGTAGCTTCTTATGAAGATACTCCGAATGATGAGATATTCGCATACATAGGTTGGAACGTGACCGGATATGGAGCTGCTCTCAGTGAAAAACAGCAAGCTAAAAGATCTTCCCCGATCTGGATTGTACCCCATCAGGGTCACCTATGTCTGCAAGGCATTGGCAAGAGTTCCAGAGCTCAGTTAGGGAGAAGCGTCTGCACAGAAACGTATGTTTTTGGGTCTCAGACTTCCCCTGCGTTCCTAGCAGCTAAGGGTACTTATTTCATCTGTCATGACATAGCCTATACATGCTTGCCCCCTGACTTCTCGGGCTCATGTTTTGTTTTGTTCCTATTGCCTCCCACATACACAGCAGCGGCGGATTACCATAAGACAAGGATAGTTAGAGGTGACTTGAATGAAGAAGACACTGCAGGTCAGGAATTTGAGGACTTTGCAAAGGGTTTTCTGCCGTTCTGGGGACCAATGGTTAACAGCAGGAACATAAGGCAATTGACAAGGGTGGTTGAGTCCACCGTGATTGAAACTGCTGGTGCCCTTAGTAACTTGACTGCTGAGCTCCAGTCGGATCGCCTCATGACTCTTCAAAACAGGGTCGCGTTAGATGTCATACTCGCAGACCGAGGTGGAGTATGTAGATTGACCCAATCTAGTTGCTGCATTTTCATCCCTGATAACGCCCCGACAGTGTACCAGGCCATCTCCAAACTGCATAAAATTTCCGACTCTATACATGTGGATAAAGGAGATTGGTCATTAATGGGATGGTTCTGGGAACTGATATCCAGCTGGGGATGGAAAATTCTGATGATCATTGGGATGGTCTTAGCCATTCTTTTCCTGTTCTGTCTGTGCGTGCAGTGTGCTCCTGCAATATGTGGCCTCTGTGCTACATCATGTGTAAGGAAACCTGTATCAAGAGACGAGCTAAGTACTAGGATGATGTTACAGCAACATCTCAATGACTTTAAGAATATCGACCTGGACTCAGATTAGCATGAGATTAGGTTGAATTGCCTATGTAAGGGCAAAAGGAGGGTTTGTAGTACTGAAAATCCCGAACTCATGTAACAACTCTACACTCGAGAATAAAACTTCGTCGTAATATGACGAGTCTGGTATCAAAAGACCGAGAATGGCAAGTACATTATGCACAAGCATTTTCGTCGCATTCGAGTGACGACGTCACCTCGAATTCATCATTTATGCCCTGAACCCTTGGCTTCCATTTTGTATGTGGCAGCCATTTTGTGTGTTGCCCTTCACATAGGCTTAATTCAATATCAAATGGCCACGTACTCCTTGATTGACCTTTCCTGACCCGAGCAAGTTGGAACCATTGCCCCAGGCCAAGCTCGCTTGGTCAGTCCCTCTCCCAGTGGCCGGTCGAGATAGCATCTAGGTACAACCGGCCATAAAACCCTTTTATGCACACACACACCCTGCCGAATCTTGCCCACACCTGGCTCCGCTCCTTTTCTCTGACTTGTTTTATGATGGGGAGGTGCTCGTTTTCTTAAGGGTACACCGATATCTGATGGAAATGCCGGACCTTACCGAGTAATTTATTGTGGGTTTGACAATCGAAATGCGAAACTTGTCATCATAACTCTGTTACTTATTTGTGTTCGAAATATGTGAATAGTATCCTGAAAATCTAGGAATGTCTGCCCGAAGCTTATTATTTTGTATAAAGAGAGAAGCCTGACTTTGTGAATGGTGGCAGTCTCCTGAGAACATACTTCCCGTGTGTTGTAGCCAATAAAATCGATCTTTGACTTTACCTAGAAGACGCTGAGTTTCTGTGGTCTGAATCAGGAAAGGACTCGTGGTCTTCGGGTGTGTTTCCCTGACACCGCTGGGTTACCGGGTTAGCCCCGGTTCTGAAAAACCCAGTACCACAGGGGGGGCTCCCAGAGCAGCTCTTTCTTCACTGCTCATCAGGGGAGGGACAGGCTCTCAGAGCAGCTCTTTCACCACTGCTCACCAGGGGGGTGGACAGGCTCTCAGAGCAACTTTTTCACCACTGCTCACCGGGGGGGAGGGAAACAGGCTCTCAGAGCAGAACTTTCACCACTGCTCGCCGGGGGGGACAGGCTCTCAGAGCAGCTCTTTCACCACTGCTCACTGGGGGGAGACAGGCTCTCAGAGCAGCTCTTTCACCACTGCTCACCAGGGGGGGGCAGGCTCCCAGAGCAGCTCTTTCACCACTGCTCACTGGGGGGGGGTGGGGGACAGGCTCTCAGAGCAGCTCTTTCACCACTGCTCACTGGGGGGGGTGGGGGACAGGCTCTCAGAGCAGCTCTTTCCCCACTGCTCACTGGGGGAGAGACACGCTCTCAGAGCAGCTCTTTCACCACTGCTCACTGGGGGGATGGGGGACAGGCTCTCAGAGCAGCTCTTTCACCACTGCTCACCGGGGGGGGACAGGCTCTCAATGCAGCTCTTTCACCACTGCTCTCTGGTGGGGCAGACAGGCTCTCAGAGCAGCTCTTTCACCACTGCTCACTGGGGGGAGACAGGCTCTCAGAGCAGCTCTTTCACCACTGCTCACTGGGGGGGGGAGACACGCTCTCAGAGCAGCTCTTTCACCACTGCTCACTGGGGGGGGGTGGGGGGTCAGGCTCTCAGAACAGCTTTTTCACCACTGCTCACCAGGGGGGTGGGGGACAGGCTCTCAGAGCAGCTCTTTCACCACTGCACACGGGGGGGGGGTGGGGACAGGCTCTCAGAGCAGCTCTTTCACCACTGCTCACTGGTGGGGGAGACAGGCTCTCAGAGCAGCTCTTTCACCACTGCTCACCGGGGGGGGGGGTGGACAGGCTCTCAGAGCAACTCGTTCACCACTGCTCACCGGGGGGGGGGGGACAGGCTCTCAGAGCAGCTCTTTCACCACTTCTCACCAGGGGGGGGGCAGGCTCTCAGAGCAACTCGTTCACCACTTCTCACCAGGGGGGGGGGGGCAGGCTCTCGAAGCAGCTTTTCACCACTACTCACCAGGGGGTAGGGGACAGGCTCTCAGAGCCACTCTTTCACCACTGCTCACCGGGGGGACAGGCTCTCAGAGCATCTCTTTCACTACTGCTCACCTGGGGGGGACAGGCTCTCAGACCAGCTCTTTCACCACTTCTCACCAGGGGGTGGGGACAGGCTCTCAGAGCAGCTCTTTCACCACTGCTCAATGGGGGGGCAGGCTCTCAGAGCAGCTCTTTCACCACTGCTCACCGGGGGGGGGACAGGCTCTCAGAGCAGCTCTTTCACCACTGCTCACCAGGCAGGGGGGATGGGGACGTAAATAGGCTCTTGGAGCAGCTTGTCTTGCACTACTGCTCACCCGGATCCTGTCTGGGGCAGGGGTAGTGAAGGTGGTTTAGGAGGAGGGATGAATGCCCCATATCCTGCTACTGCTCACCAGGTGCTACCTCAGAGGTGGGAGAGGATGTTGGGGGTAGGAGGGGCGGGGTGAATGCCCCACGTCCTGCCACTGCTTGCTAGGGCCTATCTGGGGTGGGGGGAGGTTGGGGTAAGAGGAGGGAAGAATGCCCCAAACCCTGCCACTGCTAGCCAGGGCCTATCTGGAGCCCTGGAATCCATGCCTTGGGGCATGGCTGGGTGGGGGTGGAGGAGGAATGGAGTCCCACATAACAGCTGATGATGAGGGAGCACTACCATGTGGGCTCCCTCAGGTGACCATTGGAGACCTGGTCCCCTCACCGAGTGCAAAATGGGCAAATGACAGATGGAATTCAAAACAATGTCATACATTCACCCCAGGACACAGATCCGCGTCTGAATCCATCATTTATTTGCTCTCCATGCCATTCCAGTTTGGACCCAGCCATATGCAAATCAGTGTTGACCCTGTGCCTCATGGGAACAGTCCAGACAGAACTGCCAGGCCAGGTCCTCTGTGGACAGTTGTCAGGTATCATCCCTCATCAGTGTAAACACAACAGAGCTGCTCCCAGTGAGGGGGAAATAGGTGCAAGTGTTTCCTAGTTCTGTAGTGTAGTTCCTATATTCCCAATAGGCTCTGCGCATTGGAATAATATCTTCAATAGTATAGACGTAGAACAGAGGTTAACTAGGTCTTCTACTGACGACATTAGACTTAAGTTTTGTGTGCCAGCTAGCTCAGAGTTCACTAGAAACTTTCTCGAATAGGCAAGGAGGAGTTTAACCTCCCTGGATAGACAAGAAGGGATTTAGTTTCTGACAACCATAGAACATGACAACTTTGCTCTCCCTAATCAAGAGTATATCTCTAGAGTCGTGTGAAAACAAAAGACAGCTATTTTACTCAGTCAATACGTGCATACTTAGTTTCACAAGATTGTAGAGAAAAGAAGAGACGGGCGTGTTCAATAAAAGGTGTTATTTATTGATCAGTCTCTTTTCTCATACAAGAGAAATTAATCGCTAAAATTGCAATACTTAAGGCTAAGTAAAGTGCATACAGTAAAAGCAGGATTATAAAATAATACTGTAAAAGCATTGATATGGTTTCTTAGCCATATGATACTTTAAAATGGATAAAAGATATACATACATATATACATTGACTAATCGTACTCAACTGGTGCTTCTAACTACGCCTACCCCGGTGTACCTGACCTGAGCCTAATACGTGGGAGGGAGTAAGTAAGTAGAAGTTTTAGTTAAGTTTGCTTTGCCAAGAATCTGACTCAAGAATTCTCTGTAAGGGGTTAGTCAGTTCAGTACCTGGGATTTAGAAGGCTGGAGGGCTGGTATCTCTGTCTAGGACTCGGTATCCCAGTTACCCGCGAGGGTAAGCCGGAAACGCCGGAGGCTGGATTTCTCGGCAGGAGAAAAGGCAGCGTCTCTCTCAGCGCGTCAAAAGGGAGGGGCAGCATCCGTGGGCTTCCTGCATCAGCTGGGCTCTTCGGCAAGTAGCGCTGCTCCAAGCTCATCACCACCGCGTCCTTGCTTAGGGCAGCGTCGGTATATTTATACCTGAAAGGTGCCGAGTTTGACGTAAGGATGGACATAAGACGTCATTAAGGATGTCATAAGAACTGGTCGTTCTTACATTCTTTACAGGAGTTCTCGAACTAAATCAAAACAATAGCTGCAGGGGATTTCCCAGGTCTGCTGGAGGTTTGTTTTGTTTTGAGAACTCGGTGTGCTTTCTAGGGGGGCTGGAGGAATAGTGCTTGCCTTATGTGATAGCATGCGCTATGACTTAATCTGAAAACGGGTTTCTGTGCCTTTGTATGGCCATTAATGATTTAGTAACCGGACAAGGGTCAGAAATAGGAGTATCGATACAGGTCCCTAGATAAACATACTACACCCACTCCACGATTTTATGTACATATTTACTAACCTAAGCAATAGTAAACATAACTAATAGTGCATGTGTATACCGAACCACCCCAAAATACATTTTTTGCATTTGAAAAATGGCTTATGCGAAATACACGAAATGAGTATAGGTACTGTATGCAGTCAAGCAGTATAATCATAAAAAAAAAGATGCACATTTTAAATCAGCATGAATGATTCGCGAATTTACACATGTAATGGCTCTTAATACAGAAGAAAAAAGTGCGAGACCACTTCATCACATATAAATACAATTACTTGTAATTTAGCTAGAGGTTGAGGTAACGTAATGTCTCTAGAGTTTCCTGAAAATAGAAGCTCTGTTCTCTAGGAATAGTTTTACTTTAAGCAGAAGATAAGTGCCAAAAAAGGGTAAATATTTTGGATTTGGAGAAAAAAGTTTTCGTTTTCAGGGGAAGAAGGAAAAAAGTTCTCAGTAGCTTTGTTTTTAAAGCTGAAGGCCAAATTCAGAGTTCAGGGAACGCTGTGTGCACGTTTGCTTAAAGTCACTCTCTCTGTTCTGGTGAAAACATCATTTCAGACAGACTCTCGAAAAAACAGTCTACAGCTTCTGGTGAAAGTTCGACTAGGTTGGAAAATGTCGCTACCATGCAGTCATGCGCACTTTCGCTTTCAGTGATGTTTCGATCAGCATTGCTCACAGAAGGTCGTACCTGGTTGATGCTGCTTTCATCTTGTACTTCACTACCCTTCAATCGTAGTGGTGAAGGCTCCACGAATGCCTTCATCAGGATAGGTAGCCGGTGGGGACAGCACAATGCATGAGCCTTTACTGGACTCAACAAAGTATCTGCATCCAATGGTACTTCTGATTGTAGTGTAAGACAGGTGTCCAACACGCATTCTTCGCCGCATAGCATGCACCTCAATACAGGCATAACACAATTCTGCCACTTGGGGCTGAACGAAAGAAACCAGGTCATATTTAGATCTCTTAGCTGGGCTAGTCCAAGGACTTTAGTTATGCGGTCCCGGTAGCGTATAGCTAGGATCGTTTCTTCCATTGTTGCTGGAGTCTTGTCTGTGACATGGCTTGCCATAACGAAGCAGGAGTAGCAAAAATAAAATGCCTGCTACGAGTCCCAACAGGAGTGGAAGTCCGCCAAAGATGGAATGGACGAAATTAGGAAAAATACCCAGGACTGCTTTGAATGGTGTTAACAGTCCCGAAAAAACTGTCTTAAATACACTTGCGATACCACTTGTATCAGAAATATTTAAGATTTCGTTTAGCATTTCTGCGAAGTGTAGGGGGCAATTTGTTGATAACAATGCATGTATCTCACCCGTTGCCTTGCAACTTGGAGATCATACGTTTCTTTTGATGACATCAAATTGGTTGGCGTCTGTAGGAGCACAGTCTTCATTCTGCTTAAAGTATCAATTCGAATAGAAGAGATTTTCAAACTGGGCCAAATCTGTTCCTCCCTGTCTGGAGCGTCATTCGGGAACAATACTCGTTCACAGCAAATGACCATGGAGCTTACGCTTATGAGATAAGGTTTTCCTGGCATTAAGCCACAACATCTGTGATCTACAATTAGAATGTAACTCCCGTTAGAAAGTCTTCTAAAGAATGGTTCTATTTGTGTTGCAGGTGTGCCGAGCTGGTGACATGAAAGGTTATTTGAAGTCGATTCACAGGCCCCATGCAAACTTATACCCTGACACAGAAGTATACCACTTAGTGATTTTTCACAATTATTAGCACTAAGAAATACATTCTGTCCTTTATTACTGACACATGTGTGTGTATAAGGTAAGTTCCATGTTGACTTAATGTATCCTTTATCCAACCTTTCATACTGGCCTGCCTGTATATATTTTTGGCAGTATTGAAACTGGAAAGTCGTTATCGGAATAGTTATTATCCCATGTATTATCCATTCAATCACAGGTCGTTCTGACATTATCAATGGCAATCTCTCAAGTTTTTCAATGCTCAGAATTGTATACTCTGCACCCTTTTGTGCCAAACTGATTTGTTTATCAGTAAGGTTAAAGATACTGAATAATGACGTTGTGTTGATTAAACGCCAAGGCACGTAGCCTGAACGCAGATTTTGTAACATCCAGCCAAGCTGTACAATAGAACGTAATTGGGACTGACCGTGTTGCAACATCAGTAAGTCTTGCTCTATTATATCGATTGCAGAAGATACAATACTGTCCAGTGAATATATTCTGGAAGACAGAGTCATTAACCCATTGTCCACAACAGAAAGTGATTTTTCCAAATTAACACGGTCAATTTCCCGTATTTTCTCTGCTGTCTCAATTTGAGTTTCTTTCCAAGCTTCGTTGTAAGCTGCATATATAGAGGCCGCTATGAAACGTTTTTGACGCTGTTTGCGTGGTCCCATAATGAAATCACGCACGTCAGCACCTTCTTTAAGTAAAGTCAAGTGTTGCTTAATTTCTGCCAGTGTGGATGTATGTAGCCATTCAAGGCAGAGTTTCCCTACACTGTAAGTAGTTACAATCCCTGGATGTTGTCTCTGGGAGTATCTAGGGTCTGCCTGGTCAACGTGAACCCCTGTATTTTGTTCAGGAATCTATCTTGACAGTTATTTGTGTCTGTGGGCCAGATCAACCATTTTTTCCAATCAGGATGTGTTCTGTTTTGGTTTAAAATATGGGATACGTCTATCTCAACATCTGTAGTGTCATTACTGTGAGTTGTTGGTTTTGGAATAGACGGTTTGTTTAAGTCTTTAATTTTGGCTAGGCCAAGACAGGTTGTCTGTTGAATTGTATCATTCACGAATATAATTTGTTCTGGGATCATGCAGGCTCTAAATAATGATTCTATACCTTGCACTTGCCAATCTCTTGTACCCCAGATTGTTTTCGTTTCAATATTATTGTTCCAGAAATCAAAACCGAATGTTTTCATTTTTTCAAAAAATGTCTCTGAATAGATTAATTTTGTATTTGTAAGCATGGTTTTCATTCCTGTCCTATTTAACAATTTGAAATAAAATGTTTCTGCATTGCTTGTGTTGAACCCTGAGAAATAAGAATATTTTTCATAAAATGTTTTTGAACTGCCTTTTGGTGGAGTTGCACAATGTTCCCATTGGTTATAATTCAAAACATTTCTAGGTTGAGCAGATGTATGCAGATAATGGTTACCATAGTGGTTAAAACAATACATCTGGTCATAATTAGATGAACCTTGTAAATAATCATGTTCTGTAAATTTAGCTGACATCACTAGATCTGACATCATATCATTAATACTTTCAAAGTCCCAATCATCCGTGAATGTGCTTGGTTTTACAAAGTCACTTAATGAAATCTTGAATTGATGAGGATACTTCAGGAGCTCAACCGGACCATAGCTTTCGTAATCAGTTTTGTCCCATGCTACCCCACCGGGTATAGGATTGGCTGTGAAGTTTACTGAAGAAAGTTCTCTTTTCTCGATGTGTGAAGACTTGTGTGGTTTCAGGACCAAGTTGATGTTCTGACTTGCTGTGTCCATTGTAACATATTTTCCCTCAATAAAATGTCCCAAGCATAGTACCATGATGAGCCAAAGTAAGAGGATGAATACGCCTTGTGCCATCCAAATTTTAATCCATGGAGAAATCAGATATGTTTCTTTTAGTTGATGAAAGAGTTCCTTTGCTTTGTCTTTAAAAGTTTTTGTTGTTGGCTGTTCCTCAGGTTCACTCAGATCCTCAGAAAAATCATCGAAGTTGATGAAGTAGCCTGATGCTGTTCTGTCAATTGTTTAAATTGCTTCTGGATTCCTTTTTGCTATAGGAATTTGCTTTGTTTAATTAGCATAGTCAATGGTTACATCACTGTAGAATGGTGTTTCTTGATGTAAAATTTTGATTTGGGTTTCAAGAGGTTTAAGTTCCATGGCTTTGAGCATAGTCCTTGTTGATTCACTGTAGGTTTATCAGATGTAATTAGTCTCTCAGTTTGAACCTCTGTAGTTGTAGCAAACTTTGGTGTTCTACTACTTCTTGGGAGTCCACTTGGCCTACTACTTGTTATCGGCCACATGATTGTGGTTTAACCAGGTCGATGGATACAACTCGGTTCTCCTTTTTACCAGCAAGGGGCGGTAATACTACTGATCTTGTCCCGTTGACAGACAAGACAGGAACTGCTTTTCTGTAAGAAGGCCCAAATTCCTTCTTTACCGCGATCTTCTCTCTGACCAGATCCCCGATTTTTGGAATCCAGACAGGCCTTGCTGGGACAGGTGGTTTCTCTTCAGTGGTTGTTGGCTGCTGTTTCAACTTTATGTTGCTCAGGTCTTTTCTTGTTTCATTTAAGTCCTGTAAAATAGCCAAACGATCTTTGATATCAAAGCATTTTTCTTTCACCACTGAAGTTTGACTATCGAGGTCCTGGATTAACATTCTAGTCCCAAACAATAGTTCGTACGGACTGAGACCGCTCAGAGAATTTCTTGACAGATTATTAAGACTATGTTGGACACTTATTAAATGTTTGACCCACCCAGCCCCCGAACCTAATACCTTCACCGTTATAGATTGCTCTATGCCTTGGTTTTTTCTTTACACCATCCCGTTTCCCTCAGGAAGGAAGTGAGAAGAGTCCCGCAATGCAATGCTCCTGCTGGCCATGCCCCCCCTATAAGCTCGAGAGCTAAAGGCAAGACATTGGTCAGAACGTAGCATGCTCCTAGCGTATATGCCATTATAGACTCGCAAATCTTTTTATAACAGTTCAGACGTCAGCCGAGTGCTGGGGTCTACATTATAAGTAAAAATAGTCTTTACATGTTAATATGACGCTTTGTTCATACAGGGTTTTATCTTTTTATTGTTTAATCCAATCTGGAGCGTAACGCCATGGTAATATACCGTCTCGGTCGCCACTGCGATCTCTGTTGCAGTCTGGGCTGTTTTTTGCAAAAATGTGATGATGCAGGCTCATGCCTGGCCTCCAGTATACTGATTGTAATTCTTCCATAGAATCCTTAAGCTTAAGGTGTCTAAGACCCTCACCCATATGTGCGTCTGCTATTAACAAGCCTCTCCTGTTCGTGTTTGGAACTACTCTGTCCCCCACTCCAGGGATTTGAGCAAAAGGAACGGAGTTTGCATCGATTATGTATGTATAATTGAGTGGATAGTTGATGGGTAGCGCTGAGCAGTCGCCTTTTGATGACGTTTTTACCGCCAGCATTGTTTCCCCGTCAATGTATTTTTCTGAATGCTTTTTTGTAGCTACGGAAGCCGATTTAGTTGTTTCCGCTGTGGCTGTCTCAGCCAATGAATTCCCCGCAACGTGAACGCCATCACGCTGATGACTCAGTGAGTGTATCACGTGAGTCTTTGGTAGTTCTTTCTGTAAAAGAACTACTTGTTCCCAAAGCGATTTTTGCTTGATTGTTGCACCTGTGTCATCTTTGTAACCGCTTTGAATCCATTTCTGTAAATCGTTATTGTAAGATTTGGCGCAGTAATACGAATCGAACACTATTAGTGTCGGGAATTCGCGATCAGCATTATCTAGCGCCATTTTTAACGCTATTATTTCAGTTAGTTGTTCTGAATTATTTTCCACTGAGTGTGTGTTTGTAAACAGAGGTCTTAATTTACCTCCGCGCCACACCTCTTTTATAATCTCGCATTTGGCGTTGTATGCTTGCTCTCCCCAAACTGAGGGTTGAGCATGTCCGTCTGTATATATTACACAGGCGTACTGTCGTATGGGCAGAATGTCGATTGGCAGAGGATATTCTCTTTCATATTCTAGATTTTTTAGTTTTTTCATGTTCGGTCCAAAGTAGTAATTTACTTTGTCTGTAGCAAGGGAATTTTCCCATTGTATCCATTTTGGATTTAATGCCATGGTAGTTAGATTACACGGGCTTGTTAATGCCTCAAAGGCTGATTCTGCCGTTATAATAGTACAGTACAGTAACAGTCTGCCTTGGGCCTGGGCTCTTTCCTTTGCTATAGCTGTTTGAACCGCATGTACAATGTTTTCCTTTATACTGAATGTTTTTTCAGCTTCTGTGTACAAGTGTGATTTGTATGCTATTGGTACCGTTTCTCCCTCATTAGAGGTTGGGTATGTGAATCCGCATCTTCCTGGGATGACTCGAATCACAAGGTTGCGTGTGTTGTCGCGTGTTTGTAGTTTTGTTTTAACTAACATGTCCGTTTGTAGTGATCTCAAAATTTCTCTGTGTTTTTGAGTCCAATTCATTCTTTTAAAATCTGGTTTTATTAGGTCATAGAGAGGTTTAACCCTCTCTGCATAATTTATAATGTAAGTTCTTCTGAAATTCAGGAAACCTAGAATTGATTGTAAGTTTTTCAGTGTTCTTGGTGCTTGGATTACAGCACATTACTCTAGGAAATTGTCAGCCAGGCTTTTGCCTTCACTTGATGAATCATATCCTAAAAACAGGACTGTTAGATGGGCAATTCTTGACTTTTTGAAGTTGAATTTGTAACCCTCTGCTGCGAACCCAAGTATGATGGTGTTCACTCTTTTCAAATGAGTATCCAAGTGATCATCTGTTAGATAGATGTCATCGACATAAGATAATGCCTCATCATCATATATTTGTAGTAACTCTGTTACTCTCGCTGAGAATAATCCTGGGCTGTTCTTGAACCCCTGTGGCAAATGACAGAAATTTTTCTGCGAGCCGTTTATTGAGAATGCGGTCAAATATCTGCTTTCTGGTGCTATATTTTGACAAAAGAATCCATTAGAGATGTCTAATGTTGTTTTGTATTTTTTGCGCACTATGCTATTCATTAGTGCTGCACTGTGTGAGTTTTGTACTGCAAAGGTCTTGCAACATGAGTTTAGGTGTCTGTAGTCCAGAACTAGACGATATGAATCATCTGGTTTGGAGACAGGAAACAAAGGATTGTTCATTTGTGAGGTGCAAGTTTCAATCAGCCCCTGGTATTCAAGTTGATCTAAGATCTCCCTGACCTGTTTTTTAGCTTCTTGCTTAAGTGGGTACTGCCTTTGTGCAGTTGGTTGAGATTTAACTGGATTTTGTGAGGAGGAGAGTCCTCATCCCATCCCACATGATTTTTATATAATGCAGGAGCCTGGGCTACTGCCCATTTTCTTGCAAGTGTATATTTTTTATGTATTGGAATATGATTTGAGAAGGCTGGCATAATCATTTCTTCGCCATGAGGGCACTCTCTGACAAACTCCGGTGGCCAGTCTTTTTCAGCTAGAAGGATGTCATAGCCTTTGGAGAGGTTATCCCAAAATAGACCCCTTATTTTCCTAGTCTTATCTCCCTCTATACACAATGTTATTTCATATATTTTATGAGGTTTGCTAACTCTGGTATCTGCAGTTTCCACCTGAATGTATTCATTCGTGTCCACTGTCTCCAGATGATTCATCAGGATCTTGCGAGCTATGCTCAATTTTGCTGCGCTGTCTAGCATTGTCTGAGCCCACTCTCCGTTTTTCAGCTGTGTCCTCAGTATCTTCGGCATGTTTGATTACTTTAATACTGGCTACCTTCTTCTTTGGAAATTGTAACTTTTTACTTTGATGAGCAGGGTCTTTGTCTTTGGACTTGACGTGCTCTTCCCTGTGTTCTGACCGTCCTCTTCTTTCCGATTTCTGCAAGGAAGTCTGAAAAGATCGAGAGGGACGTGTATCAATATCTTGATATCTATCAGGTTTCTTCAAATTATCCCTATTTCTAAGGTTGTATCTTTTCTCAGAGGGCTCCCTCTGGGGAGACTTGTGTCTTTGGTCCGGAGATCTTTCTCTCCGCCGAGGAGACCTTCCTCTGGACTGGAATCTTTTCTCTTTGGGAGTGGATTGTTTATTTCCATCCCAGCTCTTTTTTGGAGTGTTTAGATTATTTTTAATAAATACCTTTTCAGGATTTTCAGTTAGTTGGGGTTTTACTGGTTTACCACCCAAACTATCTCTTCCTAGTTCTTCATAGGATTTTTCTATGATTCTGGCAAGTTCAAATGGTTGGTCTGCTATATCTGCTTCTTTAAGTTTCTGGAGGAAAGTTATATCCTCAGTTGCATATTGAACCAATTCTCTGTATGCCTGTGTTAATTCTTTTATTTTACCTAAGAGTTCTTCGCTTGACATTCTATTAATGTCAGCTTGTGATGTATAGCTGGCTAGAACCGGCAATGTTGCTCCTGGTCTACCTAGTGGACCGAGCCTGGTGATGTGATTATTATGTTTTAGGGCGCCTTTAAACCAGAGCAGGTGCTCTTGGTATTTTAGTGGTATTTCCACCTCCTCGAAAGGAGTGTACTCATCCGGAGGTTCCTCTATCTTGTAATAGTGGAATTCCTTTGTTACAGCATTTGCTGCTGGAAAGTTTATCCATGAATAGAATACCTCTGTCTGCCGATATTCATGTGCCTCAATTACGAATATGACTGTACCACCTCTCGGTGTTAGTCCATTTTCTATAAGTTTTAAAGTAATAGTTTTTCTTATGCTGACCGGGATGAGTATTGCGTCCGGGTCAGTTTGCTTTTTTTATTTTTTTTATTTTTATTGAGATGGATCGGAATATAAAGACAGAGTTACAAATATAAACTGGATAGCATGTGATAAAATCAAACATTTACACATATAAACTTAAACTGGATAGCATGTGATAAAATCAGACATTACAGTTAATATGTACATTTTCTGTATCTTCATAAAATCTCAACGGTCAGCCGAAATATGCCAGAATGTTACAGTCCAGATAATGCAGGAGGATCGGTCTCCTATCGACTCTAAGTCTATTTATCTCAACTCTCTCCAGTTACTGAGAGGAGCCCAAATCTTTTTACCATAATCTTTCCTCCTTTTACCCTTAAAGCTATATAGGCATTCCTCTATATTATGAATCCCCAGCAGCCTAGTTAGCCACATCTGAAAAGTGGGCGCAATCGGGTCTTTCCAGGCCGCGGCAATTAGGATTCTAAAAACAGCCACGGATAGATAAATAAAAGCTTCGGCTTCATGTTCGATTACTAAGTTTTCATCCCTGCCGAGCAAAACAGTAGTTGGGGATAGAGAAATTTGGTGCTCTAGCAGCCCCGATAAAATTTTTTCCATTTCTGTTAAAACAGGCGTAAGATTCTGACAAGAATAGAAAATATGCAGTAAATCCGCCGGGCCTTGATTACACCTAGGACATTTATCATTGTCTCTTAAACCCCAATGAAACAACTTTGCGGGGGTATAATACAGGTTAAAGACCATCTTATAATGCTGCGCTTTTAAATTAGTTGCTCTTAATACCTTTTTATTCAGTGCAAGAACATAATCTATGTCTATATTTGGATCCCCCATTCTTTGAGCCCAGGCAGATTCCATTTGTCCGATGTCATCACCCAGCCCCTGCAGAAGATAGCTATATCCTATTTTGATCTTCTTGCCACCATTTATTACATACTTCATAAGAGGATTTATCTCCTGGATTAATAATCTCGGTCTAAATGATTTGAACGTTTGCTCTACTTGTTTATATAAAAACCAGTGGCTAGCAGGAATACCGAAATTTTGTTGTAAAAGATCGAACCCTAATAATTCATCCTTACACATGACATCCCCCAAACATCTGATACCCAACATCTTCCATGTACTGCTATTTCTATTCTGTCCAAGATGAGAAAAGGGTTTTGAACTCCATAAGTCAACCATACCATTGATCTTCGGAATTTTCAAGAATTTCAATATTGCCTTCCAAGTGCCCCACGCACTTAACATTACTTTGCTTTTACTCCTTTTAAAGTGTAAGATGTTAATTTCTCGTGTTAAAAGCCCCCGAGCCCTTTCTCCTACTATTAATTCATAAATTGAGGGAATTCTATAAGAGCCCGGTGGAATCTCTTGGACATCATATTTCAATAAATAATTCATTTGCAGCATTAAACAAACCCAATGGTATAACCTCAAATTAGGTGCAGATAGCCCTCCTCTCTCCAATGGTGCAGAAAGTCGAACTAATGATCTCCGAATTTTCCCATATTGCCACACAAATTGTGAAAAAACAGCTTCCATTTTTTTTAGCAAACCCTCTTCAACAAGTAAGGGTATGGCACGGAATAGGTACAGTAATTTCGGAAACATTGACATTTTCAATACATTCACCCTTCCGATCAAGGATAAATGTAAGACATCTATTCTTCTCAGTTCTCTATCTATTGAGGTAAGTAAGGGCAGATAATTTTCCTGAATAATTTTCCCCACATCAGCATTGATTGTTACCCCAAGATAAACCGCAGAATCCACATATCTTGGGTCTCTTTTATGAATGTTTTTTGTACCAATTATTATTGTTTTTTCCGTATTAAGCCTATACCCAGAGCACAAACCAAACTCATGTGCCAGATGAGTTAGTTCAATCATTGCCGTTTGTGGATTAGTGGTAGTAATTGCCAAGTCATCCGCATACGCCAATAATTTGGTACTATGACTATTGGTTATGACTGGGGCTATTTTATCAGAAGCAAGGATTTTCCTAATAAAAGGGTCGATATAGAGTGAAAAGAGTATCGGGGAACAGGGACATCCCTGTCGTGTTCCTCTCCTAATCACCACTTCTTCCGACTGCAGGCCCATTGCAGTAATTCTGGCTACAGGATCCATGTACATAGCTTTAATTGCATTCCTACATTTCTCTCCAAAGCCCCTTCTGGCCAAAATCTCCCACATAAAGTCCCAGACCACACGGTCAAAGGCCTTTTCGGCATCTAAAAGAATCATGGCCATATCTCCCCCCGTAGCAGCCATTGCGTCAAATAGCGAGATTGCCCGCGCCGTGTGTTCAGTTGTACCTCTTCCCGGGACAAACCCATGCTGCCAGGGTGAGACAAGTTGACCGATAATCCTCCCTAACCTTTTAGCCCATACTTTAGAATAGAGTTTTGCATCCGAATTTATCAGCGAAATTGGCCGATAGGAGCCGGGATTTTCCTCAGGTTTCCCCTTCTTATGAAATATTACGATATTAGTTTGTTTCCATGTATCGGGGATCTTCCCAGAGCAGATTATTCCGTTAAAAAGGTCTACGAGCATAGGAAGGATTTCCTCTTCCAGAACCCTATAAACTTCTAGTGGTAGACCATCTGGACCTACGGCTTTACCCGCTGCTAGTTCATGTAATGCAGTCTTAATCTCCTCTGCTGTTATATCTAGGTCCAATTGCTCCTTATCATCTTCCTCCACCATTGGGCATAGTGGGCCATAATCCTGCAAAGGTGGTACCACCCCAGTCTCCTGGTCATACAGTTTCTGATAGAACTTCTGGAATACCTCCATTATTGCTTTTGGGTCTGTATGTTCAACACCATTATATTTGATCTTAGCAATTTTATTTTTATTTGTTTCTTGCCTAATGCGGAGAGCTAAGGCTCTTCCAGCTTGCTCGCCTGTCTCATATCGCCTCGCTCTGTGTGTCTGATAGTCGCAGATCTCCTTCTGCGTAATTATTTTTAAGATCTCCCCCTTAATCAGAGCCATAGTTCTGGCCGTTTTCGAACTATCCTGACCTGAGACTATTTCCGCTATATGGCATTTCTCAGCTTCTGCTAAATCTAGGGTGCATTTTTCCACTTTGCTTCTATCCTCTTTCCTTAATTTGGCTGCACAGCTGATAGTCTCGCCCCTTAATGAGGCCTTGAAGGATTCCCATACGCCATTTCTGGATGCGCTATATCTATTGATCTCAAAGAATCCTTTCGCCCACTGTTTAATATGTTTAATGAACCTTTCATCATTTAAAAGTTTCCTTTCAAAAGTCCACTTTGAGATTTTCCTTTGCATATTAGGGATCCTATACGTCAACATCAAGGGGTTGTGGTCCGAGATAATTCTTAACCTTACAGATTTCTCCCATTGTCACAAAGAAATAGTCCAGTTTAGAATATTTCTGTGCCGGATGTGAGAAATATGTATACCCTGGGTCCCCGGGCATTTTTTCTCCCCATACGTCAACCAGGCCGTGTGACTGTATTAGGGAGCCAAGAGCTCTATTTACCTTTCGTTTATGCCCTATATATCTGCTTCCCTGTTTCCAGTCAGCTGTAATGTTCATATCACCGCATACTATCATCGGGGTTGCCCAATTAGCCAGTTCTTCCTCCAGCTTATCATAAACCATTGGCTCATCTTCATTTGGGCCATAAATTACGCACACCGTAATCCCCATCTGCAGTTCCACTAGGGCCCATCTACCAGACCCATCAGTTTTACTACATTTCACCCCCCCCAAATTGCATTTTGCTAAGATAGCCACACCTCTGATCATCGATGATTGCGATGAGCATCCTATCAGCGTATACCCATACATATCCAGCAGGTTCCTTTTATCCCAGGGTATATGGGTTTCCTGGATACATAGTATGTCTATATTATTAGATTTAACCCAATGGCACATCCTTTGCCGTTTTTTCCAATCGTTTAACCCCCCTACATTTATAGTACAAATCCTAATGTCTGACATTATAACCGCATTTCTTCTCCCTACATTGTCTGTTATCCATAAGTACAATTCTAGTCATAATCATAGTCATACTCCTTTCCATCTCAGAGATTTTCTTTTTTTTTGCCCGCTCTTTTCCGCCCTCCCCCTCCCTGCCCTGCTGCTCCTCTCCCCACTCCCAGCCAGAGCTCTCCCCCCCCCTTTCTTAGAGGCGCTCAGACTTAAGGTCTGTGCACGTGATGGTTCGCAGCCCGAGTTGAGGAGATTAGAACCTGTGGCCCATCCTTAAATTCCTATAACCCGCCACCATGTATACTACACACCGCACCACCACCACGTGTGCCTATTGTAATGATTTTAACCTAGATAGAGATCCCTTTTAGCAAGATACTCCCCTAGTGCAGATCAGATTTCTTATACCGGGCAAAATTCCATATATTGCTAAACATTGCTAAACATTACTAAGCATTTCTAGATGCCCTATAACTGCAAACATTCTTTGGCCTTTATCTCAGAGGAAAAATATAATGTTCTTCCATCTTTGATTATTTTCAGCTGAGCAGGATTAATCAGGTATGCCTGCATGCCCTTATCCTGAAACGGTTTCATCATCTGCCGTAACCTCCAGCGTCTCTCCACCGTGACATGACAAAAGTCCGGACGAACGAAAAAGGAGTAACCGTCAACATTCTTTTTTTTTATCAGGTCTCGCCCTCTCTGAAATTGCTTGCCTCAGATTGAAATTGCCCAAAAAAATCAGAATTGCCCTCGGTTTGTCTCCCTCTTTTGCATTTTTATGAATTTTAAATGGGATCCGGTGTGCCCTCTGAACCTCCCTAGACCAATCCCAATCTTTCAAATCTGTAAAGGCGTGTTCAAATAGCTTGACCACGAATGCTTTCATGTCTGAATCCTCTGATCCTTCGGGAATTCCCAAAATGCGCAGGTTATTCTGTCGTGATCTATTTTCCAGCGCCTCCAATTTCCATTGTATATCGGTTATTTGTGTTCCTTGTAAATCTGCAGTGCTGGACGCCGCTGCCGACTCGGCTTCAGCTGAAACAACTCGCTCTTCCAAATTATTAACCCGATCTCCCAGGTTCATACACACTTTTGTCAGTTTTCTGACAGCTCCTTGCATTTTTCTGGCTGCAGCCTGAGATTTGCGGCTTTCTTGTCGAGCTTCTTCCCTGTGTGAGATTATTTCCTGGTGTATAACCTCTAGGAGAGACATTTGTGCCGTTTCCCCTCCTGGGCTATCTTGGATCGTTCTGGCGGATTTAGACGTCTGCTGTTCTTTTTGAAGATGGATTTTCGAGCCTGCAGTGGGTTTCACTGCGGTTATTGGGGGGCTGAGGTCGTCCTGTTCCAGATCACTGTCAGTGTCGGACCCACTGACTTCTTGATCCAGGCTGCCATTCTCTTCCTCCGACCATTTACCGCCCTCTGACACTGAGAAGAACGCCTCACTGAGGACTTCTTTTTTGTCACTTGCATCACCCCCGGTCTCTTCCTCCAATATCTCTTCTAACACATGGGATGCAACCAACACAATGTCCTCTGCTTCCCCTGTTACCACTCCCGATATGCCCGTGTCCACTTTCTTACTCCCCTCTATGTCTCCAGTTTGATCATGGAGCAAGGGTGTATCTGTACCATTTGTGGGTGCAACCGCTGTATTATAGGGGTTCCCCCCAACTTCGACGCTTGTCAAGACCTGGATACCATCGTTATTGGGGTCAATAGAGTCAATGGGGTCATTAGAGTCTTTTATTTTAGCCAGTTTTTGGAAGATATCGGATATCGGGGTGGTACCCTGAGAATCTAGATTAGCTTTACTGTATCCTTGTTGTTGTGCTGTCTTTTTTGTGGGGGAATCTTGCTTCTTTTTCTTGTTGCCCTCTATCTCCTTCTCTGCCGTTGAGCCCGCTAACTCCGCAGCAGCCTTCCTTCTAGCGGCAGCTTTGGCACTTGCAGTGATCTTGGGGGCCATGATTTCCCTCCTCCTTTCCACAAGCCCAAACTGCTCCTTACCGCTCGTAGTGTTGTTTCCCCGGATCTTTCCCTCCGGGTTAAGGTCCGCCAGGGCCTCCAGAACGCTCAGGGCACTCTTTCCAGTGCTGCGGTGAAAGTGCCCTTGGTGATTCAGACGAGTCTCCGGTTGCCGAGGTGCCTCCGCCTCGGTCTGTCTCCTCCTCCTCCGCCTCCGCTGCAGGTCCCGCCTCGCCTGCGAGCTCCGCTGCATTTGCCTGCTGGGCGCCAACTCCGCAGCCTCCGCAGCCTCCGCCAGCAGACTGACAGCCGATAGAACTCTCCGCCCCCTCGCGACCCGCAGCAGTTCCAGCAGCAGCCGCCCAAGCGGCCAACAGCGAGTAAGTCTCATGCGGTGGGGCCGGTATCTCCCTTTGACAGTATCACGCTCTTTCTTTTGATCACATCGGCTAGCTGTATCTCCGTATCTTCGCTTCCTTACGTCCTCATACCCTCGTGTTCATGTATCACATAAACTCCATACTCCGCGGCTCCGTGGTGCGTGGTTCGGGTTTTCTAGGTCTTACAACCTCTCAGACCTGGATCTCCTCACTCGAGCTGCTTTCCCGGCCGTCCTACACGGCCGCCATCTTGCCTCTAATCACCGTGCTTATCTAATTTCATGCGTCCGGGTCAGTTTGCAGGAGACTTGTGTCATCTGCCAGGAGTTGGGCTGCTATTCTAGCTGCCTCCCTTTCTCCCTCGCTGTCTGACATTTTACTGACAGCAAGGTTTTTTGTTTTTGTTGCAGGTCAGGTTTCCAAGGAAACAAAGATTAGGTGCACAATATTTTGGAGCAGTGTATCCTTCAACGTTGAATAAACCAAAAACCATACATAGGAGTCTCCTCCTACTAAGTTTGGCGGATTTAACCTTTTACCCACTCCAGACGTCTTTGGAGTATTTATGGGAGAAAGGGTCTGTGTGAAAAAGCACGAATGAATTACTCTAATGCCTTGCGTTAGATTTATCGCCTATCCAAACCGTTCGGCGCCATGTAGTGTAGTTCCTATTATCCCAATAGGCTCTGCGCATTGGAATAATATCTTCAATAGTATAGACGTAGGACAGAGGTTAACTAGGTCTTCTACTGACGACATTAGACTTAAGTTTTGTGTGCCAGCTAGCTCAGAGTTCACTAGAAACTTTCTCGAATAGGCAAGGAGGAGTTTAACCTCCCTGGATAGACAAGAAGGGATTTCGTTTCTGACAACCATAGAACATGACAACTTTGCTCTCCCTAATCAAGAGTGTATCTCTAGAGTCGTGTGAAAACAAAAGACAACTATTTTACTCAGTCAATACGTGCATTCTTAGTTTCACCAGATTGTAGAGAAAAGAAGAGACGGGCGTGTTCAATAAAAAGGTGTTATTTATTGATCAGTCTCTTTTCTTATACAAGAGAAATGAATCGCTACAATTGCAATACTTAAGGTTAAGTAAAGTGCATACAGTAAAAGCAGGATTATAAAATAATACTGTAAAAGCATTGATATGGTTTCTTAGCCATATGATACTTTAAAATGGATAAAAGTTATACATACATATATACATTGACTAATCGTACTCAACTGGTGCTTCTAACTACGCCTACCCCGGTGTACCTGACCTGAGCCTAATACGTGGGAGGGAGTAAGTAAGTAGCAGTTTAAGTTAAGTTTGCTTTGCCAAGAATCTGACTCAAGAATTCTCTGTAAAGGGTTAGTCAGTTCAGTACCTGGGATTTAGAAGGCTGGAGGGCTGGTATCTCTGTCTCAGGACTCGGTATCCCAGTTACCCGCGAGGGTAAGCCGGAAACGCCGGAGGCTGGATTTCTCGGCAGGAGAAAAGGCAGCGTCTCTCTCAGCACGTCAAAAGGGAGGGGCAGCGTCCGTGGGCTTCCTGCATCAGCTGGGCTCTTCGGCAAGTAGCGCTGCTCCAAGCTCATCACCACCGCGTCCTTGCTTAGGGCAGCGTCGGTATATTTATACCTGAAAGGTGCCGAGTTTGACGTAAGGATGGACATAAGACGTCATTAAGGATGTTATAAGAACTGGTCGTTCTTACATTCTTTACAGGAGTTCTCGAACTAAATCAAAACAATAGCTGCGGGGTATTTCCCAGGTCTGCTGGAGGTTTGGTTTGTTTTGAGAACTTGGTGTGCTTTCTAGGGGGGCTGGAGGAATAGTTCTTGTCTAATGTGATAGCATGCTCTATGACTTAATCTGAAAACGGGTTTCTGTGCCGTTGTATGGCCATTAATGATTTAGTAACCGGACAAGGGTCAGAAATAGGAGTATCGATACAGGTCCCTAGCTAAACATACTACAGTTCGTGAGTGCAGGCATCTCACAAAAAGTGAAGGCCTGGTCTCACACACCACCTGGTGTCATGCTTTATCATAGATCAGTCCTCACCCTCTAGAAACTCAGGGGCATATTATCAAGACTTGGCGATAAAATTATTGCTGCTTTATCGGCGGAAACTGCCGCTAAAGTGGCGATAATGGGCTTGATAATATGCCCTTGTGAATTCCCAAAGAAGCCCAGGTTCTGATATTAACCTCTAGAAGAACATAGGGAACAGGGCACAAGGGAAAGGGAAAAGGGAAAAGAACCAAACTGTGTAATAACAGAGCAACTGCTGAGTGGAGGGCGGAGCTCTAAGTCTAACTTTACACTCCAGATTCTGAGTGCTAGTGCGCCAGCAAGAACCAGCGAGTCAGAAGACCAAGGAGCGGTCTGGGAACGGCCAGGGAGGAACGGGCAACACATAACACAAAATCCTCGTACTAAACATCAGGTGTTCATTTGGTGTAGAGGCAGAGGACAAGTGAAGTGAGCGTGGCAAGCAGCCAATTGCGGGCAGAAATACACCACGCAAAAGACACGGCCAAAATCAAACCCCACAAGGAGTAGTGAAGGGGTAGCAGCAGCCTCACATTAGGAACTACCAAAAGAAACATTAAAAGAATATCAAGGCCGGCGGAAGTTGTCGGAAGCAATGAGGTCTGGGAGGACACGAAGGAACCCCCCACAAATGGTAAAAAGAAAATCAAAGACTAAAACCCCGACCTCCGCCGCAGAGGATAGTGCAGCCACTACTTTAATACCTCCAATTTACTCAATCTTTGGTTCAATGAATCCTACCGGCAAATTCTCCTTTCTGAAGGACCCTGTATCTGCAATTTGCACAATGCCGGCAACACCAAACGGACTACAAAAACCAATGTCCCCAAGCAAAGTAAGCATACAGTCGATAAACCTGCAGACCCCACTGCCCAATTCTAATACCAACACAGCAAATAGCAATGAAGCGGGGGAAACAAGTAAGAATATGCAAGTTATTCAAGAGCACAACAGGTACACAATACAAACTCAAGTCCAAGTACACATGGAAAACAAAAGTCATGACGCAGTGCAAGAACAAGTGAAGCCAGGGAAGAAATCTCAAAAAAGAGCCCACCATACAAAAACCCGAAGGAAACTGAAATGACATCTATAACATCAGTTCCATCAACAAGCGACATAATTCTAGATCACTCAACGGTTGGAAGCCTTCAGGTTTTAGCTAACAAAGACGTAAGTCATAATTCCAGCACACACAACGCAGATTACAAGGAATATCGGAACAGCCACTCAACCCCAAGGCTTGAGTCGCGCTTAAACCAAGCGATGACAAAACCTAACAAAAAGACATGGGAGTCTAATTACTATTTGGAGCACCAAACGTTCACAGACAATAAAGGTAGCGTAACAGCACACAAAGTAAAGCAGGATATCGAAATAAGTGCATGTGCAAGTGGCTCTAAGCAGACAAAAGAACAAAATACATCAACAACCACCATTATCGAGGTCCAGGAAATAACACAAAACGGACAACACACAAAAACCCCATCAATCCTGGAGTTACTAGATAAAAACGTGATAGAGCTATTCAGTGAGTCGAATCAGGACGTAGACGCCCATGTGCTTACAGACTCATTCAGCCATAAGGAACCCTCAATAATAGAAATCTCAAGTGTCCTGGTCTTGCCGGATCCAGCAACATCAAAAAGGAAGGAAGACCAAACAGCAGCAGTTGTACAACAAATAATAGACCAAAAAATGAAGCAAGAGAAACCAACAAAAAAAACAATACCTGACGATATTGCAGAAGAAACAAAACTAACAGGGGTCAAACCGGAGGCAAGACACAACAACAGCCATAAATCATTAGAAAAAGATCAACCTGAGCAGAACGGGGAAAAAAAAACAAATACTCAAAAAGGTTTAACTAAACGCCAGACAAAACGTGCGAGAAAAAATAGAAATCAATTGACAAACAGCCTACCTCTCAACAAGCAGGCTCTAATCAACTTTCCCATCTTTAATTGTGCAAAAACTCAATCAAAAACCAAATTTGATCTTAAAGATGGGCCACATCAGCCACTCACAAAGACAAAGATCGAGCACAAAACCTTAAAGAGCGGGCTTAAAAACGATGGACAAAAATGCATGCCCAAAATACTAAGGGCCTCATTTATGAAAGCCTTGCGCCACCGGTGCGTCACTTTTTCCCATGCTAAAAGTGACGCATCGGCGGCGCAAGGCCTTCATAAATAAGGACCGAAAAGACTCACTTAGTATGGTAACATCAAAAACACCGACGCCCACGGAGGGGACTGTCGATGCCATAAACTTAGCAATTGTGGACACATCCAATGTCGAGCATGCAAGCTTATTAACTACTTCGAGCGGCACAGACTGGAGTCTGGAAATTGCAGACTCTCAGGTCACGCAATTGAACAGAATCCCAGGGAGTCTAAATTACGAACAGCAAGACACGGGGTACAATCCCCGACAAACAGTAGGTGCTCCTCAAGAGGGTATAACACATTATACAATGGAGCACAAACAAAATAAGTACGAGCCAAACAATCAGGGATGCCACAGGTTGGTCGCTAAAGGGTTGGACAATAATCACAAAATCTCCTTCACCCCGATTATAACCCCAAGAGCCAATTACATATCAGATAAAAAGGATATAAAGAATTCTAGGCTAGTCATAGCAAATACGGACAAGAATGTTAAGGATCAATTACAAGTAAAGATCATTACAGATCCAAAATCACAGAAACAAAGAGTAGGATCAATAAACACAAGAAGGACAAAACCTTGCCCTGCGATCGCCGCAAGTGAACACGAGCACTACAGAGAACTGGCAGCCTGATTCATGTACATGCCGTTTTGCGTGTCCCTAATAGCGAATCATAGCGACTCGCTATTGAGGACACGCAAAACGGCATTCATGTAGGAATTGCTAATAAAATAGCGATTCCTACATGTTCTTTATTTGCGAGTAGCAATTTGCTACTCGCAAATACTCCCCATTCATTCCTATGGGCCAAGAGGCCCATAGGAATGAATGGGGAGTATCCCTCATTTGCGAGTAGCAATTTGCTACTCGCAAATAAGATAGCGATTTTAAGGGTGCCAGGGGTGTCCAAAGGACGCCCTGTAGCACCCCTAAAATGCACATTTGAACAGGTGTTGCGCACACACATGTCCAAAGGACATGTGTGTGTGCAACATGCAACTTAGAAAAATGCTTTTAAAAGCATTTTTCTGAGTTTTTGCTATTTACCGACAGGTCTGACCTCTCGGTAAATAGCGGCCCCAAAAGTTCAAAATCGCTATTTCTTGATGTTTCATGAATAGCATTTGAGGAATCTCTATTAGAGATTCCTTAAATGCCATTCCTCGCAAATATGCGAATTCTTAAATAGCGATTTTTGCATTTGGTATCATGAATACCAAATGCAAAAATCGCACTCGCAAAGGGCCAGATTCTCAGAATCTGGCCCTTTTGCGAGCGCTATTGCCTACATGAATCAGGCTGTGGGTGATCTAAAACAAGCTTGCCTAAAAACAAAGGCTAAGGCAAGTACACTAAACGATTGACACTGGGCAGGCTGGCTTAAGTCTTCACACCACTAAGGTTGCATGCAGGGAGCACAGGGACTGGCGCACAAGAGTGCATTGGTTCTCATTTTGACAAAATAACACAAATTGTGTATATATTAAAAGGTTGGTCTAAAAAACTCCCCAGAGTTCATGTTGGGATAACTTTTATTCTGTTGACTTTAATTACAGTATCCCGTGACGAAGGTATTTTATACCGAAATGCATTGGGATTGACTGAATATGAAGCTGTAACAAACATATGTACATGATGTAATGTGCAGAGGATAAAGAAAACTGTAAGTAAAAGACAAGCAAGAAAATTGTCATTAAATCAAGATGTTCACGAAGAATTGAATTTTGGTTTTCACTTTCATGAACTGTTTGATGAACGTAGAAGTGGATTAAGAGTTTCTGTTGTTTCAAAATATGTGTATATAATTCTTTTAAAAGAACTGTTACCTAATAACTGCACCCAGGAGGGGCATGTGAACAGTGCGCCACTCATAAACAGTATCTGTTTGTTTGCAAAGTACACTAAACGAGCAATCACAGAACGACGCCCATAGCCAGATATCAAAGCAGCCATGTGATGATGAAAAGGACCATGAAAGATACCAATTGAGGAGATCTCGGCCGAACGACCACGCACACTTCAGTTGTGAGCAAATTAACTATACGAAAACAGCACCATAGGAAGGCTTCTCCTCATCCCTAATTATAAAGCGCAAGGCACACAAGACTTCATAAATCGAGGAAATATCCTTCACTTGACAACGGCGATCCCCAGTCTTAGCCACATAACATCCACTGACCTACTAGCAATAGAATTTATCACCCTCAGTGGTAACCCTACCAAGGAAGGCACCCTGGCAACTTGGAGGAATGTGGGAATCGTCAAGAAAATTCTCTCGGAATTTGCCAAATTTTAAGAGTGGGAAATCACCATCAAAGAAGAAGTAAAACCGGGTTATCCATCTCCCCTCCTCAGGAAGCACAGCAAAAGAGAAGACCACATACGGACAATTCAACCAGTATATTCAGTCCGGCAAGGTGCCAAGGGGGCTGAAGTCAATAATAATGAACAACAGAATAGATAGAAACAGCGTTCTAATGATGACTGAACCTATAGCCGGGTCGGAAAAACTGAAGGAAAGTCAATAAAACTTCTCTCTTGGAACATCGCAGGTGCAAAATGCATCTTAAATGATAGTAGCAAAACAGACTCTTGGGATACGTACGACATCATAGCCCTACAGGAAACTTGGTTAATGGACCCAATTCATGTACCAGGCAGATTATCCTTTCACGTTAGTGCGACCCGCACTCAGCGTCACGGCCGTGCAAAAGGGGGACTGTCGGTCTACATAACCACCGCATTGAACATCAAGGCCAGCCAATTGGCCACACCGGCGCCAGACATGCAAATCATCAAATTGGAAAGGGTAAGAGAGACCAATACTGGAACCATTATTTTAATCAACATATATGCTCATCCGAACATCACAGTTAAAAAAGACCTCTTCAAACGCATTTGTAATGTCGTATCAAATTTCGGTCTTGAACAACCAGCATGGGAGATCATCCTCACAGGCGATTTCAACACAAATCTCCTACATCGCCCGGAAGATGAGGACAACATCGTCACAGCTAATGAATTTTGGGAAGTCGAAACCCAAGAGATCCCACCCACAAAGAAAATAGACAAAGTGGGTAGGCAGTTGATGTGGGACCTCGAGCACTTAGGACTACGGGTGATAAATGGAAGAACTAGCCAAGACAAAACCCCCTTTTACCAACTACATTGGCCATAATACAAGTACAACTCTGGACTATACCATAGTCTCATTAGCCCTATTAAGACTAATAAAAAGTTTCCAAATAATATGCTCTTTAGACAGTGACCATTCGATGCAGCACGTTGAAATGACACTGGCACCATCAAGCGTGGAGAAGTGTGGCTCAAATGGTTAGAGCGGCAGACCTTGATGCAGAGCTCAGGCCCGGGACCAGGGTTCGATTCCTGCCTCAGCGGGTCTCGGGCTCATAAATTCCTCTGACCTGATATTCTCGCCTCAGCGCCTATTCTAATCATGGGCCCCACGCTGCAACTCTGGGCAATAGCTTGCTTAATCTCCACAACGGCCCCTAACAGCGCTGGGGATGCCTGGTTTCACCATGGGGGTGTCCAGGGGTGGACACTTCACAAGGAAAGCCAGGAAGGGTTCCTCAGTACAAGCGCCGGGAGACCCTCGTTGGGTAGCTGTGCGCTAAACAAGTACAAAACATTTACATTTACAAGGTACGTACAAGCACCGACGACAGCCGGTGAAAATTCATCAATGAACTTGAAGCGACTAAGGTGGACGAGCAACACATTACCACAAATAGCACAGGACGCCAAGAAACTATTCCAAACACTAACCCAAGAAAATGATCTGTGCCCAGAAATTTGGTCTGACTTCCTAAGCAAACTACCCAGGACAGGTGTCAATCATAAAACAAGGATCCATTAAACGAGTGGGACTGATTTCACAAAGACTACACTGTCCCTAAGAAGACGCCTGTGGAAGCTCACTAGGCAAGCACAAGGCCACAATGCAAATTCAAAAACTTGGCAAGCAGTCCGATCAACAAGGAAGCACTATAAGAACTTGATTTGGACCGAAAAGAAAAATCGAGTCAGCGACTTTTGGCCCAAAATGCTTCTCAATATAAAAAAATCTGACTCCAGGGCGTTCTGGTTGCAAGTCAATTCTTTGAACAGACCAGCACAAACCATCAGCATGACCTGCATCACTGAAAATGCATGGCTCCAGTACCTGGTCGACACATTTTCGATAAAAATGCTGTCGCCGCCGATAACAACTGCTACAAGGGCACCTAGAGCATCAAAAATTGCGGCTGTGAAGGGCACTGCCTGTGTTTGGTCAAACGTCCCGGGGAACCAACAGGAGGATTCAGATCGACCACCGTGGACAGATGATGTACTCCAAATACTACAAATAATAAAGAAAAGTAGACAAGAGAGTGCACCAGGACCTAATGGCGTCCCCCAGGCAATTTACAAGGAGGATCCCCACTACTGGGCCGGTAACTTCAACCTCCTATTCAGGGCAATAAACAACACTAGTCGGCTCCCTGAAAGCTGGAGAGGGGCGATCATTAATCCAATCTATAAAGGCGGAGATCAAAAGAATCCAGCCAACTACCGCCTTATAGCACTTATCGACGCGGAAGCAAAATACTACGCATCCCTGGTATTAGCTGATCTTGCACAATGGTCCGAAGACAACAATAAAATTCTGATAAATCAGACAGGGTTTCGCCGTGCTATGGGTACCGCAGCAAATACAATGGCGCTAAGCTTAATATCTGAAAAAAGCCTTCAAAATCATCAGGCACTCTACACCAGCTTCATAGACTTCAAGGCGGCGTTCGACCGGGTCAGTAGGCAACTACTCTGGTCCAAACTGAAGCAGCAGGGCCTGCCGGATTCAATCCTAACCCCAATAATGGATCTGTACACTAACACCTGGATGCAGGTAAAGATTGACAACGGAAAGCGGCTAACACGGAAGATCAACACGTATGATGGTCTGAAACAAGGCTGCGTTCTGGCCCCACATCTCTTCAACTTATTTATGGCTGACATGACATCAAGGCTAGACTAGATCAATGCTCACCCACCACGGCTAGGAAACCTACGTTTAACACACTTATCCTATGCAGACGATGTGGTCCTACTCAGCCAGACGAAAAAAAGTCTACAGCGTCTCCTACATGAATTGACCGGATACACAAAATAGAACCTGCTAGAAATAAACAACAAGAAAACGAAGAACATGGTAATAACAAGATGCCGCAAGCCCCAACCAATCCTGAAAATAGATAACAACAAATTAGAAGTAGTGGAAAGCTATAAGTATTTGGGGATCCCACTGGACAAGCGTTTCAATTTCTATACACATCTCAATGCCATCGAAAAGAAGGGCACCGCCCTGTTGCACGCCTTTAGTACCTTAGCCATCAAACTTAAAGGCCCTCTATTTAACCCTCTATTAACCGCAATAAAAGCCAATCTACTTCCAACCATAGCGTACGGAAGCTAATATACAAAATTCAAACAAAAGTCTACAAGCGCGTATTTGGACTACAACACAACGCATCACCCACGCAAGTGCGACTCGAATTCGGCCTTCAGTCTCAAGTACTGCTGAAAAAATATGAGACTTTTAAATTCTGGTTTGGCATCTGGATGAACCAAGACAACGAGGTCTACCATGCAATGTGGGAAGCAATTCATAATAGCCCGAATTCCCAGTATGCCAAATACCTACGACAATCCCTCGAAACCACTGAACTAGTAGCGCTCTAGGAAACCAAGCTTCCAGTACCAACGTTCAAACAGGCAGTAAAGAAAGCAGCCAACAGGCACTCATTGCTCAACGACAAATTAGCCCTGAGCCATCGCTCACATGCCTGGATGACCATACAATCATATAAAAAGTCCATGCCGGCAGTCTACCTGGAACTCGCTTTCTCATCACATATATTAAACATAAATACCTTTGCCTAAGGTTGGGGAACCTGCCGACCAATGCTGATCAACCCAAATGGAGGACCCCAGTCATCAAGGAGTGCGACCTATGTGGTGGAGCAAAACAAGATCTCATTCACTTGATCTGCATTTGTCCCGCACTGGACCAGGAACGCAGGAGCAGGCGAAAAGCGAAGTTCATACAATATGGTATTCGCACTTGTCGTTCCGCGATCATACAAGACCTGTGCTCCGCGGACCCGCAGTTGATCTGCAGAGCAGTTAAATTCATCACCATCTTTGAGGAAAAGAGAGGAACTTTGGCAAAGATCCAATCCATACCCTGAACTTACAATACTTGCGTAACTATTTCCTCTGTAAACTATCTCTTGAACTTCAAATGTCATCTTTCATTCTTGATTTTAACGTTTAATTTTGTATGTATCTCCAGATTCGTTTTATAATTCCTTGTTCTTAATATTACAGCATTTTATCTTTTGTAAAGGTTTTTATTAACTATACAAATAAAGAAATTCAGTACACTCAGGGGCATATTATCAAGGGGGTTTATCTCTGCTTTTTTGGCTTTAAAAGCCAAGAAAGCGGAGATAAAATGATCTCCCTATTACCTAGCTGTCGCTAACACCAGTTAGCGACAGCTAGTAGGAGATAGCGACCATCTTGGGCCCCACTTTGCATGTCAGTGATATTTATCACTAATGACATGCAAAGTGGGCGTGCCAAGATGTTAGCGACTGGAAACAGTCGCTAACATCGCTATCTCCTATTACCAACTTTTGGAGATATTCGCGCTAGGCGCGAATATCTCCAAAAGCTAACACCTGCCGTGAGCAGTTCTTAGCCATGTTATCCAATGGTAGGTGGATAACATGGCTAAGAGCATTAGCTCGGTAATGCATGAATATCGCTGACTTTTCAACGATATTCATGCATTTCGGCCGATTTTTATCGCTTAGGAGATAAACCTTGATAATAGCAAGGTTCCTAAGCGATAAAAATCACCGCAGCTCGGCGATAAAAATATTGCCGCTAAGCCAGCATAGCGATAATTATCGCTAGTTGTTAGTAATATGCCTCTAAGTTCATTTGTAATACAGAATGCCCATAAATTGAACAATGTTACGCAATTTGCATGAATGCTCACAATTCTAGCGGTGTCTTTGTAGGTTGTAGCGCCATGTTGTACAAACACAGTGCGGTACCAATACCCCCCCCCACACACAATCAAGTCGCCGCATGAAAGAAGTAGGTGTCAAAGAGACTGCGGCTGTGACGACAGATCCTACCGGCTTCATTTTTTATCCCAGACTGAAGATTATGAAAGTTGTCTTTTCCATCAAGAACCTAAACCTAAGTATTTGAGGCCCTGCTGGATTCAGAGCCCTTCTTGAAGGTACTCTTGTTGAGAGAAACTCAGAAAGAACTTATTCTTACATTTCCCAGATGCGTGGCATTTAGCAGGAGTAATTGCATATCCGCATTGAAGAAGCTGCAGTCAGTCTTACTCCTTATGCGTTGTACTTGGTGGGATATATATATAAATAAATAAATGTGTATATATATTTATTTTTATTAATGCATTTCCGCATTCAAGAAAATGCAGTGTCAATATGAAGACAGCCTTTTTGGGTTTCAAAAGTCTGGACTGTCCTGTCTCACTCAGGTCTGTTGGTGGGTATACACACGAGTACATTGTGGAAGTACCCCAACCCCACGGAGCATGTCCGCTCTTTTCATTTTCAATGCCACCAAGAGCCCTGCTTTTAGCATGAAAGTAAAGCAGCATTAAGAGGCGCGCACAGGATTGTGGGTATGCAGATTGCTGGTGACGCGCTGACTCTTTCTCTCGGGCATCCTGACCTCTAGCGACAGGAGGGAGCGGTGCACCTCCCGCTCCTTCGCCTCGTTCGGCGTCACGTGACCATGTGACGCCTTCCGGTGACGCCTGTTGGCGCATCCTCTCCTCAGCAGCTGGGAGACCCGAGCGCCCAAGGAATCTCACTCACATTCAACCAATCACGGAGTTTCTTGAACAGAAACCCTCCAAAAATTAAATTGAAATTGTTTCCGCTGGTTATATGTCGTTACCACGAATTCCGTTGCAACGCATGCCTTTTCCACGCATGCGTTACCACGGAATTCGTTTTCCCCTCATCTTCTTTGACACGTCGTTCTTACGTCATAAAGAGGAAGCGGAAGTTTATTCCGCTTCCTCTCTTATGACACTGTTTTTTTCGGCACGGCGGGATCGTTTTTTTATGGGGGGGGAGACCCCCCCCAACCCCCCTATTTAATCCTTCGTTTTTTTTTTTCGTGGTAAATACGATCGTTGAAGGCATACGCGTTGGAAAGACGTTTACGTGGTAAGTGCCTCGTTGTAAACGTTACGCGTAGTACTGCCTTCGTTGTTAATGATGTTTCCCGTTTCCGCTTCTCACGGCCCCTCGAAGTGCGCGTGATCCACGAATACATTTATGACAAGGACATAATGGTGTACAATGTAATCTGTCTGCGCAATGACGATAGAAAATATCACTTCCTACTGGTAGGGTGACTTTACAACGGTGACGTGTTATTCACTCTCATGAATGCCTGTGTGTGCACAACTACAGGCGCTCCTTCTACTGTTAAACAAATGCCTGTGTCACCTGTACTGATGAATCGGGTGTTTGCCGCAGAGGCTTCTGGGTATGCAAATTACAGTGGCTGGCCACGCCCCCTCTAGTGTCAGCAAGGCTCCTTCAGCAGCCCCATGGGGAATTGTGCTCTGGATCCAGGGGGTGAAGAGTCTCAAAATCCAGCAATAATCACACAGCCAACATTTCAGAACAGGGAGGGGGAGATTTAAAATAGAAAATCGGGAGAATGAAAATCCCCATTGACTTCTGTTGGAGAAAATGCAATTTCAGGCAAGAGACGGCTAAAATAAAGGCATTTTTGGCTTGAAAAACCGGTAGTCTCCCGCCTGAATCGGGTCTATTGGCATGTATGAAAAATGACCATAGGCTCCGTGGGGTTAGGGTACTTCCACAATATACTCGTGTGCAGACATGCCAACAGACCCGATTCACACAGGACAGTCCCGACAGAGGGCAGGGGGCACTACAGCTGCTCAGAAGAAGATCTCATTGGTCTGATCAATCATGGCCATGCACTATCCTAAGAAGCAAATTTGATGGTATAGCACAGCAAGTGCAACTCGGAGATTATACCATGAAGCCCAAGCACAGGCATATTTGTTATTATACCACCGAATCCATCATTCAAGTCTTAGGTATTGATATGTGTAAGTAAACACTGTAAAAACCCTGCGACTGATACACCCATACCTTTACATTCTGTTCATGCATCTCATGGCTCCAAATACAAGGGGCCTTATTTATGAAAAGTGATGCATCGCTGCGAGAAAACAGCGATGCGTCACTTTTCATTGCGCCCTCCTTACGACAGCAATGATGTGTCATATTTACAGTATGACGCATCATGTCGCAAGGTGTTACAGATACGTCAGTATTTCTGACATATCTGTAAGCGCAAAAGTCACGCATTGCTGGAGTGTGTCACAAAAGTGAAGCAACTCCAGCAACGCGTCCTTTCACATGGGGAAAGCCCCATGTGAAAGGGCTTGCGTCAGTCTTACGCCTGCTGTGAGGCAGGCGCAAGATTTTGACGCAACAGCGTCCTAAAAGTGACGCAGTGAAATCTCATAGATTTCACTGCGTCACTATTACGAGGCTTTTTGCGGGGGAACGCCCCCTCTGCATACATTATACCTGACGCAGGTATAATGTAGCCCAGGGCTTTACAAAGTGACGAATCTGCTTAGATGCGTCACTTTGTAAATGTGGTGCAACAAGGCACATTTTTTACTCCACTGGTGCGTCACTAAAAGTGACGCACCAGCGGCGTAAAAGTGACGCAAGGGCTCATAAATGAAGCCCAAGGTATGTGCACTGCAGTGTTTGCTGGTTACCCCTGCATTTAGTAATAGAATAATGTGTTGTTTGCAGCGTGTCTGCGTATTCTCTTCCACTGCGCACTCACCTTGAGCAATGCAGTGCTGCGAACTTATGCGTGGGTGCACATTAAACACACTATTAACAGTTTCCTGAACACATACAACAGTGCAGTGTGTGGAGGCTCGGTGTCATACTGTGGTGATAATACACGGTGCACTGCAGGTTAAGAACGACTTCACCGCAGATAGGCAATATTAACTTCAAAGGGGCAGATTTACAAGGCCCTTGCACCTCTTTTACACCGTCGTTGCGCCACTTTTGTGACGCAGCGGTGGTGCAAAAGATGTGCTATGGTGAGGGGTATTTACAACGTGACACATCTGGGAGAAGCGTCATATTGTAAAGCCCTGCGCCAGAAGGAAGCGTTCCTGCACCGGGGGGGGGGGGGGGGCATTCCGGCACAGGAACGCCTCCTAAAAGTGGCTGAGTGAAATCTCCAAGATTTCACTCAGTCACTTTTGAGCCCATGCTGCGTCAAAACCCTGCACCTGCTTGAAGCAGGCGTAAGGATTGACGCAACATTGGACAGATAGGGCCCCCCAGAGCATTGCTGGAGCTGCGTCGCGCTTACGACACAACTCCAGCAATGTGCCGTCTTTATGGCACAGATGCGGCACACATCTGTGCCGTTTTTGCCCCATGGTCCGCCGCATTGTAAATGCGGCGCATCCATGGTGGCGGGGCTGTGGCGCACAATAACTGGTGCATCCCTGCTGATATGCAGGGATGCATCAGGTATTGTAAATCTGCCCCAAAGTGTTTATTCATGGGTTCCTGGTTCCTCATACATAAAGAGCCCTGCAAGCAAACACCAGCACAACAGCTACTCCTGGCCAACAGCCCCAAATGTTCCTATTTTATTACCCGATCATGTCCCTCACCAACCTTCCACTCACAACACTCCAATGTCCTACACACCTTCCCCTCTATACAAATAACAAACACAACACAACAACAATAAATAAATGACACATGCCCTTTCCCTCCTTAGAACACCAACTACCAGGAAATAAATATGCACACTGTAAATAACTAAAATATAATATTATTCCATCACAAACTCTTTAATATGAGCAGGCAATTTACTCTCTCGCACTTCAAAGTACTCCCTCCGGTGCCCAAATCCTTTGGTCCAGGTCGCAACTGCTTGAAGTGCGAGATAAGTGCTGTGGTGCCCCGACCTTATGTGAGTTTTCCGGGCCCCTGTCTCAATTTAATTGTGCCCCTTGTCTATTCACTTTTAAGTTAGATCCCGTAGCCCCGCCCAGACTACACCCAATGCATTTCGACCCGCAAAGGTGCAAATTGGTCTTCCACCCCCATTAAAGCCTGTTTACTCAATTCTAGACCGCTTCCCCGCCATTCGGATGACATTTTGATTTCCCTTGCAACTCATGCCTGGGAAAACGTGGGTTAGGGACATTCCTAATACCGACCTCCATCTTGGCATCCCCCCTGAATATCGTTTTGTGGGAATAAATAGGTCTAACAACAAGGTGGGTGGTGGGATTGCACTGATCCTACGTTCGGGCTGGGATATTTCTTCCAGGAAAATCCCTAACATCAGCCCCTTAGAAGCGATGTATTTCAGCAACTCTGCTATATCGAATATAGCCATGGCTGGAATTCTTATTTACAGACCCCCTAGCTTCCCGCCTCAACATCTTACAGATTTTTATAATATTGCGGCTGATCTGTCGCTTAAACATACACATATTATACTCCTTGGTGATTTTAACTTACATGTGGATGATACTCAGTGCACTAAAGCTGGCCAGCTCCAACTAACCCTGGACGGCCTTAATCTAACCCAGCGGGTTAGAGGCCCTACCCATCGGGCCGGCCATACTCTAGATTTACTGTTTGCGAACAACCCTAATCTGTCCACGGCTCCGCCTGTACCTCTTACACGGTCAGGCCATTTTTTAAATCCTGTTTAGTGTGGCTACTCTGTCTCAATCAACTAATTCCTCTTTGGCCTTGGATCACAGTAGGAAATGGTACTTGTAACACTTTGGCCCCCTGCCCTTTTTCGCACCCATCTGCAGTTGGGGCGAGATTTGGAACTAGATGTATCTAACTTTAATTATTGGCTCGCCTCTGCCCCTGAGCACCCTATTGTCTCCTCTAGAAAAAAAAATCTGCTCCCTGGTTTACGCCCGCTCTGTGCACTGAAAAAAGTCAGTGCAAGAAACTGGAATAGAATTGGAGACTATCCTATGAGACAGAGGCTAAATCAATTTACAGAGCCGCGATTAAGAATTTCCACACACTCAAACGCTCAGTAATGAGAGAGTATTTTGTCAAGAAAGTGAACTCTTCCGGTAATTCTTCAAAAACCCTTTTAAGGTCTCGCCTACACTGCGCGCATGCGCCGCTTAGGCAAAAATACTTTTTGCAATTGATTCACTTTTCGCCCTTAAAACGTGCACACGTTCCATTGCCTTCAATTGCAATGCGTGCACGTTTGGCAATTCCCTTGCGAGAGCGAGCTTGACACCATATGTTATAATTAATTTACAAACACATGGTGCTCCTGGCTCGCTCCCACAAAGGGAAACGCGTTATTTGCCTCCCACTTTCCCCCACTTGTGAGCACGAGGCACACAGAGGGCTCCAACTGTCCTGATAAGTCACGTTTGCGGCCTAAGATGGGAAAATGGCGGCGCTCAAGTAGGTTGGAGGCTTCTTGCGAAGTACTTCTTGGCTTAATACGAAGTTTGATAGTGTGGTAGGGCATCGCTTAGCGCATGCTGGCAGCAGTTGAGTATTGTTGAAGTCTGTGTAACAGTGCCCTTGGTTAAGCACACGTGCCTTTACTGGCTGCTTGTTTCATTGTTCCTCCGACTGCTTGTAGCCAGCAAACGTCCTCCCCCTCTCCCATTAACTGCCCTGCTTTCAGTACCACAGGTGAGTGCTGATGTGAGACTTTACTCCTGGCGGGTCGTTGCACATGACTCTCGGTCTAAGCAAGCGAGCTCAACTGCAGTGTTTTACCCTTGCCATGTACAACGCTTTATGGGTGCAGGCTTTCAGATGTTAAAGCCAGTCCCTTTTTTATTAGTATATTAGGACGATGTTTTTACATTTTTTCGTAACGCACTCGTTAAGTAACATTTGAAGATACCATAATGTGTGAGTTGTTTGGAGTGGATAACGATATATACTTGCAATCCTGTTGCCTGAAAACATCGTGCGTTTAATGTCTTTGAGGCAAATTGCATTAAATGAACTTTTAAAATGGGTGCCAGGTTTATTCTTCAGGTACGAAGGTTTACTGTGGAAACAAGCTGAAGTCACACAGACTTATATTAGTTAAGTCTAGCAAATCAATACAATTACAGTTATACCCCCTCATTGGCGTTTTTAAGCAATTGTAATGAAAGTTTTAACTTCCTCAACGGTCTGATGGATAGGAGATGACAGGGCAGACTTACAAGCCCTTTGCACCACTTTTGCGTCACTTTTAACATTTAAAAATTGACGCAAGGGCCTTGTAAATCTGCCCGAAATGTTTAAAGTAACTCTTAAGTTCATCTAAGCAACGTTATCTTCCCCATTGTTATTGAATGGCATTTTTGCATGAAACTAAATCCCTTTATTCACTGCATAGAATGTGACTAGGAGAGTTGTCACAGGAAACAAAGTCACAGTCGCTTTAGGAACAGCGAGCAAAAGCGTCATAGGCGGTAGGGATACGTGTGGGAGAGACCAGAGAAGTGGCTCCCTTGACCGAAGACATCACAGGTATGGGTGTGCCGTTTGTTAGCTTGCACCAGTGAATAGATGGGACAACCACTTTATGTTTCAGTGTTTCATACCAATTTATGTGAGATCTCAGATTTTTCTTTTTACACCTGTCAGTAGCAAGATTTTCTCGGCGGGCTTTAAACCGCTATCAACTTTGATGTGCAGAAGTCCCGTTGGTGTTCTAGAGCGTCTATCCCAGGTGCTGTTTTATTTCTTCTGTAGTAGTCTTTTCCCATTTACTATACACCATGTGTGAAACAGTAACAATGATGGCACTGAAGAACCAAGGCCCCGGTGCTTTGCCAACAAACATTGGCACCTGAGTGACCTCTGAAGGGAAACATCCTTTACAACGCGGTGTTTACACCGCGGGGCCTGTACGACCCAGCATCACAACGCAAATCGTTCCTAGATTCCAACACCTTCCTTACTGTTACGTGGTCTGGAGTTGGAATAGAAAATTAAAATAATCCACAATCCAGTGCCCTCCAACGCAAGTCGTTGTAACGACTTGCGTTGTGATAACTGCGTTATAATGGTAGCGTGGTGTAAACACCGCGTCGTAATGACATACATCCCCCCTGAAGGCTCCTTGAAGCCTGACCGCTACTTCAGTACAGTTGCATGCATTATTACATTTTTTTTCTGTCTCGTACTCTCTTAAATGTGATTGGGGTCAAAAATCGTAAATTATTTCCCTTACTCACCACTTTATGTACTCTGTCACTTCAACCAAAAACGAAACGCATATTATTTGCATAGTGGACGTTGCCCGATTTGCTTGTGATAAACTGTGCACACTGTAGTTCATTGCAACGTTCCCGCTAACTTCTGCAATAAGAACCGCTTGCCTACAGCTAGCACTGGACATTTCGAGGCGTCTAAATGAGTCCAGGCAGAGCACTGTATTTCTGAAATCCTGTCTCTTGGTCCAGTTGGTGAGAGTAGGCATTTTTACTTCTGATTCTCATCAACGTGCTCTACATATAACAGGTTTAGCCAAAAAGCCTCATCTAGTCCATCTCCAAGGCAATCAGTGAAAATCTAGATTGAGGCATCATGGGAACGAAGAGGTATTAAAAGAAAATCTCATTAACCCCATCCCATTATGCCACATTTTCCATGAGCTAAAATGACTAAGATAACAAAAAAATAACTGGGCATATTTACAATAAGTGGCGCATCCCTGCATATCAGCAGGGATGCGCCACTTATTGTGCGTCATGCCTCCGCCACAATGGATGCGCCGCATTTACAATGCGGCGCACCATGAGGCAAAAACAGCACAGATGCGTCACGCATCTCTGCCGTAAAAGTGGCGCATTGCTGGAGTTGCGTCGCAAGTGCGACGCAGCTCCAGCAAGGCTCTAGGGTGCCCTATCCTTCAAATGCTGCAGGGTTTTGAGGCAGCATTGGCCCCAAAGTGACTGAGTGAAATCTTGTAGTTTTCACTCAGCCACTTTAAGGAGGCGTTCGTGCGCAGGAACGCCCTCCCTGCGCAGGAACGCCTCCTTATGGCGCAGGGCTTTACAACGTGACGCATCTCCCAGATGCGTCATGTTGTTAATACCCCGCACCATGGTGCATCTTTTGCGCCGCCGCTGCGTCACAAAAGTGACGCAACGGCTGCGCAAAAGAGGCGCAAGGGGCTTGTAAATCTGCCCCAACAACCTTAACTCATGACTGTCATTGGACCATATTTGGAGTGTGAGACCAACCAGCATTGAGAAAAAGGACAGCCGTAACCAGATTTGTATTGCTTCTCCACGAGGCAGCTATGTCTCTGAGTGCCCAGCTGTAGCGGGACAGTATCTTTTTACACTTTTCCTAGCTGAATGATGGTCTATCAGCCATTGCATTTCCTTCAGGTGTTACTGTTGTAGAGCTAATGGTTTGGATGTTTATGACACAGCATTTGCCTGTGAGGAAAGACTAGCTTTTGGCTGACCCTGTTTGGTGACTTGCACCATTGGGCTAATTTGTTTATAAAAATGCAATCAATCCAACACATGGCCAATACTGGAAATGTTAAACTAAAGGAATGTTTCATGGTTACATTCTGTGTTTATGATCCTTTAGACATGATCCAGTTCACCAGGTGCGACACTAACTTGGATGTTGTTTGATTTAGATTGAGGTTTGCCAAGAAAGAGATAATTTCAGTGATCCTCTGCTGACTTAATCTGTTTTCATCCAAAAGGCAATCTCATAATAGAACATCCTGGGGGGGGGGGGTGGCTACGGAGGCGACTAAGATGGCCTTAGGTGGGTGGGCTGGCCGGCCTCGTGCTCCGGTCCCTGGGGTGGTGTTGCGGGTTGTGAGTGGTAGTGCGGGTGGGGTTGGGGTTCGGTGTGGGTGGGTGACTGGGATCCCCCTCCCCTTGGTGCCTGGTGGGTGCTCCGTGGCCGGCTGAATGGTAGGGACCCTCCAGGCCCCACTCCCTTCCGGCATGGGGCCTCGCTCGGTTCACCAGAGGCCTTGCCCGCCCAGCTAAGCTGACGACTGCCTTCGCTGCGTGTGCCCCGTCTTTTCCAGATGGATGGGCCTACCTGCTCTTCTTGCCTTCCCGATCTGGCCGCTGCATGACTTGGTCGTCCTGTGTCCGGGGGACTGCTGGCCACCGTCTTCCACCGTGAGCTGCCATGTGAGATTCTCCTGGATGTCCAGCCATTGCTCTGCTGGTGAATCCTGACCCAGTGTGCCGCGTCTTTCCCGTCTCCTTGCTACTCCCCTCTGGTGGCATCAGGTCGGCCCTGGTGCAGCAACGTCCTGGAGTCACACAGTGAGATCCTATAGTTTGGTCACCTTCATTGCTGTTGCGACCATCCTGTCACGATGGTCAAGAAAGACCCTCGACAGCCTAAGCTCCAATTCGACAAGACCCCTGGGGCCATGGCGGACCCCACCGCATGCTCGACAGCGGAGGCTGACCCTCCTCATGAGACGCCTAGCTCAGATGCCCTGGCCACTGCCATGCTCACCAAAATGAGGGCGGGCTTCAAGGCCCTGGACGCTCCGTTTGATGATCTGGACAAAAAGCTGGCTGATATGAACTCCAAGATCCAGGGTCACGATCGCAGGCTTGATGTGGTGGAATCTAGGGTGTCAGATATCGAGGACGGGGCCTCCTCCTCCCTTAAACAACTCGGAAGAATGGAGAAGATCCTTAAAGATGTGGCTATAAAGAACGAGGATTTGGAGGCCAGGGGGCGCCGCAATAACATTTGTATTCTCGGCGTGCCGGAGATGACAGCCACTGGCAGACTGGACACATTTGTGGAACAGCTCCTTTCTGATTTGTTTGGCAGGGAATCTTTCACCCAGGGTTTTGTTGTTGAACGTGCACACCCATCCTTAGGCCCTCGCCCCAGACCGGGCTTGCCTCCCAGACCAATTGTGGCCAGGCTCATGAACTTTAGAGATCGGGACACTGCCCTTCGAGCGGCACGTGAGAGGGGTGAGATCCAGTGGCAGGGCAGCAACCTCTCCTTCTTCCCAGATTTTACTGCCATGGTCCAGGAGGCCCGGCGCAAATATCAAAGTGTTAAGGCCATGCTTAGCAACCTGGGCCTTTGATACGGCATGCTCTATCCTGCGCGTCTCAAGGTGGACATTGATGGCCGTCCCAAAATCTTTGACACTCCAAATGCGGCTCAGGAGTTTTTCCGTGACTTTAAGAACAACTCGGGCGGGGCATCGAACAGATCCCGGCCCAATTCCCCGCCGCAGCACGCTTCACAATCCAGCGTTGATCTTTTATCCCCAACTGGGAATGGTTGATAACAGTCTCTTTGCTTTCTCCTTTTTTCTTCCGCTCCTTTGATTGTTCATTAAAAGTAGCACTGTTGTCTGGTTTAGGCTCTTTGCATATGCTAATACATTCAGTTTTTTGTTGTTGATATTTCACTGCTGGTTTGCCCGTCCTGCGTGGAGTCGCCATGCCCCATGGTGGATGGCTCCATGGTTTATTTTTTGGGTTGCGATGTAGGGATATTCCTCTTATGGGTATATGAGAGGTTGGGTGGTGGGTGGAGGGGGGTTTTTGTTTCTTTTTTTATTGGATGTTTCAATTTGCCAAAGATGAGATTTGCTTTGTGTGATGTGATGCTTTTTTGCACTGATTTGTGTTTTTTGGTACAACATAGATGGTACGGTTAGGAAATGTGCCCGGTCCTTCCGGGCTTTCATTATTAACGTGGAATGTGCGTGGATTGAATAATAACAGGAAACGTAGGCAGGTTTTAAATTATGTTATGCGTCATCATGCTGATGTCCTTTTTATGCAGGAGACCCATTTGCTGGCTCGGAAGGTGATTTGATGGCTTCTGCTTGGGGACTGCACAGATTTTTTTCTAAATACAGCTCATATTCCAGGGGTGTTGCCCTTTTGATACATAAGAGACTTCAGTTTGCACACGGTTTTACACACCGGGACCCTGAGGGCCGGTTTTTGATAGTAACAGGTTTATTGATGGGCCATAAGGTCTCCTTTGTATGTATTTATGGTCCGAATACCGATTCTCTTTCCTTTTATCACTCCCTGTCGAACCATCTCCTAGCTGCAGACACTGTGCTTCTGATCATTGGTGGGGACTTTAATCTCCTTTTGAATCATACTAGAGACAGCACCGCCTCTACACCTGACTCCAAGCCCCATTCCAGACTGGCCCTTCGTGAGATTTGCACACACTACTCCTTGGTGGATGTTGAGGCCCATCTAAACGTACACCATCCTTCCTTCACCCATTATTCAGGCTTTCACAACACATGGACAAGGTTAGACTACTGGCTGGTCTCTCCTGAGGTGGCTGGCTGGTTGGGGGAAGTCCAGACTCTTCCACACACTCTTTCTGATCATTTCCCGGTTCTCCTTCAGCTTTGAATTCCCCACGAGCGAGGTTATGAGCGGCAATGGCGCTTTCCCGGTCGGGCCTTATTGGACCCCGTCTTCACTGAGGACGTTAGGCAGGCCATAGAGGATTATTTTGATCTCAACACTGGCTCAGTTGACACCTGGGAAGTTCTGTGGGATGGTTTTAAGGCATATATTAGAGGGGTCTGCATCTCGAAACATGCTGAGGTGCTTCGGGATCTTCGTTCCACTTTGGACCGGGTGGAGGAGAAAATTGCAGCACTAGACCGGGAATTGCTTAGCTCCCCTTCTGATTCCCTGGCCGCGCGCCGGCTGGAGTTGTGCGTCGAATTTCATGATGCCGCTGAGAGGGAATTGCTTTTCCTCTCTAAACAATGCGTGGCTCGGCGGTACGGGGAAGGTGAGCGAACGGGCCGGTTATTGGCTAACACGCTGTGTCCCCCCAGAGGCCCCACGTACATCATTGCAATGTCCGGAATGAACGGCTCTCCAGTCCACTCCACCCCCGCGGTGTGCGACCTGTTTCTCACTTATTATAAAGAACTTTATACCTCTCGTCTCTCCGGGGATTCCAGCGGGCAGGAAGATTACTTATCTGAGATGGCTATGGTCTACCGCGAACATTACATGCAGGAGTTCCTTCTAACCCCCATCACGTCGGACAGTATAGTGGAGGCGATAGACGCTCTTCGCGCCTCTTCGGCTCCTGGGCTAGACGGCTTCTCTGCGGACTTTTATAAAGCATACAAAGACCTGTTGGTTCCGAGATTAGTAGAGGTATATGCCTAGGCTCTTGAGGCGGGAGTCCTCCCTCCGACATTGCGCGAATCTGTAATCATCTTATTACCCAAACCGGGGAACATCCTATGCAATGTGGCTTGTATCGGCCTCTTTCCTTATTAAACTTAGATTATAAAATCCTAGCCAAAGTCATCGCCATTAGACTTTCACTGTTGATGGAGTCCATCATTTCCCCGGTGCAATCGGGCTTTGTTCCACACTGGTCTACCTCGCTTAACCTTCGCACGCTGTTCATGGTTTTGCATCGCATGGATCCCTCCACGCCTGCCGCCCCCATTTTGTTGGAGGCCGAGAAACCCTTTGACTCTCTTGAGTGGCCTTTTTTCCTATCCGTAATGCGCCAAATGGGCATGCCGAAGTGCTTCGTAGCTACAGTGGCCCTTTTATATAATAAGCCCACTGCCCGGTTGCGTTTGAATAGCACTCTCTCTGACCCTTTCGCTCTGCACCGTGGCACGAGGCAGGGATGCCCCTTATCCCCTCTCCTTTTTATTTTAGCCATGGACCCCCTAGCTAGACAGTTTCAAGAGAATCATCTCCAGCGTGGCCTGCAGTTTCGCACAGGACCTCTGCTGCTTTCCATGTACGCTGATGATATGGCATTGTATGTCCGCCTGCCTCACGATAACCTATCGCCTCTTATTCGGGAAATCATACGTTTCGGTAATTTTTCTGGACTTCATATTAATTGGCACAAGTCTGTCATATTTCCACTGATGGCCAGCACTGTGCTTTGGGCATTTGACTTTCCGTTAGAATGGTGTGCGGATTCTGTTAAGTATTTGGGTATCCATATTCATCTTGACACTGCCTCGGTCATTCGTCTCAATTATGGCACCGCGGTTGCTGCGCTGGAGGCGCAGGTCACCCGATGGCTATGCTTACCCCTGTCCATGGCGGGCAGAATGCAATCATCAAAATGATTGTTTTGCCCCGGTATTTATATCTTTTCAACAACATTCCGTTGACTAAAGTCTTTTTTTCGCAACTTCGCTCACACCTGATCCGCTTGGTTTGGGGAGACAAGACTCCTCGAGTCAGCTGGAAGGTCTTAATTTTACCCCCTGAGAGGGGAGGGCTGGGAGTACCAGATCTATATTTGTATTATTTAGTAGCTCAATGCTGTTATGCATACGCCTGGTTCCATCCGGATGCCCGCATCCCCTATTTGCGACCAGAGGCCGATCTGGTCTTACCTAGACAACTTTTCACGATTCTTCCAACGGGCTTCCCTAGGGACCACCGGGACATTCCGACCGTTTCCACCACCTGTTGGGCTTGGATTAGACTGCGTAGAAAGCTGGGTTTGGATCTGTTATATTCCCCAGCTTTACCTCTGCCCAACTCCCCCCTGTTTCCTATTACTGGCGAAACTTTGGTGATGCGTACACTGGCGAAATTCAATATTAGCCCCAACTGGCGATTTGTTCCCAGATGGACACGTCTTCTCTTTGTCGGAGGAGGCCAGATCTAATGATCGGTCCTTCATGGACACTTTCATACTTACCCGGTTGCGTTCGGCATTGCGGGCTGAGTATTCCTCTTTCCCATTGGCGCCTTCGGAGCTCACTCCCCTCTCCTTATTGATTCAAAGCCCGAATAACGCACATTTGATTTCTAAACTGTATAAACAGTGCGGTGCACTCAAGCGGATGCTCGACTCCAGGCTCCGCGCTGCTTGGGAGGGTGACCTGGGTGGGCCCATCTCTGACGATCAGTGGGCTTTCTGCTGCAGGGCCACATCTGACATTTCTCTGAACAGCCGTCACAAGCTTCTACATTTCAAATTCCTTCGGCGGGTGTATTTCACCCCCGTCCATGCGTACCGGATTGACAATTCTAGGCCTCACCATTGCCGCAAATGTCTTGCCCCATTCGCGGACTTTGCACACTTAACCTGGACCTTCCCTAAAATACATGACTATTGGCTTGATATTCATTCCACCTTAGGAGACATATTATCCATACCCCTTTCTCCTTTGCCTGAAATCGCTCTTTTGGGGTTTGTACTAAATTTCACTAAGAAGGTACGCCGACTGGCGGCCTTGGGCTTCCGTTTGGCTAAACGTGAGATTGCACTGCTATGGGGTAGTAAACACGCCCCTACTCTCTGCGCCTGGTTAAATAGTATGGCGTTTTGTAGCGTGAATAGCGAGGAATATAGCACTTTACTTCCTACTTCCTCTCGGCCCATTGACATTTGGGGCCCATACAGAGATTACATATCCCGACGCCAGCTAACAAGTGAGTCTCTGACACAAGTCGGCATAACCCCCTCAGGAGTAGGATAGTCTCATTCTGTCTCACATAATGATTAGGATAATGGTGTATGCTGTACATTTAATTGTTTTTTTGATTTTCTGTTTTTGTCTTTGTTTCTGGATGCATAGGTCAGCTTTTCCACATGATCATTTCACGTTGTATATTTATTATTATTGTTGCTGCAAATGTATCACGTCTCCTTGTTCTCATAATAGAACATCCTGTATATCTTGTTCTTTTTTGGTTCCTCCCATGGAGCACCGGCCAAGTACTGTATCATTATGCTTTAGGTGTTTATGTGTTCCTTTGGGGACTCCTTTTTTATGTCTTGCCTGCTCATGTTTAACTGTGGGTGCATGTTCTCTACTCTGACTGCCAGAAACACTTCCTATAAGTCTTCTGTTTTGCCTTTTGTTCTCCTGGCTCATCGCGACACTAACTTCACATCTGCCTCGCTTATTTTTTTTGTGTGCCTCATGCCCAGCACACTGCACACTACAAGTCTGCTGTGCTTTACATTCGTTTTGTGTTCCTAATCCTTTACATGCTCGTGTTACACTGAGGATGCATGTTAAGCTTTTGTGCCTGCTGCAATTCACTTAATCTCGACCTTGCTGCCCTCCCACCACCACCTCCTCCCGCCCGGATTAGATCTAAATTCATCCCAGCTGCACAATGTTTGTAGCTTTTTTGGAGAACAAACCCTACTGTGTGGTTCACTAATAAACCCGCCATCTTGAAACTGCCAATATTCGATCTCATGCATAATAAAATGTCACATAGCTCGTAGTTTCTGATGATTCACAAATCCTGTGTCAAACTGTACAAAAAGAGCCACCTAACCCCCCCTCCACACGGGCTCCCACATCCCCCCAATATCCTCCCTGCAGTCTACAGTTGTTCTCATTGTCCCTTTATACGCCCAGCCATTTTTACTACAATAATTCATGCTGTGGTTCCTCCTGGATCTGCCTTGGAAGAAAGGACAAAGTGTCCCACCGCAGGTATTTATTTTTCAAAACTGACTGCAGCTTAGTTTACCTTGTTTGACTGCTCGTTGTGTTTTATTGCAAAACAAATGCTGAGTGGATGTTCAATTTACCACTGAAGGATCATGAGTTGAACCAGTCTCCAAAAGCTCTACCTTGATTTATTTGCTTTAATTTTAACAGTTTTCCCCATGGCTACATGCAGCAGGAAGTGGTAAAAGGGACTGGCCGAGGTTGCTCTGGGTTGGCATGTGTCTTGCCCTAGATTCACAGGGGCAGATTTACAAGCCCCTTGTGCCACTTTTACCTCACTTTTCCCATGTTACAAATGACGCAAAAGTGGCGCAAGGGGCTTGTAAATCTTCCCCACAGTTCTTTGGGGAATTCACCAACCGAGGGCACCGTCTGTGGTGGCCAACCAAGATCAGTGTGCCATAGTAGGTAGCATATGTACCCCACGGGAGGCCCTTTGAGGCACCCCACCCCTCTCTACGGCCTGGGCTAGGGTTGCTCGTTTTATGGCCTTTTCGGTTTTATGTTTGGGGCAAGGGAACCAAGCCTTGCATCCTGAAATGGCTGCAGCAGAAGAACATTATTTCTTGCAGCAGCCAATCATAAAACTAATCCATGATTGAATCTCTTAACTATGTGTCTGAAAGAGACAATGAGAGAAAAACCTCCCTCATCCAATGGCATTCCTTTGATTTTTAATATCTGACTTTTCAGAAGATCCACTGTTCCTAAATGTCCACGGTACACAAAAGAGTTATGTCCAATTAGCTGGAGTCTCAGGGGGAAAGAAAAAGGGTACAGGCCGCCCCCCACTCAAACCATAATACACAGAAACAGGCCTGTCCCACTCGACACTCTTATTTTAAGAAGGTGGTGAAGCAAACACGCAAACGTGCATTGAATACGCCCCGTGAAGCACTCCTTGAACGTCACGTGAGAACTAAACAGGAGTGTATACCGGTGGTGACGACCTTCGACCCTTTATCCACCAAATTGAGGCAGATTGTGAGGAAGCATTGGTCAATTCTTGATACGAATGTGGGAAAGATGCCGCCCCCACGGTTTGCCTTCAAAAGAGCTACAAATTTGAAGGACAAATTGGTCCATACTCGGACCTCACAGCCTGTGTACACAGATAGGCTACCACCTGGCCACCACCCGTGTACTAGCTGCTCAGTATGTAATTTAACAACGACTACGAAGGCAGTTACCCTGAGAAATGGCAGAATTTGGCACCTCACTAGGTTCAGTAACTGCAATACTGTAAATGTAATCTACAGATTAACATGCAAATGTGGTCTTCATTACATTGGACTCACGTCCAGAAAGGTAAAAGTCTGCATTCAAGAACACCTCAGTACTCTCAGAGCAGAAAAATTGACCACGAGATTGGTGCAACACTTTAATGACATGGGACATGATCCCAAGGATTTGGAGTGGGTTGTCCTGGAGAGGGTGATGTGTGAGAGTCATAATGTTGAAAACATTTTGGCCAGAAAGGAAGCACGCTGGATCTACCAGGAACAGGTTGATCGTGAGGGGCTGAACGATCTTATCGAATGGAACAAAATCACCAAACGATAAGCTTACAGAATGATGGACATATTTGAGAAACTGATAGTGTAGCCTTTGGTACCCCAGGTCTATACTATGCACCACATGTAGGGCAGTGTAATTTCTCTTCATGTATTTCTCGTCACCATTCAATCACCTTTCCGTACATGCCCCCCACAGAGTGTAGACGTTTTCAGCATTCTGTGGGCCCCTGTATGAAGAATCTCTGGTGCGAACACGGCAGATTGGTACCAGACTATACCGATGTACTTGTCAACTATTAAATTCTTAATTTTTCAAATTTTTGGATAGCGGGTTGCGACGCTTTGCGCAGCTAAGATATGAGACATATGTTGAATAGCCAGTACGATCTAATAATTGTTTGGGATATGGAACACACTGTAAGATGGCCGCCGCGTAGGACGCACCGTTGTGACACGCGACGAGCTATACGTCATTACGCGACCTCTGATATTCGGCTTCCAAAGCTGGGGCTGGGCGCGGTTGAGAGTAAGAAGTACCGGTGACCCAGCGTGGGTAAGCAATCCCACTTGATCGGTAAGGGTATCGAACCAGTGTCTAAGGTGGGAGCTATATGGTTGAGACCGGGGCAGTAAATGACGGGTTTGGTTGATATGGGTGCACTTTGAGAACCTGGCGTCCATTATCCAATTGCAGTCCTGAGAGTCCTAAGAGGTGATTGAGTACGGGACAGAAAACAATGTAGCGTTACACCGACTGAATTCAGTCTATGTTTTTGTTTCTGTGTGCAGAACACCCGACGGTAGCGGGTTTTCGGAAATAACACGTGATCCTTGAGGACACGGCCATACCGACTAAGAGGGGTAGCAGGTATGCGTGAGAGACACTAACCCCAGGTGATTATGTGCCGTTTTGTTTTGAGTATCACAACCTTGTACCACATTTTGATTTGACTAGCAGACATGGGAGGGTCTTGAACCCCTGGCTCATTTTATTCCACTAATCTGTCGTTTTTACCATCACAGGTGTGTGTTGAAAGAAAGTGGCAATTGAAGTGGGTAACCCCCATTTGCCCTGACGAAGTTGCGGAAAATAAGAGCAACGAAACATGTTGGCGACTATGACCCACCTGAGACTGTGCATGGTGTGAGTCATTTTTAAGTTGGAAGGATTCACCGCCCAGAATAAACCCAGAGTGGCCAGTGAACTCTTCTATTTTAACTGTGTGAGATTCACGTTTTCTTTTCTCACTGGGGGGTTTCTGTGTTATATGTGCACATAAGCATAGCAAGGGTGTATGTCGACTTGCTATGATAGGAACAGTCAGCAGATTGTGGGGCTGATGTTGAGAAGAAGCACTGTTATATGTTGTCGGTCTTTTTCTGGTGTTCGTCTTCATTTCCCACTGCTATGAGAGTGAGTCACCGATGATGATAATTGGGTATACTGGCAATTGTTAGTCAGATAACCCGATTGGCAGTTCTTCCGTGAGGGGCTCACTCTCTTCTTCACACTTTTTCCACAAAAATTGTTTGGTGGGTGATGGGACCACGACAGATTGGATGTTTACCGTGTGTGTACCGTGTTAATTTCTGACACTTGGATGGTTGTGAATAACCAGAAGATACTCGGCTGGTGGTAATAAAAAATTTGTATCACCATAACACAAAAGAGTTAACCTTTTAAAGCCTGCTAGGCAACTGTTTAAATAGCTTATATCTCAAAAACTGCTTAATGAAATTACACCAAACCAACACATGCATGCTTTCAGAGTAAAGTTGCGCTTTCACTCCAAGTTCAGTGTAATTTTGCTTTTCAGTTTTGGCTAAAGCAGAAAGCCAAGCATGCAATGGAAGTTCAAGGGGGAAAAACATATTTTTTTCGCCTCCTCCTAACTTTCACCCCTACAAGGATCTGAATGAAAATTGACAATACAGGCCATAGCAGACTCTGCCATGCAATTGTCACATTTGATACAGATGCAAAAAGAGCAGATGGTGGATGGAATGCTGAATTAATCAAGCATTCACCCCAGTCACAGACCTGGGTTAAATCCATCATTTCTTTGCATGCCACGCCATTCCAATTTAGAACCAGCCACAAATCACTCTTGACCCTGTTCCCCATGGGAACAGACCAGCCCGAACTGCCAGGCCAGGTCTTTCCTGGACCAGGAACAAGCATCCTTGAACGGGTTTCGGGGTAACACCCCTCAACAGCCAGGCTTGCTTGAATCAGGTGGTGTAGCAAGCACGGCATGGCGAGCAAAAGAACAATGGATTTAACCCTGATCTCTTGACTGGGGATAAATGTTTTGATTTGTTCTGCATTCCGTCCATCGTTTGTGTGTCTTATTCTTTCTCGCCCTTAGTACGCCAGGTATATCCATTTTTTGTGGGTCCCAGGCTCACTGTGCCACTGAATTCAAGCTAGCCTGGCTGATGAGGGGTGAAACCCCGAAACTGGTCCTAGGATGCTTATTTCCAGTCCCGAGAGGACCTGGCCTGGCAGGTCGGGCTGGATTGTTCCCATGGGGAACAGGGTCAAGACTGATGTGCATATGGCTGGGTTTAAACTGGAATGTGTGGCAAGCATAAAATCAATGCACTTTACCCAGATCTAATTATTTTTTGTTTAAGGGGTCCACAGAGCCCAATCATGGCATCTGCCACTGCATAGAACATTACATAATATTAACAGATTCAATAAAGTGCATATATAGAAGCAAAATTGAAAAATGTAAAACATTCTGTGAATGGAAAGAAATTTTAAATTGGATGCTAAAAATTAAGTTAGAATCCTCAGATTGATTCATGAGAGCAGAGCAAGTGCATCAAACAGAACCTGGCATGGACAATGGCTGAACTCAATTGAATTTAAGAAAACTGTTTTCCCATTAAAATTAACATTTAGATTGTATTGTATATTTATTTGGGATTCAAAGAAAATAGTAATCATGGGCGGAGAACTCCACTCTGCTCGCGGAGTGTGTGGAGATTTGCGTACTCCACGTGCCGCGGAGAACGCAGAGTAGGCAAATCTCCGTACACTTCCGCGGCGGAACAGGGTTGGCCAGCTTCCCCCTGCCCCCTATTAACTATTGATTACAAATTAAATAAAAAGAGTTTAAAGTAAATTAAAACCACGCGCAGTTTTCCGAGAGACAGTGATGAAGAGGAGGAGGGCAGCCCGGGGACGCAGCAGCCAAGGTAAGTGGATTTAATTTACTTTAAACTCTTTTTATTTCATTTGTAATCAGTTGTTAATAAGGGGGGTGGGAGGCGGGTAGCGAAGTGGAGCTACGCATGAGTTTCACGAAGTTTGTCTTCCGCATAGCTCCGCTACGCTCAGGGTTAGAAAATAGATCATTATTTATGTGTTGTTTAAAAAATGCTTATTTCAGTCTTTATTGTGTATTTATTTGCAGATCAAATCATGGAAAATGCGTAGGTGATTGCCGCTGGCTTCCAGTAATGAATTAGAGTGGGCCTGGTTTCCAATAATGACTCGGTGTGGGTTCCTGAGTTGCACTAATCATTAAGTGGAGGTCCACTGTAGTCATAAGGGTAAAAACACAGTCTTAGAATACCTCTCCAGTGCACCTTTAGAACATATTGCTTTCCTAGCCAATTTATGTTACAATTGAGCGCTATGCACCCTTTCATCCCTTATTTCCAAACATTTCTTTGGAGGAAGTTGGGTTTCTAGGAACAGTGACATTCAGGATGTATTTAGATTTTAAAGCTTTTTATTGAGTTTTTAAAGGCTACAAATGCATAAAATTATACATAAAATCATATAACAAATCATATAGAGAGAACATAGGTAAATACAAAATAAACCTAAAGGGTAAGAGAAGGTACGGAGAGGGGGATAAGGAGACAGGGTCAGATTAGTGGTAGAATCTGTCACGGTGCGGGGGTTACTGAGGGGGCTGGTAAGTGCTACTTAACTCACTTTTGAGCAGAGGCATTAATGACAGTGGTAGAGACATTGACAATTCTGAAGAGTTTTGTGATAGGTGACACCAGGTTGCTGGCAAGTAAGTGATAAAACATAATGTTGTAAACACAGTAATACATGTATGTTAGCCTGCTATGTAGAGCAAGCCAGCAAGTCAGGTGCAGGTGTGTGGCAACCTCTGATCTGCGTATACCTAGAGTATATGTGCTTTATGCAGGATTTTGGTCCCCTGAATAGGGTGGGTGTGAACTCTGGAGTACAGAGACTCATAAATGATGAGATTAGTCAAGCACTATCCAGTGATAATTGTGGAAAGAGAATGAGGTGAGACATAACAATAGTATGGAGAGAGAACTGTATATGGGGCATTTCTGAGGAGGCTTTCTTGTGGCCGAGTAGTTGTCCAACGTATCCCAGATGGGTTTAGAGGGTGTCTTCCAAGGTGAGTTTTTAAGTGAGATTTTGTCTGCGCCCCTGATGTAGGATATCCAGTTGATATAGGAGTTAAAGACGGCTTTTTGCATGCTTTTCCAGTTGGATAGAACTAATTTGGTTGCAGAAGTTATAGGTAACTCTAACAAGGCACAGTTGGATGGATTATCGAGATTAGCGTCAAGGAAGCCCTTAATGAGGAAGGCAAGTCTGGATATTTGGGGCCAGATGTAGGTAATCCCAGATTACCGATTCTTAAATACCGAATCATACCGATTCGGTATTTAAGAACTGGCAATTGGGATGTAGGTATTTTTACCAATTCAATTACCGAATTGAGGCTCATAGGAATCAATGCCAATTACCGAATCAGTAAATACCGATTCGGTAAAAGTACCGAATTTACAAGAGGGACAGGGTGTCACTTTGACAAAAAAAATGCTTTTTGAAGGGTTTTCATTATTTACCACCAACTTCTAGTTGGTGGTAAATAACGAATTCTTAAACCCTTGTAGCACTGATTACAGTGCTACCTACATGTAAAATTACAGAATCGGTAATTATACCAATTCGGTATTTTACTGAATCGGTAAAATTACAGATTCGGAAAAATTACCGATTCTGTAATTTGACATGCTCCTACATCTCAATATCCATATACCGGTCGGAAACGGCAGAAAATCGGTATTTTCGGCCGTTTCCGACCGGTATTTGCCTACCTACATCGGGCCCTTAGTACCAACACAAGTTTAGTTAGTATCACCACTTTACCACTACTGTCCCCAGCTGTAATGTTATCTTTGACTGATGAACTCAGTGCTTTCAGTATAGCAAGCTGGTTTGTGTTGTGTATTATAAGCTAATTTATAAATGGATGTGTATATTACCTGCAGCATGTTTCTCTTTGTATTCATGTTTTTAACACATTCCTGACTTTTTCGTTTCTCAAGGTGTACACAAAAGGATTCATTAAAGCGGAAATAATGTAAACAAACACATGCACTGTTTTGTGACCTCCTCTGAAGGGTGCATTGCTGGGCTAACTTGAAGAAAGATGGTGCCTCCATAGACTAGTATAACCATGGTCAAGTGGGAAGCTGCATGTGGAGAACGCCTTCCGTCTTCCTTTCGTTGATGGGATTCGCAGAATCTTGGAAATGATGAAGCCGTAGGACACGACAGTTAGCCCCAGAGAGCTCAGCAGGAAGGCGCTGAGATGATATCAATGGTGTGGAGGATCCTTGTGTCCATACAAGTCAGCTTCACGATAGACAAGCCATCACAGTAGAAATGGTTTATGACGTTGGGACCACAGTAGGGAAGCCCTGTTATGATAATAGTTGGGTAGAGGTTACAAATGAGTGAACTCACCCATGCTCCAGTGATGAGCCGTACGCAGAGCAGGCCTCTCATGATGGTGGTGTAACGCAGTGGGATGCATATCGCCACATAGCGATCAAATGACATGATTGGCAGAAGTAAAAGAATGATGGCTCCGAGATAAGCAGAGATAAAAGACTGTATGAAGCAGTTGGCCTTTGCAATTGATTTATGCAGCGAGAGCATCTGCACTAGCATTAAAGGCATAATGTTAGAGATATTAATGGTCTCCAGCAGGGATAGATTCCAAAGAAAGAAATACATGGGGGTGTGTAGTCGTCGGTCTATGCCTATTAAGGTAATCATGAGAGCATTCCCCAATGCTGTGACCATGTATGTGAACAGAAGAATGATGAACATTAGAATCCGCAGTTCAGGACTTCCGGTGAAACCCACAAGTATGAATTCTGTCACCAAGCTCTTGTTCTTCGTGTCCATGACTGTTCAACGGATTCCCTAAACAAGAGAGGTGTTTTAAAGGTCAATTACTAGTAGTATGCAGACCTTGGATAAATGGTTTGGTATTTAGCATTTACAAGCTTACTTCTTGGGTAAAGCAATTAATACTCAATAGGGCAAATGCTACTCACTCACATGACTTGTGATGCGGATTTGTTTGTTCATGCCATCCACACTCCCGGGGGGATTTGGATTGCTTAGTAGTTGAGTAGCTAAAGGCAGGGTTAAGTATATTGCATATTCATGATGCTACACTTTCCATTGGTTATATATTGAAGGATGTTATTATCTTTGTACATTCAATTATTGCTAACGATGCACTAGTTTTGGGGTATATCTAAGGCCTGAACACGTGAATGTTGAATATTAAAGGACAAATTCACAAAGCTAATTGTGTGTCAATTTGTCATGTGCATTAAATAACCATTTGTTAAGAATGTGGCCACAACAGAAGGTAAGAGCAGGAGTTTATTCCGTTAGATCCATCAGCACCAGCTCCGAGTCTCTCATCAACCTTCTAAGGTGAGCTCTCACTTAACATTTTAAGGTGGAATGTACCAATGGGTGAAAGGAACAGGGGTGGGAAGGAAAGGAGAAGGGTGGGAGGAAGGAGGGAGAATCTAAGGAGAATACATTAAGTTACAACACATCTCCCTTTGAATAAGGGATATTCTGCACTAACATCAGGAAACAAGTTAATAATTGCACAAAGATAAATGTCCATGCTAAAGATACAAATTATAATCTGCTGGCCAAGACCGTGGCTGATGAGACCTGGGTTCAATGAGACAGATGCGTTGGATGTTGATCCGCCTTGGTGTACTTCACTGGAAGACACTAACGATTGTACTTTGGGGGAGCTTGCTACATTGCCCATGCGCCTGTGTTGTGTGGCGTTTAGAGCTCCGAGTGAATTGTCCCGATTCATGCCCTTATATAGGCATAGAAATCAATCCCTCATTTAGACATAGCCCTTGCAGACCAAATACAGGCATGGCTACTTCCACCCGTAGCAAACGTCACAACAATTTCTTGGAAAATCGGCGTAATCAGTTAGGGAACTTTCCCTTGCTTGAATATTGATTTGTCCAAGAACTCATGTACTTTGCAAAGAACAACTATTCCTTAGGGGTTCTTTCCTGACGTTATTATGCCTGACTTTACGTCAATCTATGGCATTCCTAAACACCTTCAAGGTATAAGTATACCTTCACGTGCTATGGCAAACTATGGGGGTTCGGAGCAGTTCGACTATCTACTTGCCCAACGCAGCTCGCTTCAGCAAGTGCAGAAGGAAGCCGACCCTCCAGCTGACATACTGATCAAGAGGCTGCCTTTCTCTCGCCGAGAATCCAGCTCCGGTGTTTCCATGCTCCCCTTGCGGGGTGTTGGTAAATAGAGTCCTGAGACAGAGATACCAGACCTCCTTCATTCTAAACCAAGGTATGGAGCTAATTAGAACCTAGAGAAACCTTTGGTAGATTCTTGGCAAAAACAACTAAACCTATGCTACACAACACTTACTTCTTCCCTCGTACTAGACTTAGGTTAGGTACATTGGGGTAGGTGTATTTAGAAGCACCAGTTGAGTATTTTTAGTCAATGTTATTTATGTATGTATTTTTATATGGCTTAAAAACCATACAATGCTTTTACAGTATTATTTTATAATACTATTCTCGCTGTACGCATTATACTTTGCAGTGTGCTTAACGATTGTAGCAGTTCACTTGTCTTGTATGAGAAAGAAGACTGTTCAATAAACCTTTTTATTGAAAACGCCTGTCTCTCTATTTCTCTAAAAACTCTGTTGAAACGAAGCATGCACAATTGACTTAGTGAAATACTTACCTATTGTTTCCGCGACTCTAGAGATATATTTCTTATTCTTGGGAAACAAAGTTGCCATGTTTATGCGGTTGTCATGTTTATGCGGTTGTCGGAAACAAATCCCTTCTTGTGAATTCGAGAACATTTCTAGTGACCTCTGAGCTAGCTGGCACTCAGTTTTAAGTTTAGTATATTCAATAGACACCTAGTTGACCTCAGTCCTACGTCTAATCTATAGGATATATTATTCCAATGCGCAGAGCCTATTTGGAATATAGGAACTACACTACACCAGGTGCTCCCGTCTTCCAGCTCGACGGAATTTTTGTTTACTCTTTTTATTCTTAAAGGTTTAGAAAAGGAGGAAATTCTGGCTCGAGAAATGTTAAGGTTTTTTTTTTTTTTCTTCCCAAAAACATTTATTGCACCTTTAAACGTACACAGCTGCAGGGCTACAACCCATGGGGCTGGCCGCCATCACAATACGGTAAATACAACGCATTAGTGTCTCGATGTAGTCAAATGTCATTCTTCCATAAATCTTATTACTATATCAAAGAAAAGGTACAGTTCAGTCAGAATTCGCAGATTAAGTCATGTTTTTGTTTTTTTTGTTTTTTTCCCCCCACAAAACCATAACAAAAATACAAAAAGTGTAAGGAATCACAGTGCGGTCATTCAGTTTGGCCGTCGGTCACCTTGACTGGGTGACTACGCATCCCCTCTGTGTAACTACAATCTAGCTCCTACCTGGGTACGCCATGTCATGGATGTGTGAGTGTTCAGGCCCTCCCAGTCGTGGTCCTCCTGACAGCCCCTCCAGCGCTCTCCCGGGGCCTACCCCTACTGTGGTCTATCTCATGTTATGGCTCTCTTGTCTTGCGGGACCTGTGAAGTCTGCTAATCCTCCTCCCCTTCCCCATCCGACATATCTTGATCGTCTTCTGGCAAGGGTTCACAAATCTCCCCCCTGTAGATGTTCCATTTGGTCCATATTTTATTCCACTTCCCCAGGCACGCTCGGTTAGAGTATACCGCCCGTTCTGTCACCATTATTTTGTCCATGTTGAGGCACCATTGTGTATTCGTTGGCACTTCCGCCACTCCCCAACGCTGCGCGATGTCGCGTTTGGCAACTATCATGCCCAGTGTGACCCATAGCTGACTATGTCTGGACAAATCAGTAGCTTCCCACACATTTAAGAGGCACCTCCGTGGGTCAGGCAGCAGAGAGATCTCCAGTGTCTGTGATATTGTTCGTAATATTTTTTCCAGTATTCCTGGATACGAGGGCAGTCCCATATAGTGTGAAAGAACGTGCCTTCTTTCCCACACCCACGTAGGCAGTAAGGGTGTTGTGCTCTGGTAATGCGGTGTAGTGTTGTCCTAGTGTAATAAACCCTATGTAAAATTTTCAATTGGACGAGCCTTAGTCTGGCGGAGATGCCGACTTCCTTAGGCGACGCCATCGCCTCGTTCCATTCTTGCTCATCCATTTCACGTGTATCGCTCTCCCATTTCTCCTTCAATGGAGCCATTGGGTCCGGCAAGTTGTGTAGTAGTTTACGGTATATGAGTGACGTCGCCCGTACTACCATAAAGTCTGTAAGAAGGCGGTCTTCAAGCGGGGTTGATTCCGGCAAATCAGTGTCAGGGGGTATGGCGGCGAGCAATGCATGCCGTATCTGAAGATATCTATATAGCTCCCTCTCTCCCAAGTCATAAAGGGGCATATTATCAAGAACAGGTGTTAAAATTATCGATGTTTTATCGGCAGGAAACTGCCGATAAAACGGTGATAATGGGCTTGATAATACGCCCTTGTTAATTCCCATAGAAGCCCATGTTAACTCAAGAACAAGGGCTTCTATGGGAATTAACAAGAGCTTATTATCAAGCCCATTATCGCCGTTTTATCGGCAGTTTCCTGCCGATAAAACGGCGATAATTTTAACACTGGTCCTTGATAATATGCCCCATAGTTCTCTAAGCCTGTCAAAAGGCACCATGCCTCCCCGCTCCCATAGGCCCCCCACTGTAGATAAAATGTTAAGTTTTTTAATGATTACTCACTGACCTTTTTGCCATCTCTTGTCGACTGTACCCCATTTCTGGTAATATCTAGATTTGTATTCTAATTGATGCTTCTCTACTTTTCCTAGAACAGATTTCCTGTCTACCCAGACCGGACATTCTCCATTGAGCCAGTTAGGTGTGAGTTTGGAACCTGAATTACACCCTTTAGGAGAGGCAAAAGGAGTAATTCCAGTGACAGCATTTGGTGTGATGTGATATGATCAGAACATCTTTCTTATGGCTTCTTCCACTGGTTCATGGGATGCTAAGGCTAATTGGCTTTGGGACAGTAGAGCGGAGATTTGAGGTGGGTCATGGATAAGATAGTCATAAACTGTTTCATTTCTTCAGAAGTGAATTGAACTCCATTGTCTGTAATGAGTGTACTCGGTATGCCCTCTTTGGAGAAGGTGTCTCTGAGGAATTCAATCAATGAAGATGTGGTGATATTGGTGACCATTTTTGTAGTTATCCAGTGGGAATGATAATAAGTACAAACATGTACCTTTGTGAATAGTTGAGTTAATTCAGTGGACCAATAATGTCCAGGCCTAATTTGTCCCAAGGTTTGGTGGGAATGGATACAGTAAATAGTGAGGATTTGCGGATAACTTTGGTTTTATCGCTGGTCCCACATTCAAGACAGTCTCTAACTCTTTCCTCTACCATGGAATCCATTTTTGGAAACCAATAGCTTTGTCTGATTTGGCTCTTTGTCAAGTTTCTGCCTGGATGACCTTTGTGTACGATTTGGATAATGCGCTCATACATTTTTTCTGCAGGTATGATCCTATTAACTCTGTAGATGTGGTCATTTATGACAGATAGCTCATTATTCACCACCCAGAAGGATTTTAGGGTCTCTGGTAATTCTTGAAGACTTTTCGGCTAACCTTTGTAAAGGCTGTTTTTCAGTACTGAGAGAACTGAGTCTTCCTTCACGCTTCTTTCCCATTCTTCCTTGTTGATAGCAGGAATGTCAATTGAAAGAATTGTTTCATCAGGGGGAATGACTTGTGGATTCTCATTAGTAACTGGAAGTCTAGAAAGGCAATCCGCTACACGATTTTCATTTACTGGTACGTAGATCATGGAGTAGTTGAAGCCTTGTTGTCCCAGTATCTATTTTGAAATTCATGGTGTAGTGTTTTCCAAGCATTTGGTAGAAAATAAGGGAAGTAAGGGTTTGCGGTCTGTTTTCAAGATAAATGGGATTCCCCAGAAGAAGAATTTGAAGTGGTTTATAGCCCAATAGCAGGCAAGGGCTTCCTTTTCAATAGTGGAGTAGTTCCGTTCTGCTTCCTGCAAAGTTCAGGATGCAAAATCTATTATTTTTTCTTGTCCATTCACATGCTGTGTGAGAGATGCTCCTAATCCATTCATACTGGCATCAGTAGTTAGTGTAGTGTTGGAATTGGGTTCGAATGTGTTTAAAACAGGTGCTTCTATTATAGCCTGTTTGATTTGAGTGAACTCAGTATGGCATTGATGGTTCCATTTGAACGGTAATCCTGTCTTGAAAAGTTCTCTTAGTGAACAAATTTGTTCAGCAAAGTTCTTGACAAATTTGGACATGTATTCAACAAGCCCAAGGAAGGATTTAAGTTAATCTTTATTTGTAGGAGCGGCAGCCAGTTTAACTGAGTCTATTAGGTTTGCCTTAGGTTTTATTCCTTCACTCGATATGGTGTGGCTGAGGTAGGTTACTGATTCAACACCTATTCTGCATTTTTCTTTTTGAGTAGTAAATCCTGCTTTGCTAAGTCTTGTTAAGACTTCTTCTAGGACTTTATTGTGTTCTACTTCAGATTCTCCATAAATCAGGATGTCGTCCTGGAAACACATTACTTTGTTGATTGCTTGTAATATATGGTGCATTATTCGCTGAAATACTGCCGCAGCGGATGCTAGACCGAACGGCATCCTTGAGAATTGGTAAAAGGAGTTATGAAACAAGTGAGGGATTTGGAGTCAGGGTGTAGGGCAACCTGATGGTAGGCTGATGAGAGGTCGAGTACACTAAAGAATTTTGCACCTTGCATGACTGTGAGCATTTCGTTGATGTTTGGGAGTGGGTGCATGTCGACCCATATGTTGGAGTTCAAGTCTCTGAGGTCCACACATAAGCAGATTCTCTTCCCCCTTCCTTCGATACTACTACTATGGGGGCCAACCATTCGGCGCTTTCAATGGGCTCTATTACTTTGTTGTTTTCTAATCTATCAAGTTCCTTTTTTAGTGGGTCTCTTATGCGTAAGGGAAGAGATCTGGCTTTATGGACTACTGGTTTGTATTTGAATTTGAGTTTCATTTTATGTAGAAAACCTTGTAACAGTCCTAATTTATCTGTGAACACTTCAGGAAACCTCTCACAAATGTATTTGCCAGTGTTTGATCTTTCTACTAGGTAAACTGGTTCAGGTGCATTAGGATCCAGCTTGATCCCTAAGTCCTAATGGTGTTTCCATCCCTGTAGATTTGAAACATTTTTATTGATGTAAACTTTTCCTAACGTGGGTGTGTCCTTGAAGTCAATGTGCATAAGCAGCATGCCAACTAGGCGAAAGGGGTCCTAATTGTATCCGCCTGGAATGATATAAGGAGACAGTAAAGTGTATTCCTTGCTTCTTGAATTGATATTAAATGTGGCTTCATTGATGAGGGTATATGGAGAACAAGAATCGGCGAATACCAATTACGGAACATTATTAGTACACCCAGCTTGTCTGGATACTTGGAAAACAATGTCTTTATTGTGAATTGGATCACTTGTCATCATATGAGTAACTTTTTTCTTAAATGCTTTGCAAACTTTGGAGAAATGCCCTATTGTATTGCATTTACTACACGTAATACTTCTGGCTGTATAATTCACATTGTTTGCCAAGTGATTAGGATTCCCACTTCTATATCACCTAACTTTGTTTTCATTGGAATGTTGATTCTCTGTCTCCGTAGGTGAAGATTTGAGTTTAGAGTCTTTTGTAGAGGAGGGTTTAGAGTCCTTTGTGGAGATTTTATTTATTTCATCGTCCACAACTTCTTTGATCTCAATTGCATTTTTTATCTCATTCATGCAGAAGGCAGTATGTTCTATGCTCTTTGCTATATCAATGTACATCTAACTAGTGGATCCCTAATAAGAGATTCTGTTAAAACGCCCAAATCACAAGTTGAGGCTAATCCCTTCAGGACGGCAATATAATTATTCACCCGCTCATTTTTGCCTTTTGTCCTAGAAAAGAATTTGTGATGTTCCAAGACAATGTTGGGTTTTTTCTCCAAATTGCGTTTCTAGTTTCTTAAGGCTGATTTGATAAACATCATGCTGTGCATCCCCTTCACCTTCCTCGTTAGGATTTACATTTTCAATTATAGAATAATCTGGAAGATCATCAAATATTTCTCTGCCATGTTTTCCTAAATTGTGCAAAAGGATATGTTGCCTGCATACTGCAGAAAAATCTGTAAACTCCTATAGCAATCAAATATGATTCAAATTGGTTAACCCATTTCTTCCATGGTATAAGCGGTTTTCCTGCTTCATTAAGAAATGGGGGAGAGGGGGGATTGAGTCATTGCAAAAGCAGCCAAAATAGAGCGTGGGTAGAGATGGGGAAAAGTAAAAGAAAAGAAAGAGGAAAAAGACAGAGAGAAAGAGTGAACTAGAAATAGTGGTAAGTGAAAATGTAGGAATGGAGAAGTATGGAGAAACACTGCAAAAATAGTGCTAACGATATCAATATAAATTATGTAATTTGTAATAAATGTAAAGTAGTGCTGTATCTTGTAGAAAATTAAGTAACATATGGCATTATACACATTTCAATACACATGGAGAATGAAAACCGTCCCCCTAATACATAGTACTGACAGATATTATGTGTTTCATAAGAATTGTAAAGTAAACCAAATAACAATAAGACTAAAATGAAAGTTCGAAGCTGTGCTTGTCAGCCATTTAACCAGAAGCAGGTTGTGAAAATGTTCCTAAATTAGATTAATGAGGGTTATTTGTAAAATTAGAATAAATGAGTGAATGAGCAAAACAATAAAACTGTTTCAAAGCTGTGCCTGTCAGCGATAAGATGATGTGATATCAACAAAATAACTTCTGTCAGGCTGTGTTGAAAATCGTGTGTTACATTGAGGTGAACACGCAAAAATTTGAATAATTAAACTGTGCCTGTCAATGATGGAGAAAGCGCTGGCAAGCTGATGAAAATGGCACACTTACAAGAGTCAGCTGAGGGCGGGAATCAGACTCTTGACGCTCAGCGCTCACAATCAATGAGCGTAGCGGTCTCGTCAGCTGTGGAAAAGTCAGCTGTGAAGATGGGGCGGGACCCAGCCTCTGACGCTCAACGCTCTAGACCAAGGAGCGGAGCGGTCGATGCGCAAGGGGAGGGAACCAAGCAGGGCGCCTGGCAGCTTCAGCGGGATTACGTAGCTGAGGAGTACACGGAAGTGTAGAGCCTTTCGTGGAAATTTCATCAGTGAGGTGGTAACATAAAATAATCCCAATAGCTTACACAGCGCAGCAAAGTAGGCGCAAGAACGAAGTCGGAGTGGTAGGAAGTGGCAGTCTCACACAGATACAATTCAAGCCACAGCAAAATCAGTGTGAAAACGTGCGGCAAGTCAAAAGACTTTCACAGAAGAGTATAAATAGGAAGCCTCCTCGATTAACACTGGAATTCTTGAAGACGATACAGAAAATGTCTGATAACTTGCTGCACTCACTGCCAACACAGTTGCAGGACAGGAATTAACACAGTTTCGGGACAGGAATGCATACGATCAGACTGTAGGCATGTCACAGATGGAGCATGTTTCCGTTGAAGCAGGCATCTCAAGAATATAGGGTTTGTAGGTTCTCCAATAACCCAAGGTACCCCGAGCCTACAACTGAGCTGCACTGAACAATGGTTATTGTGTACCGAGTGTGGACCAATTCATATGTTGAAATATGTGCAGTGAAACATGGGTATCAAGGAAACCTTTGCATGTCTGAAATGGACATAAGAAATAGAGTTTAGGAGCAGTGCGTATTTGTACATCTTTGAATTTTTGGGTACACGTACCAGCACATGATTTTGAGAGTATTTTTCAAAATGTCTTCTTTCTTACGGACTGTCTTACATTTGCAAGGCATACATGCAGCAAACTCCAATAACAAACGTTCTGCTAGTCAATGTTCCTACATGCCTGACAATAAAAATGGTACCTCACTTGTGTGGGTAGGCCTAGTGCCCGCAATAGGAAACAGACCAAAACGCAATGTGGACACATCAAACTTTCCTCTGAAAACGGACCCTTTTTTGTAATGCGCCTAGCTGTGGATTTTGGGCTCCAGCTCAGCAGGTACCAAGGGAAACATAGCAACCCTGCACATTTTTGAATACTAGTCACATGGGGTAATTCAAGATGGGTTGACTTGTCTGGCTCTCACTAGGTTGTGCTTACCCAAAGTCCCTTGCAAACCTCAAAATTGGACTAAAAACACATTTTCCTCACATTTCTGTGATAGAAAGTTCTGGATTTAGAGGGGTGAGACAAACTTTCTTCTACCCAGCATTCCCCCAAGTCTCCAGACAAAAATGGTATCTCACTTGTGTGAGTAGGTCTAGTTCCTGTGACAGGAAGTGGCCCAAAACCCAATGTGGACACACCACATTTGTCCACTGAAAACTGATAGTTGCGGATTTTTGGGCTCTAGCTCAGCCGACACCCAGGAAAACATAGCAAACTTGCACATTTTTAAAAACTAGACACCTAGGGGAATCCAGGGTGGGGTGGCTTGCATGGCTTCCATTTGCATTTTGTATCGAGAATCCCTTATAAACCTTAAACTTGTGCTTCAAAACACATTTTCCTCATGCATCTGAGGGGAGCAACAAACTTTATTCCCATTTAGCATTCCCCTAAGTCTCCTGATAGAAAGGGTACCTCACTTGTGTCGCTAGGTCCTAGTGCCCATGACTGGACACATCCAAAACACAACGTGGTCACATCACATTTTTCGACTCAGAACGACCCATTCTATGCAAAGTGAGTAGCTGTGAATTTGGGGTTCTAGCTAAGCCAGCACCTAGGGAAACCTAGCAAACGTCCACAGTTTTGAAAACTAGATACCTGGAGAATTCGAGGGTAGGGTGACTTGTGTGGCTTTCACCAGCATTCCTTACCCAGAATCCCTCACCCACCTCAAACGTTGACTAAAAAACTGGTGAGACAAAGACTGCCGATTACACATATTTCCCCAATGTTGCACATTAGCTCCATAGGCTAACATGGGAATACTTTAATAAAGTATATCCATGGATAGGAGTGAGCTACAAAAATACACCAAAGTATTAGAATGATACAATAAATCCAACAACTTGCCAAGGTTAGATTTCATATAACTATCACAGAAAAGAAGTTATAGAACTTGCTTTTCTGATGTGCTAAAATCCGGTCTTCCAGCAGCCTCTCCTGATTGGTCAGCCTTTTGCAGGCTGAGGCAAACTGCTCTGATGAGTTGTGAAGTGGCCTGCATAGAGACAAAGGCAATATGGGGGTGGGGGGTCTGCAGCTTCAGAGCAAAAGGCAGGATGGGGCTGGAGTAGCCAAACTGGTCTTCAGAGAGGGAATGACAAGACAGGACACAGGCGCACCCCCATACCCTGCACCCCCAGCCAGAGAAGAGCCCTAATAATTGTACTAGCACAGGAGAGGACTGCACCCATAAAGGCCGCCCTGCTGGACTCTTGGACTGCACAAGAGGGGACTGCACTCATAAGGACTGCATCTGCTGCACTCTTAAATACTTCCCTGTTTGAACTTTGGACTGCACAATAGAGGTCTACACTCATAAGGACTGCACCTGCTGCACTCATAAGGACTGCCCTGCTGGACCCTTGGACTGCACTCATAAGATCTGTGCCTGCTGCACTCATAAAGGCTGCCCTGCTGGACTCTTGGACTGCACTAATAAGGACTGCACCTGCTGCACTCATAAGAACTGCACCTGCTGCACTCATAAAGGCTGCCCTGCTGGACTCTTGGACTGCACTAATAAGGACTGCACCTGCTGCACTCATAAGAACTGCACCTGCTGCACTCATAAAGGCTGCCCTGCTGGACTCTTGGAATGCACTAATAAGGACTGCACCTGCTGCACTCATAAGAACTGCACCTGCTGCACTCATAAAGACTGCCCTGCTGGACTCTTGAACTGCACAAGAGAGGAATGGACTCATAAGGACTTCACCTGCTTGACCTTTGGGCTGCACATGAGGGGTCTATACTCATAAGGACTGCTCCTGCTGCACTCATAAGGACTGTGCCTGCTGCACTCATAAGACCTGCGCCTGCTGCACTCATAAGGACTTCACCTGCTGCACTCATAAAGGCCGCCCTGCTGGACCCTTGGAATGCACAAGAGAGGACTGGACTCATAAGGACTTCACCTGCTGCACTCTTGACAACTGTCCTGTTGGACCCTTGGAATGCACAAGAGAGGACTGCACTCATGGGGAATGCACCTGCTGCACTCATAAACACTGCCCTGCTAGACTCTTGGAATGCACAAGAGAGAACTGCACTCATAAGGACTGCATCTGTTAAAGATTGCAGGAATCTGTTAGCATGAGCTGAAAGCCATTTTGTACTTGGCAGCCATCTTAGTTGGCCATGCACTTTCTCTCTCTTTCAGAGCCTTGCACATTCTCAGAAAGGCCTAGCTGATAGAATGCACCTGCTCCTGGTATAGAACTGTCAGGCTATTCTTACTGATGTGCTCAGTTTAGTCTCTCCTCCCACTTTGTTGAGCAAGCAAATTTTGTATAGCCATATTAGTCATTTTGCATGCTGGTATGTGCCAGGACCTCCCCTTGGTATTGTGCTGACTAATATAACCTATGCACATATAAGGCCTCTGTTCTCTGTACTCCTTAGACTGTCTCATACAGTGGCCTCAGGGTATTGTGTGACGCAGTCTCCCTCACGTGATGTCATTAAATATGTTTTCTTTATATTACAGGTTCTGTGCCAATCTCTTCTTTGTTGGTTAAAATAACCAAGTGTATCAGTGAATCCCTATAGGAGGTTTCTTCACACCTGCTGCACTCATAAAGACTGCCCTGCCAGACCCTAGGACTGCAAAAGAGAGGATTGCACTTATGGGGAATGCACCTGCTGCACTCATAAAGACTGCCCTGCTGGACCCTTGGACTACACAACAGAGGACTGCACTCATAAGGACTGCACCTGCTGCACTCATAAAGACTGCTCTGCTGGACCCTTGGACTGCACAAGACAGGACTGCACTCATAGGACTGCACCTGCTGCACTCATAAAGACTGTCCTGCCGTACCTTGGGATTGCAAAAGAGAGGACTGCACTCATAGGACTGCACCTCCTCCACTCACAAGGCGTCACAATAAAAGGACTTTGCGTGTGTTAAAGGATAAGCGGCCACATGCATCAAAGGAAATTGCATTGCCATTTCCATTTTTGGGATGCAGTATCATTTTTGTTATTTTCGCAATTTAAGAAATCGCAAAATTGCGATTTCTTAAATTGCGATTGCATTTAAGGAATCTCAAATTGAGATTCCTTAAATGCAATACATCAAACTTTAAACATTTGCGAATTCGCAAATAAGGGGTGCAAATTACCATGAAGTTGACCTTCTTGTTAATTTGCGAAAACTTTGAAAAAAGCACTTATGTGCATTTTTCAAAGTTTCATTTCACACACACACATGCCCTTGGGGTATGTGTGTGTGCAAAATTTACTTATGGGCAGATTTCAGGGGTGCAACAGGGTGTCCTTTGGACACCCCTGCACCCTTGAAATTGCATTCTTAATTTGCGAATTTCTAATGGTGAATCGCAAATTAAGAATGTAATTCCCATTCATTCCTATGGGCCTCTAGGCCCATAGGAATGAATGGGGTGGTATTCCTTAATTGCGATTCTCAAATAGAGAATCGTAATTAAGGAATGTAAGGAATCGCTAATTTCTTTACAGATTTTTTGATGCATTGCATTTTGCAATTCCTTAATTGCGATTCCTTATTTTCGCAATTAGGGAATCGCAAAATGCAATATTGATGCATGTGCCAGAAGGAGTGGACTCCCTGATCAGCATCAGGTAGAAAAGTGCTGGAAGGGCTACCTGCAACATCAACAACATCAGTTATAAAAAAAGTGTTTGCCCCTTGTAGATTATTTTTAGTGTGGCAGGAATTAACAAAGAGGCTTGTATCACCTTGCCATGGAAAGGAGATATTAATTGGCAGAGTTGCCATCTTTTCTCCACCATATAATGGCAGAAATCAGGCCTAACAAAAATTCAACACCCTTCCCTGCCTTCTTTTTAACAGGTGGTGGAAGTTCATATACAGCCTGGAGTGCTAGGAAATTGTTCAAACAAATCGAAATCACCCTTGGCCTGAGATCAGGTTGTCCCCATTTGGCAGTCGGTTGTTTGAATGGGAACCTATGTGCCCTTTGATCTTCACTGGCCCAGTGCCACATTGAAAGTTCAGGAAAAGCCTCTGTAAAGAGTTCAACAACAAATTTACGAACGTCCGGTCCCTCCGCTCCCTTGGATATTCCTAATATCCTCAAGTTATTCCTCCGTAGTCGATTCTCCAAATCCACTAACTTGAGTTGCGTATCATCTTATAAGAACACATAGCTTCCGTCGTCGCTTTTTGAGACACCATTTCATCCTCCAGTGTGGAAATTCTTACTTCAGCTTCGTTTGTTCTGTCCGTAACTTCATTACACACCTTGGCAATCCTCCTCTCTATATTCTGTACTTTCCAACACGCAGTGTGTATTTTTTAGTTCTCAGTCCGAGTCACGACTCTATGATCAAGGATACTATGATAAATTGATTCCAGCGAGACTTCTTCGTCCTGTTTTTCTACTGTCTCTCCCGTAACATGGCCAATTATGTTTACCCCTTCAGGTGTCGACTCTAATGAGGAAGAGTAGTCCCACAACAAGCTATTCACTACTTCAGGTCACAGCCCCTTTTCCTTATTTACCTTTTTCTTGCGAACCGTCGGCATATCCGAAGTTTTCTTATTCCAAGTTTATGCTGTTTTGGTCACTTCCAGCACTCATTATTGATCCTTCCTGGGAGCAGAATTTATGACCTAAATTACAATTGTCATCTGATATGTCTGAAGGGTCTGACGTTGAGATTAACTTCTCCCCTGAATCACTCTCTCTACAGATACCCCCACCAGTTGCTCCAGGTTCATCCTCCTCCAAACATCCATCAGCTAAAAGTCCTGTGGCGGCAGCACTTTCTAGAATTTTTAGATTCAAGCCCCTCTCTTTAAGACTTATTATCTCCGTATTTTTCTCTGTCACTGCCCCTAATTCTCCAGCCTCTGCTCCACTCTCTGAACCATTTTGGAATGAGACTGTTTTGCTTTTTATAGCATGCTTTTCTGACACCAGCTTTTCATAGACATTACTGCTCACTTCAAAGCTGACCAAATTTCCAAGTGCCCCATCCATCTTCTTCCCAGCATCTACTTTAGCAATATGTGGGGTTAAGAGCTTTTTTTATTCCCTGCCAAAAATATTTGGGTACTTTTTTACTGTCCACCCCTTGCTCGCCACCTTGGGATGGGTTGTCCAAAGTTCCTACTGCTCTTCCAGCGTTACAGGTACAGTGCACCAGGCAGCAGCAGCTCTGTTTCCTGCAGCCGCATCCCCCGTAGCTCTAGTTTTCCCTCCCCTAGCTGACTTGGGAGGCATTCTGGTGTCCGCGGCTGATGGGACATGCCTCACGCCACCAGCGAATTCACTTCTACTGCAACACACCTCCTGCTGCTGCACTGCCATTTCTCACCCACCATCACAGGAAAAAGAGCCTTGCCAAAAGGCTTTACTCGCCATCCCATTAAAATGTATGCAATTTTCGGCTGCTTTCTTGCATTCCAAAAGTTAATTTTGATCCGTTTTAGTCCGAGCCCTTTTCTTCCTTTAGTTTCCGCTGTAGCTTTCCAATTCTCTCATCCCGCTGTCCACGTCGAGAGAGGGAGGGAATGAGAAGCCGGGAGCTAGTTCCTCACTCGCACGACCAGCGGACGCCATCTTGCCCTCCAAACTTTTGTTTCCTCTCTCTCTCTCTCTCTCTCTCTCTCTCTCTCTCTCTCTCTTCTTTCCTTTGCATTGCCGTGATTTTAAAACCTACTAGATTGCATGTTTTTGCTCTTAATCTAAAATGTGTCTCTGACACTTGTTACGTTCTAGGTTGCTTACAGTTATTTCTGATTAATGATGTGCTTTTGACATTTATTGTTTAATTTTTTTTTATCAACGGTGCCACTCTGACTCAGTTCCTGCATCTTACACACGTGTCTTATTATTTTAGATAGTAAATCCCTGCTCAAATTAAGGTGGTAAAAAAACACCCTGAAATCACTCTCCAACACAGGACACCCCGAGGACTAATTCATGCCGAATTCCTGTATTACTATATGCAGACGATGCTGTCCTGATAGTCTGGACATCTAACATCTTACAAGTATTGCTTGATACCTTTAATGTTTTTATGAATGAGTTAGGACTAAAGGTTAATCGTTCTAAATCATTCATTATAACATGTGGGCCTCAAAAGTGTAAAACGAGAACATTTTTACTCAAGGCAAAGAAATTAAGAAAGTCCCTCATTTCACCTACTTGGGGGTTCTATTTGATGTGGATTTTAATTGGAAGTGCCTATTAAATGTCAGAGAAATGCAATTTCAAAAGTCGATTAACGCCATCTTCTGATTTGCCTAGGGACTATGCCCCAAGCCAATCAAAGAAATGCTATGTGTCTATAAGAGTAAAATTCTTTCAATAGTAACTTTTGGGGCCGGTGTCTGGAGATGCGTAAATTGTAACTGAGTCCAAATAGTAGGTAACACGTTCATAAGGAGACTTCTTGCAGTGCCCCAGAGTTCCTCTGCCTCTTTCACGAGGAAACTGGATTGAGTTTTTTAAAAGATTACATCACACTGCAGCCACTGTTGCTCTGGGTAAGAATTTGGAAAATTCCAGATGCTGATTGTTGTAAAACAATATTAGCAGACTCTATGAAATTGGACAACAGTTCAGATATACCCTGGTTAAGGTGCATCAAAACGAGGTTTGCTAAGATGGGGGTTTCAGAATGTTTACCCAAATCCTAATACCTTGAGAAATGTCTCATCTGCTACAATCAAATCACTATTCTATTAAAGCCTAGAGCACTTTTTGTCCTAAGTTGGATGGGTATGCCCAGACGTGGGTCCCGTGCTCACTGTCCCACTGGATTCAAGCTAGCCTGGCTGAAGAGGGATAATATACTCCGAAAGCGGTGCCAGGATGTTTTTCTCTGGTCCAGGGAGGGTCTGGCTTGACTGATTTGCATATTTGATTTGCATATGGCTGGGTCCAACCTGGGGTGGTTTAGTGAACAAAAGAACAATGAATTTAACCCAAATCTCTTGACTGGGGGAGAATGTTTGATGTATTCAGTATTCTGCCCATGATTTGTTCCTGCAGCACTACACTTTCTTTACAGCATTGGTTTATAATAAACTGCTTATCCCTTTAAGGATCAAGAAATCAGTTGCTCGCTTCAGGGAGATCTCCTAAATCAAGACTGTTCCTATTCCTACTTTGTCAATGAGCCATGGATTGGTTTGTGGAGTTTGCTTACCACAAAATTGGAAAAGGACATAGAGAACTATAACAATAAAAATACTTACCCTTACTTGAATATTTTTTTTCAATAATGCTAATCCCTCAACCATAAGGAAAGAGTCCCAGGGCAGATCAACAAAGCGGTTTATTGCTTTTTGAGAAACTTCATTGGATTCAGAGGAAGCTAGATTAAGATTAAATTCTCATAACCAATTACAACCATTTTTAGGAAGGACTACAGAGGACGCAGAGGGAGAAGAAGAGAGGATCGGATACCGCTGTTGGCTAGTACGAATATCTCATCACTTGCAGAGAAATATACCATCTACATTGATGGATTTGTACCTTATTTGTAATCTTTTGAATCATACATTGTTTGAGGGTCAAATTTCACTATTCACTAAACGTTTATTCTTCAATTTTTGAGAAAGATCAGACATAACACCGATTTCTCATCCAATCTAGACAGTGCCCCAAACAATATTCCAGGATAACGCAATACATCTTCCCTCTGTCCGTCTCTAGCTTCAATGCCCCAGATGTATATCAACAATGGCCGCCCGGTCACATTAGCGACACAAGATCTTGCGTGAATTTTTTCACATTTGGAAATACATCCTGGATTGGAAAGGTTATTTTGTGAGCTCAAGCATGCTTCTTCAAGTGAACGAGTCATCCACTAGGCGGCCATTGAAAGAGACCCTAAGGTGCTCAATAATGGAACAGGGAGGGGTCTTGACGCGATAGTGGCACAGTCAAGGTGGTCATTGGGGGAATCTCCAACAAACTACTCCACCCATGTACATGATGTCCCCGCCTTCTCCCTCGCCTTACAACCACCTCCCCTGAAGCCCACCCCAGCAGCATGAACGTGACCCTCTGTCACCCTGCAGATCATACCTGTTGTCCCTTGGAAAAATGTTTGTGAGTACTCAATGTGCAAAGTATTGGCATGAGATATTTTTAATCGCAGACTATATATGCATATCTCTCCATCAGCCTGTTGACATAGTAATGCATCAGTGCTTTAAGTGGGGTTAAAAAGGTGAGAGGGTCTTTGGAAGGAGCCAAAAATCCAAACGCCAAATCTGAATGGGATGCATGAATGTTTGGCAACAGAATAATTGTCGCAAACATTCATATTTTCCCAGCTCTTTGGAGGAAGTGGTAACCGCTTCGTAAATGGAAAAGAGTCCCCAGATTCAGAGAAAATCACAATTAGGTATTCACCACTTAAAATAATGATATTTGTGACCATGAATGCTCAGAACACCTTTTCAAGCAATCAAGTGACAGGGCAGGTTTTTTTAGATCTAAATCACTTAGTAAAATCATTAAAGAGAATCCACACTGTTCGTATGCACCGTTGATTGTTGACTTGCAGTGTAAAAAAGGAGCTAACATCGGCAACACATTTCAAGTACAGCGAAACCAATGTGGCTCCACAAGAAGAACAGAGAGGATGGTGTTCAAACATTAAGGGTTTTATTAACAATGTAATTAAAGGTACAAGTCAAAGCAGTCAGGGAAATTGGAAGGAAAATATTGTAAGAGCATATTTATTTAAATGATCATGCAATCTGAATTTGTATATAATCAAAAAAATACACAACATTGGAATATAGAAAAACAAGAGAAAGCTAAATATGTTTTTTGCTCAAGACTCTGGCAGAGGCGCACCCGCTGATGCTTACTTCATGGACCACAATGCTTTGGGGCAACACGCTGGTAGGACAAGCAGTGTGCGACCAATTGGACTTTCTTTTATATTCAGGCTCCCTTGAGCTGGTGGGGCTGACGAGCCCTGGTTACGCACCTGCGTGCCAAGAGCGGTACCGGACCTGAGAATATTTTTTGGCAGCCAACGCAGCACCCCTACATATATGCCTATTCCCTGCTGACGAAAGGTAACAACCTTGAAACACGTGTCCAGGGATGGCCAACGCGACAGTGATTTTTGCTCAAGACTCTGGCAGAGGCACACCCGCTGATGCTTACTTCATGGACCACAATGCTTTGGGGCAACACGCTGGTAGGACAAGCAGTGTGCGACCAATTGGACTTTCAGAAAGCTAAATATAAACAAACATGTTCCATAAAGCAACTCCCCTCAAAGGAGTAACCATCCAGGTGACCTTGGATGTAACATCAGTCTGGTCTTTTGGGTCCAGGAGGGTCTCTTCCACCACCTCAAGTCCTCATATCCGAGGTAAACTTCTAACTAAAAGTTCATTTGACTACTAATCTAATACAACAAACAATAAGCCTATGCTAACTTAACAAGGCACACAATAAGCCACCTGCCGAGAAGATAAAAATACAAGGCACTTGCAAGACATTTTATGGAAATACAACGTGTGCAACTCAGGCCAGGTTACAAGTTAGGACAACATTAGCTTCACAAAAGATTCTAAATGAGTCCAGGTAGTGTTAGTGGATCTGTGGAGCGCATTTAGGAAGGATTTACATTCCATTCTGTATCAAATACACTTATTATTATTCAAATAAAATCTAGCTACTCACTAGATTCGAATAATGGGATGCAAACAGATTAATACAGTTCAACCGAAGTTAAGTATATATGTTGCATCTAAAGGGTTAGGGCACTAAATGATGCTGTCCCAAGCCCTCTTCTGATGGCTAAGATAAACATCCCACAGTACAAATGAATCTTCTAAGACCACCTGAAGATCCTGTCCTCTTCAACATCTTACACCTTGACTTCTACTGTTGCTTCATCTCATCATAGACCTTGCCCTGCTTGTCTTCTAACACAGTGTCATCCCCTTCCCTCCTAATTCCCTTTACTTCAACTACCCCTTTCTTTGAGGTCATATATTTCAATTCCTTAACCATAACAAATAAACTAATCAAGCAAATACCAATAATCAAAATAGGCCTGAATATAGCACCTAAAAGCCCACTGTCTAGATTGCCAGGCCAACTACCTATTCCCATGAAACAAAAAGAACCACCTTAAGGGGATTTTTGTCTGCCTAGAGTGAAAGGCATACACAATGTTTGTTAAAATATCCCTCACACATCAAAAGGGCCCTTGGTGTCATGCTTCATCATCAGGGTCTTCCCGCTCCGCTGCGGGACCGGGCGTGCTGCGACAAGCGACTACGCTGGAGCACTGATATATGTAAGCGCTATGTGAGGTATAAATGTGAGTGAAAAAAGGGTCGGGTGGATGGAAAAAAAGTGATCTTAAAAAATACCTGGCCTTGTGGTTTCAAAAAAACTTTATTTGGTCACAGGCTGGTATTGTTTAAAAGGTGTGGTTGGAGAGATCACGCTAATAATGTGCGTACTCTCCTTCAAGTGTCAACATGTTTCGAAGCCAGGGATGCTTCTTCGTCAGGACAAAGTGCGATCCCTCAGTCACTCACTATGTTGCTATCAATATGTGAAAATATTATTTACAAGCGATGTTTAAACATCACACCACGGAAACTTCGGGATGGCGAGAGAGCAAGCAGTGACTTCACGACAAAATATGAAACTTTCATGTCAGCTCTCGACCCTGAAGTTCATGGGGCAATGACTCCCCAGTTTCTTAGCTTATATTCAGAAATACTGATAGAGCTTTAGGAAAAGTCATACCTGTACCTATTAGGTATTGTATGTTGTATGTTCCTCTAATGCAGATACAATGTCCGTTACGAGTGGTTCAAGTAATTCAAGTGTAACAGCTGAAACCGTTTCTAACAAAAGGCCAATTCTAAATATGAGCGAGGAACTTGATTTTTTAGTCGCGTAAAGACTCAAAACATTGCGTCCGAGATTACAAAGGAGGCCAGACGAAAACACAGGAACAAACGCAGAAGAGATCAGCGCAGCAGGCTTAAAAACCACCACAAAAAAGAAAACGTTCTGGCAAAGGAACAAACGTAATTAGACAACAGTATTGTCAATCTGACCAACGTAGTTCTAACCAAAGTGGAACAACAACTTCTGGCGTTAGTTTTGAACTTTTGTCCCGGCGAGAACTTCAATTATGCACGAACTCGAATTGATGTATTTTGTTTCATTCGCAAACTTAAACTGAAGAAATACTTCGCATTAAAAGCAGACAAAAATCAAACATGTGTTTCAGACAATAATATGCATGATTCTGATGATGTCCCGTCCTTGTAAGCTTCTGATGTCCGTTGTGTAGTAACTATGCATGACCTTCTTGGAGAAGAAGGGTCAAACAATAGCGAGCCCATGGACCCCATTGATCTATCTACACAAGAAAGATTGCGTAAGATAGATTTTGTTCAGAAAGGGGCAGGAATCAGTCCATTTAAAAACAAATCATGTTTTGTTCCTCTCATGCCAAAGGATTCAATTGATACCTACCATGACATGATTACATATGATTTGAAAAAATTGAATTTGAGTGTTAAGAAAAACAAACAGCAGCGCAGTTCTTTTTTCAGAAAAATTGCATATGACAAATTGATTAAGAAATTGTGTGACAACTGTGACATCGTGATAAAAAAATCCGACAAAGAGGGAAATCTTGTTTTATGGCCTAAAAAACAATATATAGCAGAAGCCAATAAACAGCTGGGCAATGAAGAATGCTACAAAAAAGCTTCATTTAAAGAATATGAAAATGCTAGAATGGCTTTGCAGAAAATGTTAGCTCAGTGGAGAAGAGAGGGCGTAATATCTGACGATGAAAGCAAATTTCTATTTAAAGAACACCTGGTGTTACCCATTTTGTATCTTATTCCTAAGATACATAAGGAAGTAACACCGGTTCCGGGCAGACCCATTATCTCTGCCATTGATAGTGCCAGCGAAAACATTGGCAATACATCGACCATTTTTTACAATATTTGGTAACATCTCTCCCGAGTTTTGTTAAGGACACTGGGGATTTTTTGACAAAAATAGAACATGTAGTGTGGTCTGATGATCTATGTCTAATAACTTTAGACATAGAATCATTATACACAAGCATTAACCACACACAGGGCCTGGAAGCAATTAAATATTTTTTAGCCAGCAGACCCATTGAATTCTATGCCCACAATAAAGTCATTGTTGAACTGATCAATTGGTTCTAAATAATAATTTTTTCCTTTTTAACAACGTACTATTCAAACAATTGAGGGGAGTTGCTATGGGGGCCTGTTTTTCCCCCAGCTATGCGTGTTTACACGTTGGCTGGTGGGAGTAACAGGTCCTCAAGCGCCAATATAAGACGGTGTGTGAGCAACACATGGCCATGTATCTTAGATACATCGATGATGTTTTTATAATCTGGCGTGGTGACATCTCGATTGCACAGAAATGTATTGATGAGATTAATGACAATACCCTTAATTTAACTTTTACTTCCCATATTCATGCAACGCAAATAGAGTTTTTGGATGTTAAACTCCGTATTGAGAACAACAGGTTACAGAGTACTTTATTTAGAAAACCTACGGCAGGAAACATTACATTACATGCCAATAGTTCCCATCCGAGGCACCTCATTGCTAGTATTCCTTATGGTGAGGTTCTCAGACTTAAGCGTATCTGCAGTGACGAACATGACTTTCACAATTGTGTTAAAGATATGCGCACAAGGTTAATAATGAGGGGATACAGCAACAAACTCATCAATGATGCCATCAGTAAATCAAATGAACGACCGAGAGCTAGTCTTTTTAAAAAAGATGCATCTGCATCTGCATCTACAGAGAAATATACCATCTCAGACAATCCTAGATTAATCACGACTTACTCACGGCAAGAGAGAAAAATTAGATCAATTGTTCAAAAACAATGGCCCATTGTCCTTACAGATAGTGTCCTGTGTGACCAGCTGACTTCTTCCCCTGTTATAACCTTTAGAAAAGGCAGATCTATGGACAATGATCTAGACAAAAACTCCCCTGAAACGATAAAAGCAACACCATGGTTACAGTCGTCCAGGGGTTTTAAAAGATGCACGGTCTGCCGTGTTTGCAAATTTGGTTGTAACAAAACATCTTATCAAACACCATTCGACACATTCCCTGTTGCCATTAAAGACAGCTTTAAGTTTTAAAACGGATTTCGCTGTTTATGTCCTGGCGTGTACCTGTGGTTTAAACTATGTGGTAGGCACGAAGCTACAGGTACACGTCAGGATATTACAACATTTGAGGGCTATCCTCCACAATGATGCAGCCTATCCCGTGGCACAGCACTTTTCTAAGTGCCATAACAAAGACATCAACTGCCTTTCTTACTATGTCATCTGTGCTGTTCCCAACAATAAAAGAGGCGGGAATAGAGAGAAGAAATTAAGGCAGTTGGAGACCAAATTTATTCTCGAACTAGATAGTAAGTGGCCACGTGGTCTCAATAATGCGGAGGATATGCACACCTTCCTGTAAAAAATGTAAAAAATGTACAAGGCAGAGCGATCTCCAGTATATGGGTCAGGGGATCAATGCAATAACATTTCTTGTATTTTAGGTGTACCAAATTTATGCTATATGACCATTGCCATTGTGAATATTTTATCTATAGTATATACTCTCTCCATCTATTTGACAAAAATCAATAATTTTATATAAACATTGTTGATATGATATTTTATGGCATTTTTGGAATCTTGTATATACTTTTAGGAGTGGTTTTTAATCCGGCTGGAGGCAACCATTTTATTGTTGAGAATATATGGAATTAATTTGCTATTAAATGTAATATCATCAACCATGTTATCATATAATGCACATATTACACTTTATATTTGTTATCTTTGCACTGTTGCACATTTAGTAAAGCACTTTATTGTAGAAATTTGCACTAGTTGTAGATAAGAAGCACTCAAGCACTTTGTTAGTCATACGAACAATTGGGATTCAGCAGAATAACTGTTGTGTGTGAATAAGGAATACGTTTGCAAACATAGTTACTGATTAGTCACAGTGAACATATTAATAGAACAAATATGCGATATATCAATTTGGGATTTATCCTGTTTATTGATAAATGAAATATCGTAAACAAATAATTCTGTTTTCTGACGTTAGATGTAACTGACTTATCTCGAAATATCTATGTGCATTGAAGCATTCATATATTGTTCGTAAAGTACAACAAACACGATAGTCTGGTGTTCCTTTTTCATTGTCTCATGACTAGCATTTCACGCAAACGAGGGGGCGTGCACGGTGTGTAAGATACATAAAAAGTAACAGAGACGTGTAGGAAGCTGAATGTGATCAAGGGCTCGTGAAGCCCGAAACGCGTCGTTGCAGGCTGTGGAAGTAACGTAAATAAAATCGTACCTTGCCTGAAGTGCTGTGGTGGTCTGAGTTCCTTCTTTGCCGTAACACGGAAGTGGTCGGAAGTGGTTGGAATTGTTTGGCGTATATATATATATATATATATATATATATACATATATATACATATATATATATATATATGCACAAACTAAGGTATCCCACCTGTGAGGATGAACTTGGAAAAACAGGCGAGCTCTGCCTTTTGAAGCAGTGTTACTTTTATTCTTGAAAAACCAGACATCACAGTGCTCATAAATCACACAGCCCAACCACATAATCTGCCATATTCATAAGTGCATTAGCAGGCACAGCAGGCAATCTCAAGTCCCCCCCATGAGAATCTCATAAAGAGCCCTGTTCACTGATCAGGAGTGTTAGATCTTCCACTTTTTGCTGATGTGCCTCAGATGTTTTGCTGGTGTTCGATGCTCAGGGCACTGCGCCACGGCCAATCCGTGCCGCAGTGCAAGTGCTCCCAATATAAAGTGTATGTGTAATTGATTTCCACGATTGGCTTATTTGGTTAACTATCAGTCCCCAGTAAAGTGAGCGAGGAGTGCCGGGGCTTGTAGATACAAAGGCTGCTAGTGAGCCTGCAGCGCTGGTTGCGCCACCCACAGAAGCGGCTTCGTAAGATGCGCAGTTCATGATTATCAGACAGGCCAATACCCCCACCCACAATCAAGTCGCCGCATGAAAGAAGTAGGTGTCAAAGAAACTGAGGCAGATGACAGAACCTACAGGCAGATGACAGAACCTACCGGCTTCATTTTTATCCCAGAATGAAGACTAGGAAAGTTGTCTTTTCCATCAAGAACCTAAACCTACTTCCTGAAGGTGATCTTTTGAGACATATTAACAAAGAACTCCATACTTCCAATTCCCATGGCTGGGACGAGCAGTCTAACTCCTGATGCGTGGCATTTGGCAGGAATAGATGCATTTCCGCATTAGTAAAACTGCACTCTAACTCCTCATGCGTGGCACTTGGCAGCGGTAGATGCTGTTCCTCATAGAAGAAGCTGCAGTGTCAGTCTGGACTGTCCTGTCTCACTCAGGCCTGTTGGTAGGTTTCCACACGAGTACATTGTGGAAGTACTCTAACCCCACGGAGCCTGTCGGCTCTTTATCATTTTCAATGCCGCAAAGAGCCCTGCTTTTAGGATGAAAGTAAAGCGGCATTATGAGGCGCGCACAGGATTGTGGGTATGCAGAGTGCTGGTGACGCGCTGACTCTTCCTCTTGAGCATCCTGACCTCTAGCGGCAGGAAGCTGCGGTGCAGCTCCCGGTCCTTCGCGCAGGCGCGCGTTTGCGTCACGTGAATATACGCACAGCACTTCGTTCGGCGTCACGTGACCCCTTCCGTCACCCGGTGTTGCGCGCGCAGCGATGGTGCCTCCTCCTCTCCTCAGCGGCCGACGGGGCCCGACCCCCTGGGAAGCTCACATTCCACCCAATCACGGAGTTCCTTGTAGGGAAACCCTGTACAATTTTAATAGCTTCCGCTTCTCACGGCCCCTCGCAGTGCGCGTGACCCGCGGAGCGAATTAATTGCACTAACGGAGAGGCGTGCTGTCCGCGCAGTCACCATGAACATATACCTCACTACTGGTAGGGTGACTTTACACCGGTGACGTGTCATTCTCATGAATGCCTGTGCTCCTTCTACTGTTAAACAAATGCCTGTGTCTCCTGTACTGAAGAATCGGGTGTTTGCTGCAGAGGCTTCTGGGTATGCAAATGAGTGTGGGTAGTGTTATGTTGTATGTTTCTTTAACACATCGTGAATAGAATATAGAGCGTACTGTGTTGGGGGTTCCATGTGGAACACGGGGGAGTGTATGCTGAGCGGTTGAGAGGAAGACATCGCTTCCCTGGCTCTCACCTGTTTATCTCTTATATTTCACGTGAATAAATATTATATCTACTATTAAATCTTGTCGGAGTTCTTCACTACAAATTGGCGACGAGGGAAACTGGAGTTCACATGAAGATTTCTACAAAAGATTAAATCTTATTCAAGAAAATCTGAAGGAATCTTATCATTTAAAAGAAAAGGACCGGAGTGAACTAATTCTGTGAGTAACATGCCTACGTGTTGTTTGGAATTGCCACCGCTTTTGCCGACTGTGTTTTAGATTAAGTTACATCTATGGTCATCTATACTTAACGCCACTAACGAAGTAACCGTTAAACTCATCAAGTACCTGCATTATTTGAACGGTGTTCACCGTTCCAGTGCATGCGCTGACTGCCTCGAGAAAAACTACACGCGTCACTTGACAACACGACTGCTAGCAATAGCGCGTCCTCAGAAACTGACGTCGGACGCAGGTCACACAGCGTGACCCCAACGTGGCGGCCATTTTGTAAACCAATGTTTACCTTTTAAAAAACTATTACGAAGAATATCGACTTCGTGAATAAAGACTCCAAAAACACACGAAATTTCACAGCGCATAGAAGGCAGCAACAACACTTTAAAGAATATACAATCCGGTCAAGACTTTAAGGTGAAGTAGACAATACATTATTAATTGTGACACAATAACAGGTGAGAAGTCGGGAGAAGGTTGTTGTTTTTTTTAATTAAGTTGATATATTCACAGGTACTTCACAGTGCATGGAAGAAGGTGACTGCACTGTGAGTACTGTTGATAAGGACAGAGGCATGGCGCAACAAAATTTTTCGATTAGTCCTCCTGAACCATTTTGGGTTAAAAATGCTCAACCCAGTATAAAATGGGTAGAATGGAAAGAATATTTTGTTAATTATTTAGAGGCTGTTGATGAAACAAAGAAAATGAAACCTGAACAAAAAAAGAGACTTTTATTACATTCTTTAGGACCCATAGGATTAAAAACATTCTCCAGGATGAGCAAGTCTGACGATTACAATCTTGATGAATTTGAGAATGCGATCAAAAATATGGATAAATACTTTGCACCCAAAGTGTGTATAGGGGTCATAAGGCACAAGTTCTTCCAAAGGAAGCAAACTAAAGAAGAAACCGTAGATGAGTGGATGGACGACCTTAAAAAACTTGCCATTGACTGTAAATTTGACAATTTACATGATGACCTAATACGTGATCAACTAGTGATGCATAACAATAACTCTGCCCTACAAGATCGCCTTTGGGTTAACGGAGACGCACCTCTTGATGATGTGGTAGCCATCATGAGGAAATCTGAAATGTCAGGGAGGTGCGCCACAGTCGTGAAAGAAACTGAGAAAGAATTGTCCAAGACTTCGGGAACTGTTTGTAAGATTCAGGTGCCTAATAGGAATTTTCGCCAACAGCAACAACAAGGAAGATGGACTAGTCAACCTACAAGGGTTCAAAATAAAAACATAGAGGAGAGGAGATGCTATAGATGTGACAGCAAAGAACATCTAGCATTTAGTAGACTCTGTCCAGCGTTAAAGAAAAAGTGTGGTATTTGTGGACTTTTAGGTCACTTTAGTAAGATGTGTCGCAGACGCAGTAATGTGAAGTATATGTATGAAGATGATGTTGAGAGTATGGATGAGGTAGAAACTGAAGATGAATGTTGCGTAAAGAGTGTTCGTGGAAACTATGTAATTAACATTTCCGAGGATTCTCTAAAAGGAAAACCAATTTGTGAAGTATCTCTTGGTGGGGTGGTTGTAAGTGTATATGCGGACTCCGGTTCCCCATACACAATTGTAAATGAAGAGATTTGGAGAAAGAAATTTGTAAATAAGATTGGTGAGCAATTGAATCCATCTGATGTTTGCCCAATCAGTTATACAGGTAACAAAATTGAAATGATTGGTTTTAGGTGGCTTACCTTTTTGTTTAAAGGCAGGTCCACTAGAGCGAAGTTATATGTAGCAAAGGTTGGACCATCGGTGTTAGGGTGGTTCGACCAGAAAAAATTGTACATCATTTTAGACCCTAATTCCAAGGACAAAGTGTTGATTTTGGATGATTGCAGCAAGATGGGGGAAACACTGTCTGAGAGTTTTCCTAAAGTGTTTAGCAAAGAGCTGGGTGTTCTAAAGGGGTTTGAACATAAGATCATTCTAAAAGCTGATGCACAACCTAAGGTTCACAAGGTGAGACCCATACCTATATTGATAAGGGAGGAAGTTAAGAAGGAGATTCAGGGACTGCTTACCAAAGGCATTATAGAGGAAATTGAAACGTCTGAATGGATTTCTCCGATTGTGGTGGCTCGGAAACCCAACGGAAAAATCCGTTTGTGCATTGATTTGCGCCACTTGAACAACAATATCGTGGTTGAAAAATGTCCCCTTCCCAGAATAAATGAAATGGTATCTTCCCTTAAGGGTGCTACATGGTTCTCGACGGTTGATCTCTCTGCCGCTTACCACCAGGTTATGTTAGATCCCAACTCAAAGAACCTTACGGCATTCATAACGCCTTTTGGTTGTTACCAATTCAGGCGTATGCCTTTTGGGTTGGCCTCAGCCGCTGCTGTTTTTCAGCGGCTGATGCATAAACTTTTTGGAGACATGGAAAATATATCATTTTTTCAAGATGATATCCTAGTTGCGGCCAAGGACAAGGAGAGCCATGACTCCAAATTGAAACAGGTTTTGGAAACCCTACAGTCAGCAGGCCTGACTGTGGAGTTATCCAAGTGCAAATTCAGCCAGAGAAGTGTCTCATATTTGGGACACGTTATAAGTGAAGAAGGTGTCGAACCCAAACCCACGTTGGTAGAAAATATAGTAAAATTTCCGGCACCTATTTCAAAAGATGAAGTGAGAGCATTTCTTGGCATGGCCGAGTATTGTGCCAAATTTATAAAAAATTTTGCTGCAAAAGTTTATAACATGCGTGCACTTTTGAAGAAAAACACTAAGGGGTATATTATCAAGGGGCTTTATCTCCGCTCTTTTGGCTTTAAAAGCCAAGAAAGCGGAGATAAAATTATCTCCCTATTACCAAGCTGTCGCTAACACCCGTTAGCGACAGCTAATAGGAGATAGCGACCATCTTGGGCCCCGCTTTGCATGTCAGTGATATTTATCACTAATGACATGCAAAGTGGGCGTGCCAAGATGTTAGCGACTGGAAACAGTCGCTAACATCGCTATCTCCTATTACCAACTTTTGGAGATATTCGCGCTAAGCGCGAATATCTCCAAAAGCTAACACCTGCCCTGAGCAGTTCTTAGCCATGTTAACCAATGGGAGGTGGATAACATGGCTAAGAGCATTTGCTCGATGATGCATGAATATCGCTGACTTATCAGCAAAATTCATGCATTGCGGCCGTTTTTTATCGCATTTGCGATAAACCTTGCTAATTGCAAGGTTTATCTGCGATAAAAATTGCCGATGTGCGGCGATAAATTTTGGGGTATATTATCAAGGGGTTTTATCTCCGCTTTTTTGGCTTTAAAAGCCAAGAAAGCGGAGATAAAATTATCTCCCTATTACCAAGCTGTCGCTAACACCAGTTAGCGACAGCTAATAGGAGATAGCGACCATCATGGGCCCCACTTTGCATGTCAGTGATATTTATCACTAATGATATGCAAAGTGGGCGTGCCAAGATGTTAGCGACTGGAAACAGTCGCTAACATCGCTATCTCCTATTACCAACTTTTGGAGATATTTGCGCTAAGGGCGAATATCTCCAAAAGCTAACACCTGCCCTGAGCAGTTCTTAGCCATGTTATCCAATGGGAGGTGGATAACATGGCTAAGAGCATTTGCTCGATAATGCATGAATATCGCTGACTTTTCAGCGATATTCATGCATTGCGGGCGTTTTTTATCGCATTTGCGATAAACCTTGCTAATAGCAAGGTTTATCTGCGATAAAAATCGCCGATGTGCGGCGATAATTTTTGTCTCTAAACAAGTTAGAGACAAAAATTATCGCTAGTTGTTGATAATATACCCCTTTGTCTCTAAACAAGTTAGAGACAAAAATTATCTCTATTGGTTGGTAATATGCCCCTCAATTTGTGTGTAGTGAGTTATGTGAAGAAGAGTTTAGGTTGATCAAGAGTGAATTACAGAGTGTGAATGCACTGGCCAGCTTTGACCCCAATATTGACTGCCTACTGACAACTGACGCAAGTGACAAGGGCCTGGGTGCCGTGTTGTCACAACATGATAAGGATGGTAAAGAGAAGATAATTTTGTTTGCATCTAGGGCTCTTTCCCCTGCTGAGAGTAGGTACCCCATCATTGAGAGGGAAGCCCTTGCGTGTGCATGGGCATTGGAGCATTTTCGAGCTTTCGTTTGGGGCAAGCCTGTAACCATTCGTACTGATCATAAACCATTGATCCGTATATTGTCATGCGAGGGCATTTCTGGTGCGTCAGCAAGATTAGCAAGACTATCTATGCGGATGAAGGAGTACATTTATAAAATGGTTTACCTACCTGGGAGGGATAACCGTGTTGCTGATTGCTTATCGAGACTTCCACCTCCTCTTGAAGAATGTGAGGATGATCCTTGGAGTGAATATTGTGTGGCATTGGTGCATGATTGTGGTGAGCCTGCCGTAAGTAGGACCGAATGGTTAGCCGAACAGGAAAATGATATTATTTTGAAAAGTGTATTAGAATACATTTGCAAGGGTTGGCCCAAGAAGAAAAGTATTCCTGGGTTGGATGCCTTTTGGCAAATCCGCACGGAGTTGTCCTCTGAAAATGATATACTCTTTAGGGGTGATAGAATCATTCCACCTGTGTCATTGAGAAGAAAGATTTTACAACTTTGTCATGAGGGGCATTTTGGAATTATGAGAACCAAATCGATTGTTAAAGGGATGTTTTGGTGGCCAGGTGTTGACAGCGAAATAGAGGAATTTGTAAGGAAATGTGTAGTTTGCATGTCCGCTGACAAAACCCTTAGGACATTTAAGCCTAAAATGAGCGACGGTTTAATTCCTGATTTTCCTTGGGACACTGTTGCCATTGATATTATTGGACACATTGGGGACTCTAAAGAATATGGGTTAGTTGCCATTGACCTTTTCTCCAAGTGGCCAGTTGTCAAATTTGTAGAGAAAATCGACACTCAGACGGTACTTAAATTTTTAGATAAAATATTCATAGTGGAAGGTCTGCCTGTTTGTGTCCTATCTGACAATGGTGTCCAATTTACATCCATGCAGGCTAAGGAGTATTTTGACAAATGTGGTATTAAACATAAGACAACTGCACTGTACAACCCTAGTGGGAACGGCACTGTTGAAAGGTTCAACAGAGTGATCAAGGGCGTCATTCAAGCCTCTGTGCATAATAAACTGGATTGGAAAGTGCAAGTTCAGAAGGCAGTTTGGTCATATAGGGTTACTGTGCAAAACAGCACTGGCATGTCCCCGTTCACCATGATGAGAGGCAGAACGGCAAGGTGTAAATTTAACCCTGGATGGCTTTTTGATGGGAAAATAGCTTGTTGGTCTCCAGTAGATGTCAAAGATAAATTACTGTCTAGTCATGACAAGAGCAAGGAGTTTTATGACTGTCATCATAACACTAAAGAGGTTTTGGTCAAGGTTGGAGATTGGGTAAGAGTCAAGAAACCCTTTAAAGTGCCTAAGGGTGTGAGTCGTTTCGAACCGCCATGTAAAGTTGCTGAAATTTTAAGGAATTCGGTAAGATTAGATGATGGAAGGGTGTGGAATCTTAAGAATATTGCAATGAACCCTGATCAGAATTGTGTAGAGGTGTTTTCCAATCCTAATGTCAATAGTTTTGATTGGGTAGATCATTTTGAGAATAGTCATCTTCAGTCTCAACTTGGTAATGATTCTGCTTCTGCTTCTTTTGAGCCCAAACAATCCAGCCCACCTTTGTGTATTGAAGGGGGAGTGGGCGAGGGTTGTAGTTTTAATGTTCAGACTAATGCTAGTGCCACTACACGTTTGGACTCACGTGGTACTCAGGGTAAGGTCGATGTTTTACCTGATAAAAGAACAAGAGTTTTGCCCGGTTGGCTTAAGGACTTTACAGTGTAATTATTGTCCTTTTTTCCTGTCACTTTATTTTTTTTATTTTGCCACCCTTTTTCCTTTATATTTTTATTTCATTTCCTTTCATTGTATAGGGGGGGATGTGTTATGTTGTATGTTTCTTTAACACATCGTGAATAGAATATAGAGCGTACTGTGTTGGGGGTTCCATGTGGAACACGGGGGAGTGTATGCTGAGCGGTTGAGAGGAAGACATCGCTTCCCTGGCTCTCACCTGTTTATCTCTTATATTTCACGTGAATAAATATTATATCTACTATTAAATCTTGTCGGAGTTCTTCACTACAGGTAGCCACGCCCCCTCCAGCGACAGCGAGGCTCCTGCAGCTGCCCCATGGGGACTTGAGCTCTGGGTCCCAAATGTATATTCTACGTCTAGAGTCGGTCCCAGGAATGGGGGGATACACTATCTTTGTTTCCTTCCTTCTCAGGGCGTCATTTCTGACTCCGACCCATCTGTAACACTTATTATTCAAGGCCCCTCTATGGGGCACTATTGGCTTTACCAATGCTTCGTGTTTGCACTAATAACCCGGATATTCCCTTAAAGCGCAGTGTGCCCAGTTTCGTCTCTTTATCATATATCTACGTCATCCAGTGTCACGTGGCGTCTTCCTGAGGGAGGCAGCGCGCGCTCCTCTCCTCAGCGAGGCCCGACCGCCCTCTGGAGACCTCACGTTTCAACCAATCACCGAGCATTTTACACAGACACCCTTCGTAAATAACGACAACTTCCGCTTCTCGCGGCCCCTCGAGGTGCGCGTGACCCGCGCAGTGCCAAATTATTTTTTGTTGGTTCTAAGATGCTCTGTCCGCGCAGTCACGATAAAAATATAACTTCCTACTATTAGAGTGACTTTAGAGTGACTTTTCACGGGTGACGTGCCAGACACCCTCATGAATGCCTCTGTGCTCCTTTTACTGTTAAATAGAGGCCTGTGTCATCGGGTGTTTACCGCAGAGGTTTCTGGGTATGCAAATGACTGGCTGTCCACGCCCCCTCCAGTGCGAGCAAGACTCCTGCAGCAGCGATTTGTCTATATTCCGTCAACAGCCGGTTTCCTGCAATGGGGGGGGGGGGGGATTCACTTCATTTGTTTCCTTCTCTGGGCGTCATTTCCGCTTCCGCTCCAAAATTTAAACTTGTATTCAAGATCCCTCTATTGGGCACCATCAGCTTTGCGAATGCTTCGTATTTAACAATATATTGAACAATAAACGAATCAACCGGAATTTTCCTTAGAAACGTAGTGTGCTTAATTTCGTGCCTTCCTACTAGCGGTCTGATACTCTGGCCCCCTCGTTCTTAAACCTCCGCTCTTTATCGATTTCAATGCCACAAAGAGCCCTGTATTTAGGATGAGAGTAAAGCAGCTTTATCAGGCACGCACAGGATTGTGGGTATGCAGATTAGCAGTGACGCGCTGAAGGTTCCTCTGGAGCCTCCTGACCTCTAGCGCCAGGAGGGAGCGTTGCACCTCCGGCTCCTTCGCGCAGGCGCCTCGTTCTGCATCACGTGACCCTGTGACACCTCCTCTCCTGACCGCCCCCAGTACACTCACATTTCAACCAATCACGGAGTTTCTTGTACAGAATCCCTCCAAAAATTAACTAAAAGGTTTCCGCTTCTCACGGCCCCTCGAAGTGCGCGTGATCAGCAGAAAGAATTGATTTAGAAGACAAAGAAGTGTGCTGTCCACGCAATCACCATAAAAATATAACTTCCTACTGGTAGGGTGACTTTACAACAGTGATGTGCCTTCACTCTCATGAATGCCTGTGAGTGCACAGCTACAGACGCTCCTTCTGCTATTAAACAAACGCCTGTGTCGGCTGCAGTGATGAATCGGGTGTTTGCCGCAGAGGCTTCTGGGTATGCAAATGTTTGTTGCTGGCCGCGCCCCCTCCAGTGACAGCGAGGCTCCTGCAGCAGCCCCATGGTGACTTGTGCTCTGGATCCAGGCTGTGGAGAGTCTCAAAATCCTGTAATAATCACACAGGCAACATTTCAGGACAGGGAGGCGGAGATTTAAAATAGAAAATCAGGAGAATGAAAATCCCCCACTGACTTCTGTTGTAGAAAATGCAATTTCAGGCAAGAGAGGGATAAAATAAAGGCATTTTTGGCTTGAATATCGGTCGTCTCCCACCTGAATCGGGTCTATTGGCATGTATGAATAATGACCAAAGGCTCCGTGGGGTTAGGGTACTTCCACAATATACTCGTGTGCATACGTGCCAATAGGCCCGATTCAGACAGGACAGTCCCGACTTTTGAAGCCAAAAAGGCTGTCTCCGCCTGGCATGGCAGCGTCTTCAATGCAAGTCAAAGAGGAAATGCATCTAGCCCTGCCCAGTACCACGCATCAGGAGTGAGACTAACACATTTTACTGCTGGTGTCCACATCAATAGACTAAAATGCATTAGTCACGCAATTATATCGCTCGGGGACACTGCAGGAGCCGTGCTCGAGGAACTCAGCTGTGCAGCCCTGAGCGATCGCACTGGCATACGCTGTGCTAGTAGATCATGCTTTCTCACTTGTTGTAATGTTTACACACTGCAGTGCCTCCTAATGAAGGCGCTCCGGTGCCCTGTGGAGAATCAATCAATCAATCGATCAGAGGGCAGGTGTCTCTGTCTGAAAATATTCCAGACATGGATCCTGGAGGCAGCACCTTGCCTGTTGTTTGTTCCCGGCAACGCACCCGCCCCACTGTGACCTCGCACGGGCTGATTGACCTGAGTCAGACACCTACAGGCAGCAGCTTTATTTTAAGTTGCCGCAACAGCACATTAAATCTAGACATCACAGGCCTTCACCCACGCCCAAATGAAGGCTACCTGCTGAGGGTTTCAGATCGCTATGAGTAAAAAAATAAAAAAAATTAAGTGTAGTTATGAGGGACATTTCAACGGCTATGAGTGACACTTACTCAAAAGCAAAATCAAGCAATGAACATGAGGAAAAACTAATAAATATCAGAAGTTACACCCATTTGAGCAACGAGAAACTCTAAGAAGATCTTAAAAACTGCTGCAAAGCACCAGAAATGGAAGGGCAATAACCAGAGACAGACTGCACTTCTCAGTCACAGAGGGCAGGGGGCACTACAGCTGCTCAGAAGATGATCCCATTGATCTGATCATTCACGGTGTAACTAGGGGATTATACCATGAGGCCCAAGCACAGGCATATTTGTTATTATATCACCATATTGCCGAATCCATCATTCAAGTCTTAAGTATTGATGCGTGTAAGTAAACACTGTAAAAACCCTGTGAGTGATACACCCATACCTATACATTCTGTCCATGCATCTCCTGGCACCAAGGACAAGGTATGTGCTCTGCAGTGTTTGCTGGTTACCCGTGCATATAGTAATTGAATAATGTGTTGTTTACAGCGTGTCTGCGTCTCCTCTTCCACCGCTCACTCACCTTGAGCAATGCAGTGCTGCGGGCTTATTCATGGGTGCACATTAAACACACTATTAAAAGTTTCCTGAACACGTACAAGAGTGCGGTGTGTGCAAGCTCGCTGCATACTGTGGTGATAATAAACGGTGCACTGCAGGTTAAGAACAACTCCACCTCCGATAGGTAATATTAACTTCAAAGTGTTTATTCATGGGTTCCTGGTTCCTCATACATAGAGAGCCCTGCCAGCAAGCCCCAGCACAACAGCTACTCCTGGCCAACTGCTGCCCCCAATGATCCCTATTCTAACGCCCAATCATGTCCCTCACCAACCTTCCACTCACAACATTCCAATGTCCCACACACCTTCCCCTCAATACAAATAACAAACACAACAAAACAACAATAGATAAATGACACATGCTCATTTCCCCCTTAGAACACCAACTACCAGGAAATAAATATGCACACCGTAAATAACTAAAATATAATATTATTCCATCACAAACTCTTTAATATGAGCAGGCAATTTACTGTCTCTCACACTTCGAAGTACTCTCACATCTGGATCCCTCTGACCTCCACCATTGGCCACACCACAACTCCCACACATCTCACTCACCCTAGCGTTTGCTTCAACCCTTGACCACACCTCATCACCCATCAAGTATCCACTTAGTGTCATGCATGCCACACTCCTGACCATTATGTCCGCTAACTCTCTTACATTCACTCACATGGCATAAAATCCGCACTCTCCCATCTTCAAGTTTCACTGCACCTTTCAACACCTAAGCAATTTTAAGCTTTTTTAAGCAATTGTACTGAAAGTTTTAACTTTCTCAAAGGTCCGATGGATAGGAGATGACGGGGCAGATTTACAAGCCCTTTGCACCACTTTTGCGTCACTTTTACCATTTAAAAATTGGCGCAAGGGGCTATTAAATCTGCCCGAGATGTTTAAAGTGACTCTTAAGTTCATCTAAGCAACGTTATCTTCCCCATTGTTATTGAATGGCATTTTTGCATGAAGCTAAATCCCTTAATTCACTGCATAGAACGTGACTAGGAGAGTTGTCACAGGAAACAAAGTCACAGTCGCTTTAGGAACAGCGAGCAAAAGCGTCATAGGCGGTAGGGATACGTGTGGGAGAGACCAGAGAAGTGGCTCCCTTGACCGAAGACATCACAGGTATGGGTGTGCCGTTTGTTGGCTTGCACCAGTGAATAGATGGGGCAACCACTTTATGTTTCAGTGTTTCATACCAATTTATGTGAGATATCAGGTTTTTCTTTTTACACCTGTCAGTAGCAAGATTTTCTCGACGGGCTTTAAACCGCTATCAACTTCGATGTGCAGAAGTCCCATTGGTGTTCTAGAGCGTCTATCCCAGGTGCTGCTTTATTTCTTCTGAAGTAGTCTTTTCCCATTTACTATACACCATGTGTGAAACAGTAACAATGTTGGCACTGAAGACCCAAGGCCCCAGTGCTTTGTCAACAAACATTGGCACCTGAGTGACCTCTGAAGGGAAACATCCTTTACAACGCAGTGTTTACACCGTGGGGCCTTTACGACGCAGCCATCACAACGCAAGTCGTTACTAGATTCCAACACATTCCCTACTGTTACGTGGGCTGGAGTTGGAATAGAAAATGAAAATAATCCACAATCCAGCGCCCTCCAACGCAAGTCGTTGTAACGACTTGCGTTGTGATAACTGCGTTATAATGGCAGCGCGGTGTAAACACCGTGTCGTAATGACATACATCCCCCCCTGAAGGCTCCTTGAAGCCCGACCGCTACTTCAGTACAGTTGCATGCATTAATACGTTTTTTTTCCGTCTTCTACTTTCTTAAATGTGATTGGGGGTCAAAAATCGTAAATTATTTCCCATACTCACCACTTTATGTACTCTGTCACTTCAACCGAAAAAGAAACATATATTATTTGCATAGTGGACGTTGCCCGTTTTGCTTGTGATAATCTGTACACACTGTAGTTCATTGCAACGTTCCCGCTAACTTCAGCAATAAGAACTGCTTGCCTACAGCTAGCACTGGACATTTCGAGGCGTCTAAATGAGTCCAGGCAGAGCACTGTATTTCTGAAATCCTGTCTCTTGGTCCAGTTGGTGAGAGTAGGCATTTTTACTTCTGATTCTTCTCAACGAGCTCTACATATAACAGGTTTAGCTAAAAAGCCTCATCTAGTTCAGCTCCAAGGCAATCAGTGAAAATCTAGATTTAGGCGTAATGTGAACTAAGAAGTATTAAAAGAAAATCTCATGACTCCCATCCCATTATGCCACCTTTTCCATGAGCTAAAAGGACTAAGATAACAAAAAATAAAAACATTAACACATGACTGTCATTGGGCCATATTTGGAGTGTGAGACCAACCAGCATTGAGAAAAAGGACAGTCGTAACCAGATTTGTATTGGTTCTCCATGAGGCAGCCATGTCTCCGAGTGCCCAGCTGTAGCGGGACGGTATCTTTTGCCACCTTTCCTAGCTGAATGATGGTCTATCAGCCATTGCATTTCCTTCAGGTGTTACTGTTGTAGAGCTAATGGTTTGGATGTTTATGACACAGCATTTGCCTGTGAGGAAAGACTGGCTTTTGCCTGACCCTGTTTGGTGACTTGCTCCATTGGGCTAATTTGTTTATAAAAATGCAATCAATCCAACACATGGCCAATACTGGAAATGTTAAACTAAATGAATGTTTCATGGTTACATTCTGTGTTTATGATCCTTTAGACATGATCCAGTTCACCAGGTGCCACACTAACTTGGATGTTGTTTGATTTAGATTGTGGTTTGCCAAGAAAGAGATAATTTCAGTGTTCCTCTGCTGACTTAATCTGTTTTCATCTAAAAGGCAATCTCATAATAGAACATCCTGTCCGTCTTGTTTTTTTTTTGTTTCCTCCCATGGAGCACCGGCCAAGTACTGTATCCTTATGCTCTAGGTGTTTATGTGTTCCTTTGGGGACTCTTTTTTATTTCTTGCCTGCTCATGTTTAACTGTGGGTGCATGTTCTCTACTCTGACTGCCAGAAGCACTTCTTATAAGTCTTCTGTTTTGCATTTTGTTCTCCTGGCTCATCGCGGCGCTCACTTCACGTCTGCCACACTTATTTTTTTTGTGTGCCTCATGCTCAGCACACTGCACACTTCAAGTCTGCTGTGCTTTACATTCGTTTTGTGTTCCTAATCCTTTACATGCTCGTGTTACACTGAGGGTGCATGTTAAGCTTTTGTGCCTGCTGCAAATCACTTAATCTCGACCTTGCTGCCCTCCCACCACCACCTCCTCCCGCCCGGATTAGATCTAAATTCATCCCAGCTGCACAATGTTTGTAGCTTATTTGGAGAGCAAACCCTACTGTGTGGTTCGCTAATAAACCCGCCATCTTGAAACTGCCAATATTCTCACTTTCAAAAAGCACTAAAGCAGGAAAAGTGCATTCCTAAAAAAAATGAATAGGATTTAGACAATCATAATAAAACATTCTTATATTTATTCATCAGAGTTTTGTGATTTATGGCACTTTTTTCATACAATATACCTGCCACTAAACCAGAAAAAAAGGATTCATAAAAATAGTTATAACAAATATAGACGCATATTTTCTAATTATGCGTTGGCAGCAGGAATTAATAACAGCCATATAGTGAAGGAACAAGGTACACATCTTACTGGCTAGACGTCCAGTGTCAGAATTACATTGGTGGGAGTGCACTTTCGAGGCGGGCTAGGAGTGAGGTCCATTCAGCAGTTTCCTTGCACTTTCTTGGTGCTGCAATGCTGCAGAAACATGCCCTGGAATTGATCTAGCGGTACAATGGGGTATTTGGAGCCTTTCGGCACTGCTCAAAACAAACAAATTCTACAACCTAACAAGTGAGCATCTGGGGCTTGTGTAAGCAGAGGACGTGATTTGTAAATGTGGGGATAGTTTTAGGGTTTGATTAACTGGTGCGGTTGAAGTGGAATATAGGTAACTTGTTTATAACACTTCTTGCCACTTGGTGCTCCCTCTTTATGCATCTGTAGCATGCTCTCCCCTTCTTTCTTGCTCCCTCACACACTTTCTGCTACTCCATCTAGAGGTCATTCATCACTTCTTGCATAAACGACCTATCCCTCTATATCTTAATTTCTATCTATTCTATACAGCTCTCACCCACGTATTCAACACGTGACATAATTGCACTACATCAATATTCTGCACACCACACAATTCCACCCCATAAAAATCCACAACTAAGAATTCCAATTCAGCCCAAATAGCTCCACTCCAAACCATATACATCCACTCCACTCCAAACCAAAACACATAGATAAAAACATTGTCATTTTCAGTGCCAATAGCTCTAACTCTCACAAATGCAAGACCTATTGCATTGTAAAGGCTTGTTTAAATAGTGAAAGACTTTACTAAACCGTTTGCATTATCTAGCATGATTCCCCCTACTCAGGAACTCTGCAATGGACTATCTGACTTCTTTCAAGATAACATGTTAGACATTTACTCTACATCCGGCCCTACTCTGGATTGCCCGGTTCAAAACTCAGTGGTAACCAATAGTCAGCCATTCACCACCTTTCACCCGATCTCCACTAATTTAGCACTCCAGAAATTGCTTGCCTGCAAATCAAGCTCCACAAAGGACCCCTGCCTGGCATTATTATTTAGCTCTTTAGCCCCCCTCATTATCTCTCCTTTGAACTTGCTTTGGAACACCTCCCTGTGAACTGGGGCTTTCCCTCTTTCCCTTGACCTGGAAACAGGCCATGCTAATACCTATTTTGAAAAAAACGGATGCAGATCCTTCCGTTTTTAAAAATTACCGCCCCATTTCCCTGGTACCTAAACGAGCCAAAGTCCAGGAAAAAGTAGTTCAACAGCAATTATCAAGCTATCTTGAGACGTGCCATCATTAACACGACTCATAATCCGGGTTTAGATCCGGATATAGCACAGAGACTGCGTGGCTGGAGGTTTATGAAACAATTTGTGAATGTTTGGACACAGGTGAAGCAGCGATGCTGGTGCATCTCGACATGTCCGCGGCATTCGATACGGTCTCTCATGATATTTTGCTTGAGAGACTATACAGTCTCGGGATTCAGGGTACCCCACTGGCTAGGTTGACATGGTTGCGTCCACTGTCCACTACACTCCATACACCAGCGGTGTATGTCATCATGGATATGGGTATGTACTGCACCCTGCCAAATCTTGACATTGTGTACTTTCCAGAACATGGTTCTCCAACCACCTTCACAAATGCCTGACTCCACCTCTCCTCACATTCCGCAATGTGGCTGAGGTGCCATGCCGTTGATGGCTCATGTTCACGGCTAGCCCAGGTTACCATTGTAAGTTGTTCTGTGGTGTCTGGTAGGTGGGCATGTTGTTTTGCATGTTGGTTGTGATTTTGTGGCTTGTGCATTTCCAGAGTTGTTGGTTGCATGGTTTTTGATTTGAGTTGTGCGGGGTGTTCATTAGCAACTTGCCAAGGGGGTGTGCATTTTCCTTGGTACCATTCTGGGCGCGCTGGTTGATGATGGACTGTCAGAGGATGAAGGACTCATGCACACTGGCTGCGTATTTTGTTGCAACATTGGTGGCGTTTATACGGTGGTCAACTGTTGCTTGCACATTAATGGAATGCATGTGCTTTCTGTTGCGGTGCTTCTGTGCTGTGTCACTAGGGGGTACAAGTATGAAATGTGTGCTGTGGATAGCCACCAACACGTGCGTGCATCCAGCTATGGCATATGGTCCTTGCTTGGTCTCCGGCGGATCCTGCACATTGTATTGTACGTATAGGGACTGGGGTACCATGCTGATGGTGTTGTCCAGGATAGGTGTGTGGGACTTGGATGTGGGTAGCTGTGTGACTCCTCAGACTTTGGTGGGTGTTGTTTGGGGGGTACCAGAGGCCAACATGTGCCGCACAGCCAGCAGCTTTGTGTGTAGTGGAATGTTGGTTGTCCGCTGCGTTGGTGCCATCGGCCTGTTGTGCGTTGATGGTCAGGATGCGTAGGATGGTTGTCCTTTTGGGTCTGTATGGGGCAATGGCATTGTCAGGAGTTTGGTCTGTGATGCAGATGCGTTTCCTGGGGATCCTCTGTCTTTGTCTGTGCTGCCTCTGTGGTGGTCTGGGGGTGTTCGGGGGGGTTGGGGTCCTGGGGGGGGTGGTGGTGGGTGTTGTGGCCCTCTTGGTGGTCCGAGCTGCATGATTGTTGGCTCCATGGCATCTGTTGTTCTTCAGGTGTGGCTCTGGGCTGGGCTCTCTTTTGTGGTGCCAGCTGCGGTCTGACTTTATACCAGGTCAGAGCAGGTGTTAATTTCCTGGTGCTAACGCGCCTGATCGCCTGTTCTGTGTTCTTATGGCCGATCGGGCTGTTCGTTGTGAATGTTGAGGAGTGGTGTTGTCGCGGCATTTGGCATGGGAAAGCCTACTCTGCATCTCATTAGCGACAGTTGCTGTGGCCATCTGTGGCGATGTTTATTGCGGCTGCTATTGCTGGTAAACTGGTGCTATGTGCAGTTTGCACCAGCTTGTGAATGGGACAATGTTTTTATCGCGAGTTTGGCTGTGATAAAGTTAAGTTAACTCGGCCATAGCTCCTTGTGAATATGCCCCTCAGTGTGTGTGAATCTAGTAATGAAAAAGTTTGACGGATGGATTACAGCTCGGCGAGTCAGCAGCAAGGATTGCTACGCCATAGTGGTGGCCACATCTCCCCTACTGTCAAGATCATTTGCATCACCAATCAAACCACCTACCGCAATAACATACATCTGTGCAAACGGTTCCTTCAAATGTACAGTCTCTTTGGCTATTTGTGCGTGCACTCAGGGATGTCAGTGTGGCAGCAAATACACGTCTGCTCTTTCTGTGCTGCGCATTGTCCCTTTCCATACCCTGTCCAGCTGGTGTTGCATACTTTAACCTTATATTGAATAGTTGTTTGTAAATCGACAGCCCTTGACACTTTAAAGGCCAGGCGTAGAATACTTTATCTCGTCTAACCAAGGTGCAGCAGGGGAGCCCAGCTCCAGCTGTGCATTTATTCGTTCTCTTCATTGGAGCCAGCGGTAGGTCCCTCCTGCTTCTGTCCTCTGCGTTCATTCGTTATCTTCATTAGAGCCAGCGGTGGGTCCCTTCCGCTTCTGTCCTCTGCGTTCATTCGTTATCTTCCTTAGAGCCAGCGGTAGGTCCCTCCTGCTTCTGAGGTAAGTCCCTCCTGCTTCTGTCCTCTGCGTTCATTCGTTATCTTCATTAGAGCCAGCGGGAGGTCCCTCCTGCTTCTGTCCTCTGCGTTCATTCGTTATCTTCATTAGAGCCAGCGGTAGGTCCCTCCTGCTTCTGTCCTCTGCGTTCATTCGTTATCTTCATTAGAGCCAGCGGTAGGTCCCTCCTGCTTCTGTCCTCTGCGTTCATTCGTTATCTTCATTAGAGCCAACGGTAGGTCCCTCCTGCTTCTGTCCTCTGCGCTCATTCGTTATCTTCATTAGAGCCAGCGGTAGGTCCCTTCCACTTCTGTCCTCTGCGTTCATTCGTTATCTTCATTAGAGCCAGCGGTAGGTCCCTCCTGCTTCTGTCCTCTGCGTTCATTCGTTATCTTCATTAGAGCCAGCGGTAGGTCCCTCCTGCTTCTGTCCTCTGCGTTCATTCGTTATCTTCCTTAGAGCCAGCGGTAGGTCCCTCCTGCTTCTGAGGTAAGTCCCTCCTGCTTCTGTCCTCTGCGTTCATTCGTTATCTTCATTAGAGCCAGCGGTAGGTCCCTCCTGCTTCTGTCCTCTGCGTTCATTCGTTATCTTCATTAGAGCCAGCGGTAGGTCCCTCCTGCTTCTGTCCTCTGCGTTCATTCGTTATCTTCATTAGAGCCAGCGGTAGGTCCCTTCCACTTCTGTCCTCTGCGTTCATTCGTTATCTTCCTTAGAGCCAGCGGTAGGTCCCTCCTGCTTCTGAGGTAAGTCCCTCCCGCTTTTGTCCTCTGCGTTCATTCGTTATCTTCATTAGAGCCAGCGGTAGGTCCCTCCTGCTTCTGTCCTCTGCGTTCATTCGTTATCTTCATTAGAGCCAACGGTAGGTCCCTCCTGCTTCTGTCCTCTGCGCTCATTCGTTATCTTCATTAGAGCCAGCGGTAGGTCCCTCCTGCTTCTGTCCTCTGCGTTCATTCGTTATCTTCATTAGAGCCAACGTTAGGTCCCTCCTGCTTCTGTCCTCTGCGCTCATTCGTTATCTTCATTAGAGCCAGCGGTAGGTCCCTTCCACTTCTGTCCTCTGCGTTCATTCGTTATCTTCCTTAGAGCCAGCGGTAGGTCCCTCCTGCTTCTGAGGTAAGTCCCTCCCGCTTTTGTCCTCTGCGTTCATTCGTTATCTTCATTAGAGCCAGCGGTAGGTCCCTCCTGCTTCTGTCCTCTGCGCTCATTCGCGTCTTCATTAGAGCCAGCGGTAGGTCCCTCCTGCTTCTGTCCTCTGCGCTCATTCTTTATCTTCATTAGAGCCAGCGGTAGGTCCCTCCTGCTTCTGTCCTCTGCGCTCATTCGTTATCTTCATTAGAGCCAGCGGTAGGTCCCTCCTGCTTCTGAGGTAAGTCCCTCCTGCTTCTGTCCTCTGCGTTCATTCGTTATCTTCATTAGAGCCAACGGTAGGTCCCTCCTGCTTCTGTCCTCTGCGCTCATTCGTTATCTTCATTAGAGCCAGCGGTAGGTCCCTTCCACTTCTGTCCTCTGCGTTCATTCGTTATCTTCCTTAGAGCCAGCGGTAGGTCCCTCCTGCTTCTGAGGTAAGTCCCTCCCGCTTTTGTCCTCTGCGTTCATTCGTTATCTTCATTAGAGCTAGCGGTAGGTCCCTCCTGCTTCTGTCCTCTGCGCTCATTCGTTATCTTCATTAGAGCCAGCGGTAGGTCCCTCCTGCTTCTGTCCTCTGCGCTCATTCGTTATCTTCATTAGAGCCAGCGGTAGGTCCCTCCTGCTTCTGAGGTAAGTCCCTCCCGCTTTTGTCCTCTGCGTTCATTCGTTGTCTTCATTAGAGCCAGCGGTAGGTCCCTCCTGCTTCTGAGGTAAGTCCCTCCCACTTTTGTCCTCTGCGTTCATTCGTTATCTTCATTAGAGCCAGCGGTAGGTCCCTCCTGCTTCTGTCCTCTGCGCTCATTCGTTATCTTCATTAGAGCCAGCGGTAGGTCCCTCCTGCTTCTGTCCTCTGCGCTCATTCGTTATCTTCATTAGAGCCAGCGGTAGGTCCCTTCCACTTCTGACCTCTGCGTTCATTCGTTATCTTCATTAGAGCCAGCGGTAGGTCCCTCCTGCTTCTGAGGTAAGTCCCTCCCGCTTTTGTCCTCTGCGTTCATTCGTTATCTTCATTAGAGCCAGCGGTAGGTCCCTCCTGCTTCTGTCCTTTGCGCTCATTCGTTATCTTCATTAGAGCCAGCGGTAGGTCCCTCCTGCTTCTGTCCTCTGCGCTCATTCGTTATCTTCCTTAGGGCCAGCGGTAGGTCCCTCCTGCTTCGGAGGTAGGTCCCTCCCACTTCTGTCCTCTGCATCCACATTGGTTACATTTGTGACATTCACTGGCTTTGGGATCTATTGGTCAGGTTAGTGAAATCTTTCATTTCTCTTGGGATCCCAAATGTATCATTTACGTCTAGAGTCGGTTTCTTATACATGTTTTCCAGCAAATGGAGAAGCAGATACACTTTTTTTCCTTCCTTGTCAGGGCGTCGTTTCTTGCTCAGATACATCAGTTACACTTATTAACCTAGGTCCCTCTATGGGGAACTATTGGCTTTGCCAATGCTTTAATTCTTTTAATATTTAGCACAATACTCAAATAACCCGAAATTTCCCCTATAAAAGTAGTATGATTAACTACGTTTCGTGTCTTCCTCCTAGCGGGCTGATACTCTGTCTCCTTCGTTCTTAAACGTCTGCTCTTTATCATTTTAAATGCCTTAAGAGCCCTGCATGTATATGAAAGTAAAGCGGCATTATGAGGCGCGCACAGGATTGTGGGTATGCAGAGTGCTGGTGACGCGCTGAAGGTTCCTCCAGAGCCTCCTCACCTCCCGCTCCTTCGTGCAGGCGCGCGTCAGCCCTTATGCATGGCGCTCGTTCTGCGTCACGTGACGCTGTGACGCCTCCCGTCACCCGGTGTTGCACGCACTGCGATGGCGCCTTCCTGAGGGAAGCAGCGGGATCTCCTCTCCTCAGCGAGGTCCAACCACTCCCAGGATGCTCACATTTCTAACCAATCAAGTTCAAGTTCATGTTCGGGCATTTATATAGCGCACTACTCACCCAGAGGGTCTCAAGGCGCTAGAGGGAGGGGAACATTATTTGTCGAATAGCCAGGTTTTCAGTTCTATTCTGAAGGAGATGTGGTTCTGAGTAAGGCGGAGGTGGGTGGGGAGTGAGTTCCAGGTCTTGGCAGCCAGGAAGGAGAAGGATCTGCCACCCATGGTGGATTTTCGGATGCGTGGGACTGCGGCGAGGGCTTGATTGGATGATCTTAGTTGGCGGGTGGGTTTGTAGAAGGACAGTCGAGTGTTGAGGCATTCGGGTCCTAGATTATAGAGGGCCTTGTGTGCGTGGGTGAGAAGGCGGAAAGTAATTCTTTTGTTGACGGGAAGCCAGTGGAGGTCTTTTAGGTGTCCGGTGATGTGTTCTTGGCGCGGGATGTCTAATATGAGTCTCGCTGATGCGTTTTGGATGCGCTGGAGTTTTTTCTGTAATTTTGTTGTAATTCCGGCGTAAAGTGTGTTGCCATAGTCCAGACGACTCGTGACCAGTGCATGGGTGACAGTCTTTCTTGTCTCGAGGGGGATCCAGCGGAAGATCTTTTTGAGAATGCGAAGGACGTTGAAGCAGGAGGACGAGACAGCGTTGACTTGTCTGGACATTGAGAGAGAGGAGTCTAGAATGAAGCCAAGGTTACGTGCGTGGTCTGTGGGTGTGGGAGCTGTGCCTAGAGCGGAAGGCCACCAAGAGTCATCCCAAGCTGAGGGGGAGGATCCTAGGATGAGCACCTCCGTTTTGTCTGAGTTGAGTTTTAGGCGGCTCTGTTTCATCCATTCGGCTACTTCTTTCATGCCTTCGTGAAGATTGGTTTTGGCGGTGTTGGGGTCTTTGGTGAGGGAAAGGATTAGCTGGGTGTTGTCTGCATAAGAGATGATGTTGAGGTTGTGTTGACGCGCGATAGAGGCGAGAGGGCTCATGTAGACGTTGAAGAGGGTGGGACTGAGTGAGGATCCTTGGGGTACGCCGCAGATGACTTCGGTGGCCTCTGAGTAGAATGGGGGAAGTCGGACTCTCTGAGTTCTCCCAGCTAGGAACGAGATGATCCAGTCCAAGGCTTTTCCTTGTATGCCGATGTTGTTGAGGCGTTGTATAAGGGTGCTGTGGCAGACTGTGTCGAAAGCGGCGGAGAGGTCGAGTAGGATGAGGGCCACTGTTTCTCCGTTGTCCAGGAGTGCTCGGATGTCGTCGGTCGCTGCAATGAGGGCGGTTTCGGTGCTGTGTTTGGCTCGAAATCCGGATTGAGATGGATCAAGGGAGTTGTTGGATTCAAGGAAGGTGGCGAGCTGGCTGTTGACGGCTTTCTTAATGACTTTGGCCGGGAAAGGGGGGAGGGATATGGGTTGGTAGTTTTTCAGTTCTGAGGGGTCTGCTGTGGGTTTTTTCAGAAGGGCGCTGAGTTCGGCGTGTTTCCAGATTTCTGGGAAGGTGGCAGAGTTGAAAGAGCAGTTGATGACATCGCGGAGTTGGGGTGCGATGATGGAGTCAGCTTTGTTGAAGATGTGGTGGGGACAGGGGTCAGAAGGTGAGCCCGAGTGGATTGAGTTCATGAGGCGAACGGTGTCTTCAGTGGTGATTGGGTTCCAGGCACTGAGGTTGTGAGTTGGAGGAATGGGATCTGAAGGGGGTGGGGCGGGTTGATCACTGGGAGTATTCTTGAAGCTGTTGTGGATGTCGGCAATTTTGTTGTAGAAGAAGGCGGATAGCGCATCGCCGAGGTCTTGGGAGGGAGTGATGTCGTTGGATGCTGCGGTGGGGTTAGTGAATTCTTTGACGATATTGAAGAGTTCCTTGCTGTTATGAGAATTGTTGTCGAGACGGTCCTTGAATGCTGATTTCTTGGCGGATCGAATCAGTTGGTGGTGTTTGCGGGTGGCTGTCTTGAGGGAGGTCATGTTGTCTGAGGTTGGGTTTTTTCTCCAATTCTTCTCCATGGTGCGGCATAGCTTCTTGGATTTTTTAAGATCATCATTGAACCAGGGAGCCTTTTTGCTGGTTGATTTCAACTGGTAATTTTTCAGGGGGGCTAATTCGTCCGCACTGTGTAAATGTAAATGTAGCATACTTGTAAAGCGCACAGCTGCCCCAGCAACGGGGCGTCCCGGCGCTGTATAACTCTGGGGAACCCGTCCTGGCTTTCCCTGTGGGATGGTCCCTTGCTGGGAGTCCCCAAGGTGGAGCCAGGCATCCCCGGAATTGGTGGGGCCATTGTGGAGATTAGGCAAGCTAATGCCCAGAGTTGCCGAGTGGAACCCCTGATTAGAGTAAGCACCGAAGCGAGAATTATCGAGTCCGCTGACCAATGTCCACGACCCTGCCGCGTCGGGAATTGAACCCTGGTCCCGGGCTGACTTCTGCTCTCATGCCTGCCGCCTCTAACCAGTGAGCCACACTACTCCACACTACTGTGGGTAATCCATTGCCTGAGGTTGGTGGCCGCTTGGTCTGGGTCCATTGAGAGGGTGGGAGGGTTTTGGTTGAGTGATGTAAGGAGTTGGTCGGTGGTGATTTTGTTACAGTTTCTCCTGGGAATGGGTTGTGGACGGTTGCGGGTCAGGGTGGTTTTGTAGCTGAAGTGAACACAGCTGTGATCCGTCCAGTAGAGAGCTGTAGTGCGATCGAAGGAGATGTGCTTGCTGGAGGTGAAGATGGGGTCGAGCGTGTGTCCGGCTATGTGAGTGGGGGAGTCAACAAGTTGTTAACCAACTCAGTTGTATATAATTTAAAAAGGCTAGGTGACGTAAGATAGGGGTGCTGTCTCCGTCTTGTCTGCTTGTAAGGCTCAAGTTAACCACCAGCCGAACACCGACAAGGCGTGTTTAAAGCAAGCCGCCGAGTTTTTTTACATGGTAGATAATCGGTGCGAAACCTTGCCTCGCTCTTGCCAAACATACCAACTTAGATTACCAAATCAGCTGTCACCGCATTTTTGTAGATTACAAATAATACATGCTGAGTTGGTTAACAGTAGCAGACACCATACAAACAATGTCTGCCATTAATGATGTATGCAGCTTGCAAAATCCTTCCCTGACTTACCCCCCTTATATTTTTATAGAGCGGTGCTCCGTTTTACCTGAGCTGTAGCCAGGTGAGGTGGAGAGTGCATTCCCTAAAATATAGGTGAGTGATGAAATGATTTCGCCTAAATAATATGATGGCAAATTTTGGATTACTAGAATAGAATCCTCGACCGATAAATTGTATTGGCGATGTATTGATACTATCAAGATAGTGCCATATGTTGTAACTTACTGTGTGTATTTTGTGTACCTTTTTCTTTTTATTTATATCCACCTGCTGATACTGGGCGATCCGCGGATTACCTCATCAGGCGAATCCCAGGTGATATTTAAGAATTTTGTTTAACATGTTATTTCACGATATGCAGTAGCATTTAGTAAGGTCCTGAGGAAGCAGCAGAAGACCTCGAGGCTTCATAAGAACTGCAGAAACATGTCGACCATATTACAACACTAGTAGCTATTTGTTGACGCTACTATGCTCTGATTTTTAATTATTTGAGAGTGGATAGGATCATATTAAAATTGTTTTTCCATTTCCACTACTCAATTTTAAGCACATTTTTGCACTTTATCACATATTATTTACACATGCACTGCTTTTCAGCTTACCTCCTGATACCATAAACATTTTATATGCACTTTTGTCATATTTCCATCATAAGTGGGCTGCATCTATCTAGTCCACAGTGGGTAAAACCACCTTCCTTCGGGTGAAGGATCCCAAATGATGCAGGGCGGTACAGGTCGGTGATCTGATGGGAATACTCATCCAACGGTGACACACTCTCGGTGGACTTGTTGGATGTTTCCTTTATGCACACAGCCAATTTACAACGATAAAGAGCAGACATTTAAGAACGAGGGGCAGAGTATCAGTCCGTTAGTAGGAAGGCACGAATCGTAGTTAGGCACACTACTTTTCTAAGGGAAATTTCGCCTAATTAGCGTTTTGTGCTCAAACTAATGATGTTACAAGAAAAACAAGCATTTGCAATGCAATTGGTATGACTTTTGGGACCTTCTGAGTATCTCCTCAGGCAGGCACAGTCTCCATTACTTTTCATTTTGGCAATCGATTCACTTGTTAGACATTTCCAGGAATGCTACCTTTACAGGGGGCTCCAGTTTAACACTGGACCGCTATTGGTGTCACTATACGCAGATGACGTTATAGTGTATGTAAGGGACCCTCAAAATAACTTGGCTCCTTTGATCAGAGAGATCATTCGATTTGGTGGCTACTCTGGCCTGTGTATCAATTGGCATAAATAGGTCATATTCCCTCTCATCTCGGCCACGGTCAGTTGGGAGTGCGAATATCCATTGCCTGGTGCTCTGAGTCGGTCAAATATCTGGGGATCAACGTACAATTACTTACTGACGAACTTCTATTGTTGAACTATAAAACGGTGATTAGCAACTCAGAGCAGCAGGTGAAGAGATGGCTTCGCCTTCCACTTTCCTTAGCGTGGAGAATAGCATTGAATAAAAATGGTGGTCTTGCCCAAATTCTTATACCTATTTAACAATCTTCCTATCCCGCTGCTGAACCGTTTCTTCAAATCGATTAACATGTACCTTATACGGCTAGCCTGGGAGGCAGGTGTCCAAGAGTCCGCTGGGAGGTCACGACCATGCCATACCATAGGGGAGGCTTTGAAGTCCCTAACTTTCAGTTACACTACTTAATTGCTCAATGCAATTATAACTATTCCTGGTATCACCCAGATGCCAGGATCCCCGACTTAAGGCCTGAAGCTGATATGGTACTGTACTGCCAGACACATTGAGCACGATATTGCCACTGGGTTATCCCCGCGACCCTTTAGACATTCAAACGGTCTCTACCACCAGCTGGGCATGGCTAAAGCTGCTTAGGTTGCTGGGATCTCCGGCTATGTATTCCCCAAGCATACCGCTTCCGAATCCACGCTGGATACTGATAACTGGAGATCTTCACAGTATCTGAAGGGGAACATTTTTTAGATTCCTCATTTATGGACACATTCGTACTCACCCACATGCGGGCGGCCATAAAAGCTAAGATTCTTGGCTTTCCAGTTGAACCGGATGCGTTCTCACCTCTGTCCCTTGCCATTGAAAGCAACACGGGGGAACAGTTAGTTTCTAAACTGTATAGGGCCCGTGTGGAAACAATCCCAGTTCATGACAACAAGATACGGGCAGTGTGGGAGGCTGATCTGGGTCACCCCTGGGTCACCCTATAACAGATGAGCAGTGGGCTGCATGCTGTATGCAAACTAAGGAGGTGTCATTGAACAGCTGGCACAAGCTTATCCATTTCAATTTACGCTGCATTTACATCACACCTGAGATGTCCCACAAAATAGCCCCAGACAGGCCCCACTGTTGTCTTAAATTCAAGGCCCCACATGCTGACTTTGCACACCTGGCTTGGACTGGTCCCACAATCAGTAGATTCTGGACCAACGTCTTTCATACCCTGGGTGACGTAGTTGGTTTTGAAATAGATCCTACACCGGCCATAGCTTTATTGGGATATGTAAATAACATACCAAAATTGGTCTAGAAGTTCACTGCGTTTGGGGTTGCTGCTAGCGTAAAGGGAGATTGCACTCAAATGGGGGCAAAAAGCAGTTCCGAGGTGCAAGGATTGGCTACACAGTCTAATACACTGCAACATATACTACGATCTCTATGCTTCCACGTTGCACAGTTCATTTCGTCCTCAGGATATTTGGGGCCCATTTAAACGATACACGGTGGCGCTCCAATCACAACCTGAGATGCGGCCAAATAGCGGAATAGTGCCTGCTGGCATTGGCTGATTTTGAAACACTGATCTCTGAATTCGTAACTTGGACATTTCAATAGGGTGATCGCAGATTTCATGTGATGGGGGCTGGCTGTGGTTCATAAATGTGCTGGTAAGAGGGTGAATTGTAGAGTTAATGTATAGTGACACAGTAATAATGCTGGACCCAAAGGTGAGCATACAGCTGGAACCATTGCGCATTTGAAATGTATACGTAAACTGTGTAAGGTCGTATTTATATCTACTGTGAGCTGGTAATGACGATGTGATAAATGTAAAACTGGTAAATAAAGTTTTTTATTACAAAAAGTCCATTTGTAACTGAATAAAGTTGGTGCCTGTTTGTTCATTTTCACCATCAAGAGATCTATGGCGTGAAGACCCTAATTTGTTGTGGTTGTCAGGAACTGTTTGTGGTCCATTATCCAATATATGGTGTCCCAAGTGTGCCTGTCTGCTCATCATTTGATAGGTACCCCACCTAGATGGACAGCTAACGTTCAAGGCAAAAAAAATCCTAGGCTATATCTGCAAGAATGTTTGAGCTGGCTACTCCCAGGCAACTGATGTACCAGCAGCAATAAATTGGCCATCCTTAGAAGATTACCACACTGGACCCTTTTTGTGGCCATGCACCGGTAAATAAACGAGCCTGCTAACAGCTCTCAGCCATTCATCATTTTCAATTACAGCTGATAGACTGGTGAGACATTGGGTGGTAAGGTCGTTTACATCAGAGTAGGGGTCTAAGATTGGAAGTGAGTTCAAAGCTGTGCTGCACAAAATTTCAACATCGATGTTTTTGATGTTACTGAACAAGGTAGTAGTTCCTTTAGGTTGGCCAAGAGTAAGAGAATGAGAAAGGTGCAGGGAGAAGGGGATGAGGAAGTGGTCAGACCAAACTACTGGTATAGGATCAACAGCTGTTAGCATATCTATTTTGGAGAAAACAAGGTCAAGAATGGTGCCCTTAAAGTGGGTCTGTTTTGTTGAACAAGATCATTTCCTAAGAGAAAAGTGGCAAGCCTGTTAGACCTGGCACCATTGGCGTGGGTCTCCCTTCCATTTTGCTGTTGCCACATGTGTTTTTGCTGGTGTTAGATGCTGTGGGCACAGTGCCACAGTGCAAGTGTTCCCTATTGTAAATTGCTGTTTTAATCAGTGGTTCCATGTTTGGCTATTTGGTTTACTTGTCAGACCCTAGTCTAGTGCACTGAGTGTGCCCAGGGCGTGTAAATCCAAATGCTGCTGGTGGTCTAAAACAATTCAAAAAGAGGGGTGGTGATGGACAGAGTATCTGAATTAAGCAGAACACTCCTACCCAGTCAAAAGATCAGGGCTTGATCCATCACCGTTTTTTAGCTCACTGCACCATCCCAGTTCAGAACCTGGCTACATGCAAATTAGTCTGGCCCTGGCCCAGTGCATCATGGGAACAGGGCAGACCAAACTACCAAGCCAATGCTTTACTGGAAAGGAAACAAGCTTCCGGGAACCGGTTTCTGGCATTGCAGCCGTCTTCGGCCCGGCTTGCTTGAATCCTGATGGTGCAGTGAGCAAGGGACTCACATCTGAGTATACCCTTCCACACTTCTGGTGGCTAAAACGATTCAAAAAGAGGGGTGGTGATGGACAGAGTATCTGAATTAAGTAGAACACTCCTACCCAGTCAAAAGATCAGGGCTTGATCCATCACCAGGTTCTGAGCTGGGATGGGGCAGTGAGCTAAATAACGGTAATGGATCAAGCCCTGATCTTTGGACTGGGTAAGAGTGGTCTGCTTAATTCAGACACTCTGTTCATGACCACCCCCTTTTCTGAATCGTTTTTGGCCACTATAGGTGTGGCAGTGTATACTCAGACATGAGTCCCTTGCTCACTGCTCCATCAGGATTCAAGCAAGCCGGGCCGAAGACGGCTGTAATGCCAGAAACCAGTCCCCGGAAGCTTGTCTCCTTTCTGGTGAAGAATTGGCTTGGTAGTTTGGTCTGCCCTGTTCCCATGATGCACTGGGCCAGGGACAGACTAATTTGCATATAGCCAGGTTCTGAGCTGGGATGGGGCAGTGAGCTAAATAACGGTGATGGATCAAGCCCTGATCTTTGGACTGGGTAAGAGTGGTCTGCTTAATTCAGACACTCTGTTCATCACCACCCCCTTTTCTGAATCGTTTTTGGCCACTATAGGTGTGGCAGGGTATACTCAGACATGAGTCCCTTGCTCACTGCTCCATCAGGATTCAAGCAAGCCGGGCCGAAGATGGCTGTAATGCCAGAAACCGGTCCTCGGAAGCTTGTCTCCTTTCTGGTGAAGAATTGGCTTGGTAGTTTGGTCTGCCCTGTTCCCATGATGCACTGGGCCAGGGACAGACTAATTTGCATATAGCCAGGTTCTAAGCTGGGCTGGGGCAGTGAGCTAAATAACGGTGATGGATCAAGCCCTGATCTTTGGACTGGGTAAGAGTGGTCTGCTTAATTCAGACACTCTGTTCATCACCACCCCCTTTTCTGAATCGTTTTTGGCCACTATAGGTGTGGCCGGGTATACTCAGACATGAGTCCCTTGCTCACTGCTCCATCAGGATTCAAGCAAGCCGGGCCGAAGACGGCTGTAATGCCAGAAACCGGTCCCCGGAAGCTTGTCTCCTTTCTGGTGAAGAATTGGCTTGGTAGTTTGGTCTGCCCTGTTCCCATGATGCACTGGGCCAGGGACAGACTAATTTGCATATAGCCAGGTTCTGAGCTGGGATGGGGCAGTGAGCTAAATAACGGTGATGGATCAAGCCCTGATCTTTGGACTGGGTAAGAGTGGTCTGCTTAATTCAGACACTCTGTTCATCACCACCCCCTTTTCTGGTGGTCTTGCAGCACTGGTTGTGCCACCCACAGAAGCGGCCTTGTAAAATGTGTCTAAGGTCTGCCATTGGAGAACCTGCGTGCAGTCCGGTACTGTCATGCTGGCTGGGCAAGTACACCTACTTGCCAGTCCCTAAACCTTCCCTTAACTTAATATTAGTCACCCCTATGGTAAGCCCAAGGGCAGGGTGCATTGTAAGCATAAGGTAGGACATGCCCTGGTGTGTGTAGCATGTACTAATAGTGAATTACAGCCAATTTTGTTTTTCACTATTGCAAGGCTACCTGTTCTCCATAGGCCAGAATGGGCTGTTAGAGTTATTACATTTTATAATGGGAGGGAGGAGTTGCACCATAACCTTGATTAGGGCTGTGCCTGCCTTCCACAATGCTGGCTCCACCACATGGGGAGCGGCTGATGTCTCTGCCCTTCACAGTGAAAGAAGAGAAGGAGTCCTGTAAACAAAGTGCTCCAGGACGGTACTTGCCTTCCACAATGCTGGTACCACCTCCTGTGGGGCGTCTGATGTGACTGCCCTGCACTGTGAAAGGAAAGGAGAAGTCTGGTAAACAGAGTGCTTCAGAACTGGTTTGGACTGGTAAAAGGCCCCTCTCCCCTCAGAACAAAGGATTTTGGGGTATAAATATTGGAACCCTGATCCCATGAAATTAGATCACTTTTGGACTAAAAGAAGCACTTTACTGAGGGTAGGAACCTGAAGAAACTGAGGAGAGACTATTCCCAAGCTGAAGTGCTGCTTGATGGATTGGTCTGCAGTGTTTGCCTTACTGCCAAAGGAAGGAGAAAGGAACTTTGTGTACTTTGCTTTCAACTTGTGAAGGATCTCCAAGGGCTTGGAAAAGAGCTTGCCTCCTGCTGAAGTCTCAGGGACAGCAGACTTCAACCCCCAGCTCCCTAGAGTTCTTTGGAAGTGCCTGCTGCTGCATTGGGCCTTCTGAGGGACTGCTTGTCGCAAGGAGCTGGAAGCGCGACTCAATGAGAAGAAGCATGTCGCCGTCGCTGTGCCTGACGTCGCAACTCCGAAGGAAGGTGACGCCGCTGGAACTGTCGCACTGCACCGCATCGGAGAGAAGCGTGCCGCAACGAAGAGGAAGCGGGTCGCTGCTGCTGCCGTCCCAACTCCGAAGGAGTGTGTCACCGCTGTAGTTGTCGCACTGCACCACATCAGGAGAAGAATCTCGCAACGAGGTCGGAGCATGTCCCCGTCGCTGTTCCTGCCGTCGCTTCTCCGAAAGAGGGTGTCATCGCTGGAAGTATCGCACTGCACCGCATCGAAGAAGAGCACCTCGCATCCCCGAGAAGCCCCGCCGCCGTAGGAGCTGCTGACATCACATCTTGGATGTCGCCACTGTAGTTGTCGCATCGAGCGGAAGCTTCACGCATCGTGGGAGAAGATCAATCAATCAATCATGGACATTTATATAGCGCACTACTTACCCGGAGGGTCTCAAGGCGCTTGGGGGGGGGGGTGCTGCTACTGCTCGAACAGCCAGGTCTTGAGCTTCTTCCTGAAGGAGAGGTGGTCTTGGGTCAGGCGCAGGTCGGTCGGGAGGGAGTTCCAGGTCTTGGCGGCCAGGTGGGAGAAGGACCTTCCTCCTGTTGTCGATCTTCGGATGCGGGGGACGGCGGCGAGGGCGTGACTGGCTGATCGGAGGTGGCGTTTGGGAGCGTAGAAGTTGATGCGGTTGTTGAGGTAGCTCGGGCCTTGGTCGTGTAGGGCTTTGTGTGCGTGGGTGAGGAGACGGAAGGTGATTCTCTTGTTGACGGGGAGCCAGTGCAGGTCTCTCAGATGTCCGGAGATGTGGCTGCGTCGGGGGATGTCGAGGATGAGTCTGGCTGAGGCGTTCTGGATCCGCTGGAGTCTCTTCTGGAGCTTGGCGGTGGTTCCGGCGTAGAGGGCGTTGCCGTAGTCCAGTCGGCTGGTGACGAGGGCCTGGGTGACCGTCTTCCTGGTCTCGGTGGGGATCCACCGGAAGATCTTTCGTAGCATGCGCAGGATGTTGAAGCATGACGAGGAGACGGCGTTGACTTGTCTGGTCATGGAGAGGGAGGAGTCCAGGATGAAGCCCAGGTTGCGTGCGTGGTCTGTCGGTGTGGGTGCGGTGCCCAGGGCGGGGGGCCACCAGGAGTCGTCCCAGGCGGAGGGCGAGGAGCCCAGGATGAGGACTTCCGTCTTGTCTGAGTTCAGTTTCAGGCGGCTGGTCGTCATCCATTCGGCTACATCTTTCATCCCTTCGTGAAGGTTGGCTCTGGAAGCGGCGGGGTCGTTGGTCAGTGAGAGGATCAGCTGGGTGTCATCGGCGTAGGAGATGATGTTCAGGTTGTGTTGGCGTGCGATGGGCGCGAGGGGGCTCATGTAGACGTTGAAGAGGGTGGGGCTCAGCGAGGATCCTTGAGGGACGCCGCAGATGACTTCGGTGGCCTCTGACTTGTACGGTGGTAGGCGGACTCTCTGTGTTCTTCCGTTGAGGAAGGAGACGATCCATTCCAGTGCCTTTTCCTGAATTCCGACGTTGCTGAGGCGCTGCACTAGGGTGCGGTGGCAGACAGTGTCGAATGCCGCGGAGAGGTCTAGGAGGATGAGGGCCGCTGTTTCTCCGTTGTCCATCAGGGCTCGGATGTCATCGGTGGCAGCGATCAGAGCGGTCTCGGTGCTGTGGTTGGCTCGGAAGCCAGACTGTGAGGGGTCGAGGGATCCATTCGTCTCGAGGAAGGCGGCCAGCTGTTTGTTGACGGTCTTCTCGATGGCTTTGGCTGGAAACGGGAGGAGCGAGATGGGGCGGTAGTTCTTGAGTTCGGTGGGGTCCGCTGTTGGTTTCTTAAGTAGAGCGCTGAGTTCGGCGTGCTTCCAGCTCTCCGGGAAGGTGGCGGTGTCGAAGGAGGTGTTGATGATGTCCCGCAGGTGGGGTGCGATGACAGCGTCGGCCTTGTTGAAGACGTGGTGAGGGCACGGGTCGGTCGGAGATCCGGAGTGGATGGAGTTCATCATGCGGACGGTGTCATCGGTGCTGATCGGAGTCCAGGCGCGGAGGGTGGTGGTGGGTGGCGTTGCTGCGGTCTTTGTGTGCGATGGTTGACTACTGAAGCTGTTGTGTATGTCTGCGATCTTGTTGTGGAAGTAGGAGGCGAGGGAGTTGCAGAGGTCTTGCGATGGGGTGATGTCGTTGTTACCGGCGTTGGGGTTGGAGAGTTCTTTCACGATGTTGAAGAGTTCCTTGCAGTTGTGTGCGTTGGTGTCCAGTCGGTCCTTGAATGCAGTTTTCTTGGTGGCGCGGATCAGTTGGTGGTGCTTCCGGGTGGCAAGCTTGAGGGTGGTCATGTTGCCCGCGGTAGGTTCCCTTCTCCAGACTTTCTCGAGGGCTCGGCAGTTCTTCTTGGAGCTCTTGAGTTCGTCGGTGAACCATGGGGCTTTCTTGCTGCCGGGTCTGCTGGGCGGGGTCCTCAGAGGGGCGAGTTCGTCCGCGCAGTTGCTGATCCACTTTGTGAGGTTGTCGGCGGCCTGGCTGGGGTTCGCTGAGCTGGCGGGAGGGTGCTGACTCAGGGAGGCGGTGAGCTGGTCGGCTGTGATCTTGTTCCAGCTTCTTCGGGCAGCCTGTTGCTGGTGGTGGTGGGTCGTCGTTCTTCTGAAGGTGAAGTGGACGCAGCTGTGGTCCGTCCAGTGGAGTCCTGTGGCGTGGCTGAAGGCGATGTCTTTGCTGGATGAGAAGACGGCGTCGAGTGTGTGTCCGGCGAGGTGGGTGGGGGTGGTCACCAGTTGCTTGAGTCCCAGGTTTGCGAGGTTTTCCAGCACGGTGGTCGTGTTGCGGTCGTCGTTGTTCTCCAGGTGGAAGTTGAGGTCCCCGAGGAGGATGTAGTCGGCTGAGGGGAGGGCGAGCGGGCTGATGAAGTCGGCGATGTCCTCGCTGAATTGTGTGCGTGGTCCCGGGGGTCTGTAGATGAGGGTGCCTCTGAGAGTGGTCTTCGGGTTGACGTGGATCTGGAAGTGCAGGTGTTCGGCGGGTGCGATGGTGTCGTCGGTGTTGGTCGTGATGCGGATGGTGTTCCTATGAATGATGGCGATGCCACCTCCTGTCTGGTTGACGCGGTCTCTCCGGATGATCTTGTAGCCGTCCGGGATGGCGATGGCGATGTCGGGTGCTGAGGAGGCGTGCATCCAGGTTTCCGTGAGGAAGGCGACGTCTGGGTGTGTGGTGTCGAGCAGGTTCCAGAGCTCGACGGCGTGTCTGTGGACGGAGCGGGTGTTGAGCAGGATGCACTTCAGGTGGCTGCTGCTGGAGTTCGGCTTGGTGGGTGCTGGTGCCGCGCAGGTCCGGGTGCAGGAGAACTTGCAGGCCTGGCAGATGAAGGGACCGTGGGTGCGTCTCGGGGTGGCTCGGTAGCATCCAGGGGTTCGGCCGGCGTTGAGTGCGTTGAGGGCGGCGGCGTCGTACGTCCGGCGGGTGGGCTGGGGTCTGCGGGGGCCAGGGGTCCTGGCACTGGGCGCGGTCCAGGCGCGGACGGGCGCAGACGGGCTTACCTTTGGCGCACCTTCGGCGCACAATCGGTGCTCCCGCTGCGCGCGTCCGCTGCGCGGTCGCTCAGGGGGCGTCATAAGAGGGGAGCCGGGAGGGAGGGTGTGCGGGGAGGCGGGGATCACGGTAGCCAATCGGCGTGCGGGGGGGCGGGGTCTCGTCGAGATCCGGCGGGAAAAGCTGGGGGCTCGGCGGCGGCCCTGCGGTGGCTGGGGCGGCGCTGGGACGGCCCTGTGGCGGCTGGGGTGGTTCAGCGGCGGTCCTGTGGCGGCTGGGGCGCCGTGTAGATCGAGGCACAGGCAGCAGGTAGGAGGAGCAGGCGGGGGGTGTGGGGGCGACCAGGCCGAGGGCGCAGGGGCAGAAGAGTGTCACCACTGGAGCTGCTGCAGTCGCATCGTCACGGTTTCGCTGCTGCAGTCCACGCATCGAACCGAGAACTTCTCGAGTCCCCGAGAAGCGTGCCGCATCTGGAAGATCTTCACTTCTTTATTTCTTTGCACCTGAACTTTGCTGCATTTCCCATCACTGCGACATTGCTTGTCGTGGAAGCGCAACGCAACGTAAGGTACATTGACGCAGACTGTCGCATTTAAGAACTGACCTGAACTAAGCTTAAATCTACCATCTTAAAGTAATAGTATTGTGTATTTTTGTCGTTCATGGTCTGGTGGTAACTCTATATAAAGTCTACTTATTTTTTATTTAAAACCTGTGTGGTGTCCATTTGTAGGGTTGTCACTGGGTTACTGTATGTGGTCACAAATGCTTAACTTACAACGCCTCAGAGATAAAGCCTTGCTGCTCGTGCCAAACTACCAAGGGGGTGAGCAGGGGTTATTTTAGGAGTGTATTCCCCCTTATCCTGACTAGAGGCGAGGGTCCCTATTTGTTACAAGTACCTACATGTGTCAACTAGAGACCCCAAATCTAACAGCCGCTGAATATTCCAGATTACCCCAGTGAAGATTAAAGTCTTCGATAAAAATCTGTTTGTTGCTGTTAGAAATAGGGGTACAGTCGATTTGTGAGTATTAGAAGCTTGCAAAGTCAGTGACTTCCTCTGTGAAGGTGGAGCTGTCACCAGGCGGGTGATAGATGGTGTGAAACCTGACAGGGAAGCTGTGCTGTACTTAAAGCTCCAAAGATAGCCATTCGTAGGTGCGGAAAGAGCTTCTGTGAAAAGCTTTGAGATGAAGAGATGTTTCTGAAGATAACTGCTACGCCTCCCCCGACTTTATCTTCTCTATCATTCCTGAGAACGGAATAGTCAGTGGGGAACAGAAGATCCATAAAGTATGAGAAGTGTCTCTGAGCCAAGTCTCAGTGAAGAAAAGTATATCCAGGCTGTAAGGATTAATGATGTCTGAAACTTCCAGCTTGTGTTTGTTTGCGGATCTAAAGTTGTGAAGCAGAAAATGAACCTCTGAGATGACTGATATAGTGAAGGGGAGTCAAGGCTTTCAGGGGTGATAGGGATAATGTTTCTGAGAATTGGTGACTGGATTGAAGATGGTTGATGTTTGGTGCGGGTGAGGGAGATGGCTGGTATAGTGCAGTGATTAGTGTTAGCTGAAGAGGAGAAGGAGCGGGGGTGGGAATTGGAAGGATTGTAGCTAGCCAATAAGTTGAAAGTGTCAGTTGGTGACAGATTGTGTGAGGCTTTTTTGGGGCATGGGAGATTAGGGAAGTAAGTGTTCACCGAGGGAAGTAGGGTGTTGGGAAGAGTAGAAATGCTAGTCTTTAGATGGGAGATGGTAGCTTCAAGCTGGGAGATAGAAGAGATGAGAAGTCCTAGTTTATTTTCTAAGGAGAGCAGAGCTGGACACAGATTGTTACATTGTTCGATGGGTTCAAGAAGGGGTTCAACTTGAGAGGGAGAGCAAGGAGGGGGGGGTGCTGGGATGTAGGAATATAGAATGGAGGGAGCCTCGTCAAGAGATGCTGATTGGAAATAATTGTCTGTGCAGCTGTGGTGGAGTGAAAGTTATCTGGGCATACATTCAATAAAATATAACTATTGACTTCTAGCTGAGGAAGAGAACAGTGGGGGCTCTAGTGGGATGATAGGAGAGATAGAAGGAGGTCATAGGAAGGTTGTAGAGAGAAAAGAGGAAGAGCTGGGCTAGAAACAAGCACGATGAGGATTGTGGACCCGGCGGTTGGTTATAGAAAGTGTAAAGTTCTGCTAAGTTGGAGGAAAGGGGGAAGGGATGAGGTTGTCTTAAGGGGATAGTGGTTCAAGCAGTAATTCTTAAATGTTGGGGGGTGAAGAGAAATATAAGGGGGTTGCACAGAATTCAGGATAAAGGGAGAGGGTGAGGGGAGGAAGAGAGGGTGGATAAGAAGGGAGAGCATAAGGTGGAAACGTCACGGTGAGAGCTGGGAAATCAACCAGTTGGAAAGATGGATTGGATAAGGGTGATTAACTTGGTGAGGGGGAAGTTTCTGCTGAATCCCAGGCTGGTCCAGGGGTGTAAATGAGGGAGCAGGTCATTGGCTGGGAAGGAGTGTTGAAGGTAACATGCCAGATGGGGCAGGAGGGTTTGGGGGCAGGGGAAGCAGGGGTGAAGGAGGGGAACGAGACTGCCAGGGAGGACGACTGTGCCACTTGGGAAGACTGCAAACTGGTATCCTGGTGGATAAGGGGAGGAGAGAATTGAGGGAGGAGTTAGATGAGGAGTCCGGAGGGATCGGAATGCCAGGCATGGAGAGCCGGGATGTAAATAGGTGGTCGACAAGTGTCTTTAGCTTGGATCAGGACTTTGCTGTTGTTGTAGAGTGAGATAGTGAGTGAGCCATCGAAACAAGCTGCATCAAAGATTTTTAGCTGGTGCCCGTGTGGGATTGAGGTGGAGGAAGTAACATGGAAGGAGTTATTGAAAATGGCGGTCCATGATGAAATATTAAGGGTGAATAACATGAGTTTGGTTTTGAGCATTGCATATTGACCGCTATGGTATTGGTCAACGAAAAGGGAAACGGGAAATTGTGTTTGAGCCTGTTTGCTGATGCTTTGGGCAAATTGGGGGGTGGATGATCTTCAAACAGTTGGCTGCAGCCTTCACTTGTTTAGTCGACATAGTTGTAATATGGAATAGCTCATCCACTCCAGATTTTGTTTTGCTTTGTTGTAGTCGTGATTTTGTAACTGGATAATTGGGGCTACAATTACCAGAATGCACAGTAAACCCTAGACTGGATGAGCTACTCATGCATGGAACCGGGAAATATGAGTGGTCTGGTGTAGGCACTTTATAGAGGGTGCTAAAGTGTATTCTGGAGCTCCCGGTCACTTTCCTTATTTGCCTCATGATAGGAGGCGTTCCCAGGTTCTATGCGTGTGCTGGTGCTCGTTGTCAGGTTTTTGTCTGAGAGGAGCTTGGAGTTCTGGACTTTTTGGTTCTGTCCAGAGGTGTCAGGGATAACACCCGAAGACCCCGGAGTTCTACCTGTCTCGGTGCACAAACAAACAGAAACACGGGCTTCTCGATGGTGGCGTCAAAGCCCAAAGGTTTATTACTGCAGGGACACAGAAGTCACAGAAACTGCACACGGGCAGTGTCTAGGAGCCTGTTCAAATTGTACAAAGAGGGTTACTCCTTAAATACTAAATATTCTGCTCGGGGCAAATTCTTTACATGTTACCACAGTTCTAAACATTCATGTCTTAAACAATAAATATTTGGCGTTGCACAGGAATCGTCAACAGTATCTGATGTCAAAACATTACGAATGAGGGGTTCCCACTATTCCATCATAATCCCATGTCAATTTCTCATTCAAGACCCGGACCGCCTCATCGTAAATTTCGTTACCTCCCCCTAATAAAGGCCCAGAAGGAAAGGAGCAGAGCCAGGTGCAGAAGATAGAAAGACAGGATAAGAGATGTTTGTGGGTCGTAAATGGGCACGGTTACCAGCTTCGGCCGCCTAATCATGATCAGGCCAACGAACACAAGAACCAGTATAGCAGGACTGGCCTCAGGCTGGGGAGGCAGTTCTTGCCGAGTCATGCTGCCACAGCATTGCTGGCCTAAGGTGCACGTGTCACTAGCAAGGTGAATCGCCGGTTAAAGCCTACGTGTCCTTAGATGAAAAAGAGGTCATTGCGTGTCCATTGACTATGTGAGGGCAAGGAATACAAAATGGCTTCCGTGTTCTAAGATGGATGCCACGGGTAGACCAGAAATGTGTTCATAACAGGAGTGCTCTTGCTCGTAGCATAGCGAAAACACCAGGATATACTAAATGGATCATTTGCGGTTCACTAATACCAAAATCATGTGTTTACGACAATGATGAAAACACGGGTTAAAATCGTCACGGAACCTCAGACCCTCCTTTTGCCCTTACATAGGCAATTACTCAGTCTATGTCAGAGTCTAACTCTATGCTCATTAGGTCAGCAACATGTTGTTGCATCATCATCCTGTCTCGTGCCTTTTCTCCTAATGCAGGTGGTTTTCTGAAACAGGTTGCAGCACAGAGACTACACAAAGCGGGACCACATTGGATAATAAGGCAACACGAGAACAGAAATACTAGGATGACACCAATGACCATCAGAACCTTCCATCCCCACGCTGATACCAGAGTCCAAAACCACTCCATGAAGGACCAGTTTCCCTTGTCTACGTGTATAGAGTCGGAAATCTTGTGTAGCTTAGAGATCGCTTCATAGACAGTCGGTGCATTATTGGGAATAAAAACACAGCAGCTCGATTGGATCATTCTGCATACCCCACCTCGATCTGCAAGTATTACATCTAGAACCATTCGGTTCTGCAACGTCATGAGACGATCCGCCTGAAGCTCAGCTGTTAAGTTACTAAGGGCACCAGCCGTTTCTGTGATAGTAGATTCAACTACCCGTGTTAGTTGACGTAGATTTCTACTATTGGCCATGGGCCCCCAAAACGGAAGGAAACCTTTGAAAAAGTCTCCAGCTTCCTGACCAGCGGTATCTTCCTTGCTGAAGACACCTCTTGCTACTCTGGTCTTGTGATAATCTGAAGAAGCAGTGTATGTCGGAGGTAACAATCGAGCAATATAACATGAACCTAAAAAGTCAGCAGGCAGCCATGTATATGCTCTGTCCTGACAGATGAAGTAGGTACCCCTAGCAGTCAGAAAGGCAGGGGAGGAGTTAGACGGAAATACGTAAGTCTCAACGCACTCACTCCTCCCTAGCTGAGCTCTCAGATTTCTCCCATTTCCTTGCAAACAGACCTGACCTCGGTGAGGCACGACCCAAACTGAAGTGGAGCTTTTACGCTTGCTTTCTCCCAAACTAAGGCGATACTCTGTAGAGTTCCAACTCAAATACACCCGTAATTCATCTCTAGGGTAAGATGGAGTATTATTGACGTCTTTAATCATGTCAATAATTCCCTGGACTAAAGCTTTGTTGGCTGAGTTGTATTTAGTGGACCGTGGTGGACGCGGAGGATAGGTCTCAAGGGCATATGAAAAAATGGTCTGAAAGGCCTGAAATGATCCATTGTAGCTAAAAGGCAAGACTAGATAGGGAATGCCTTTATCCATAGTGTGAGGTATCAAGCCACACACCCAGCAGTCTGTAGTATTAACTACCAGTTGGTGTTGATGCAAGAGCTGTACAAATGTATTGTTAATAAATTCTGAGCGTCGAGCTTGTTCGTGTTCAGGAAATGAGTGAAAAGAATGCATAGAAGAAACCGTGGAAGTAGTAGGATCAAGGGGAGGTACTGTAGTTACTGGCATAAAAATCAAATGCACACCAAAGATGATTCCACCCACCAACGTTATCAAAACAATTAAAAATGTAACTGCACATTGCATTAGAAAGCATTTGCTGTGAAGTATTCTGTACAGTCTATTTCTGCGAACATAAATTACATTCTTTCTTTGCAGCTCAGGAAGCTCCATCTTCTACGACCGTTCGCGACCACTGATGATGTGTACGTAGATGAAAATGCCTCTATCAGCCCTGGGAGTTCCCAGAACTAACAGAAAGATCGACCTTGTGTCTGACCCCCGCAGATTCAACTAGGCACACAGCCACGACCCTACGGCTACCCAGACGGCAAGGCAATTTTAAAACAAAAAGAAACAATACAAAGTATTAGCAAACTTCCTGGCTGGAGGCAATGTATAGAAAATTCAGATCTGAAAATAGGCAGTTTCCTGCTTTATTTGTCCATATTGCGAGGTCGCAAGTTGTATCTCAGTTTTGCAGGAGCTGTCTGATCTGAAACAGTGTATTTTCAGCCGACGTTGCAATGTTCACGTTTTCAGATGACAAATGTTCAGGGTTCAAAAGAGCAGTTTCAGGAGGAGAGTCAGTGTTTGATGTATCCGTGATCAGTTCTGCATCGCTGAAAGGTATGAACCTGGGGACTTGTTCCGTTTCAGAGGCACCGATTCCTTTCTTTACCCAGTTGTCGTAAGGAAGTGGCAGAGGCACACGTTTGACATGTGTCGTATGGATCCAGTTCTTCCTTCCGGCCACACGAATAGCAGTTCTCGTTGCTAGTAAGACTTGGAAAGGGCCAATGAATCTGGGCTGAAGATTTTTCGTTCTTGCAAAATTTCTAATGACCACCTGGTCACCCGGTTTCAGCTGATGGCCTGGACTCTCCGGTGGCTTTGGCAATGCATCGAAAACCTGTTGGTGAATAAGACTCAATTTAGCAGTCAAGTCGAAAAGGTAATCAATTAACATTGGGTATTCCAGCTGCTTGAATTCTTTTGGTCTAGGTACCCCCCAAACATTTGCAGGACGACCAAACACTATTTCATATGGACTAAGCCCTACTCTAGAATGTACAGTTGCTCTTGTTGATAACAAAGCCAAAGGCAGTGCATCTGGCCAGGGCAAACCCGTGGATGCTTGTATCTTAGCAAGTTTCAGTTTAAGGGTGCCATTGTAACCCTCGACTAAACCCGCGGACTGGGGATGATTCGCACTATGAAACTTCTGTCTAATCCCTAGGCCGGCACACACACTCTGCATAACTTTCCCTACGAACTCACTTCCGTTATCTGACCATACAATCCGTGGCATTCCGTATCTGGGGAAGTATTCTTTAAGAAGAATTTTGGCAGTGGATAAGGCAGTATTGTCCTTTAGCGGGTATGCTTCGATCCATCTGGAGAAAGCACAAACTACCACTAGGACGTACTTTAGGTTATTACAACGATCCATGTGAATGAAGTCTAGCTGGATCACTTCAAAGGGGCAGGAAGGAGGAGCGAAATGACCTGCAGGTGTGGGGATTCCCTTGCCAGGATTATGCATCAAGCATACCATACAATTTCTCACACTCTCTCTGCACACTTACTAATCCCATCATTCTTCCAGACCGGAGCCAACATCTTACAAATCCCTTTTGAACTGATGTGCGCTGTTCCATGTGCCATCGTTACTACTGCAAGCACATACGCATCAGGCAACATCCAACGCTGTTGTTCCGACAAGTCAATCCAACACCCACTCGAGTCCATTTTACCCGTGCTCTCTTTCCATGCAAGTTTTTCCTCCTCAGTCGCCTCTTTCTGAATTTCTTTCACGCTTTCCACTGTGTTTTCACACATTCCAGACTCAGAAATCCATCTTGCAGACGTTGAAACATACATTCTACTCATCATATTTCTAGCTGTCTGTTTTGCAGTCTCATCAGCAAAAGCATTCCCACGACCAACATCATCCGTGATTGCTTTATGAGCACTGCATTTCACAATCGCAACTTCAGTCGGCAAGGTTAGAGATTCCAACAAGTCATTAACTAGCTGACCATGTTGAATCTTAGTCCCATGGGACGTAATGAAACCTCTCTCTTTCCACAAACGGCCAAAACTATGGGCCACGCCGAACGCGTACTGACTATCTGTGAACACATTCACTCTCTTTCCCTTAGCTAAAACGCACGCTCTTGTTAGCGCGATCAATTCTGCAGCCTGGGCAGAATTCTGACTCACTCTTGCAGTCTCCACAATCGTACTCAAAGTCGTTACTGCATAGGCAGCAGTCACATCACCATTCTCCAATTTAAAGCAAGACCCATCAACATACAACGTGCCATCTGGATCTGATAACGGAGTGTCTTTTAAATCAATTCGTCCTTTTGTTTCTTCCTCAGTTTTGAAACAACAGTCGTGTGGTTCGGAATCACTCGACTCTTGGCTAGTCGGCAACAATGTTGCTGGATTCAATACATTGCATCTTTTGATCTGAATATGACTAGCTAACAGTGTCAGTTCATAACCTGATAATCTAGCACTGGTGAGGTGCTGCGTCTTGGTTCGGTTCATGAGTGTATCCACAGCATGAGGAACCATAACCACTAGCATGTTGTTCATTACTAAACCAGCAGATTGTCGAATGGAAGCTGCAGCTGCGGCTGTAGCTCTCAAGCAACTAGGCAATGCTCTGGCTACCGGATCTAACGTTGATGAAAAATACGCACAAGGGCGTTGTTTATCACCAAATTTCTGTGTCAAAACACTCAATGCCCAACCTTCTCTCTCGTGGACATAGAGCGTGAATGGCTTACTGTAGTCGGGTGTACCCAATACAGGTGCTGAACACAGTGCATTTCGCAATTCAGAAAAACTCTGCTGACATTCTGCAGACCATGGTACCGGACTCGGAACACCTTTCCCAGTCAAGGCTACCAATGGTTTTGCTAAAAGAGAAAAATTTGGGATCCATTGCCTACAATATGAGGTAATACCTAAAAAGGCACGTACTTCTCTCTGCGTGCTAGGAACATTCATCTGTGTAATTGCTTTTATTCTCTCTGGGGTCAACTTCCTTCCCTCCTTTGACAAGAGATGACCTAGGTAGGTCACTTCTTGGCAGCAGTATTGCATTTTTGAAGGTGACACCTTGTGATTCAAATCTGACAAGTGATGCAATAAAGAAATTGTAGCTGTTTTGCAAGTTTCCTTGTCATCGGCAGCCACTAGAAGATCATCGACATATTGTATTAAAGCAGAACCAGGAGGAAGTACGAAGGAATCTAACTGGCTTTTTAATGTTTGACTGTAAATGGATGGGCTTTCACAATAGCCTTGTGGAGCGCGTTTAAACCTGAAGCTTCGTCCTCCTAGAGAGAAACCGAAGATATCTCTGCTTTCCTTGGCTATCGGAATGCTGAAAAAGGCATTTTTCAAGTCGACAACCGAAAACCATGCTGCTGTAGCAGGAATCAACGTTAACAATGCAGTAATGTCTGGAACCACAGGAAACTGTGGAATCACAATTTTATTAACCTCTCTAAGATCAATTACAAACCTATATACTGGAGGTTTTGTTGGGTCCGTTCTTTTCAAAATAGGCAGTACAGGACTATTACAGACATTACCTCTAGTTTCTTCTATAACGTCCTTCTTGATCAGATCTTGTACTATCAGTAGGAGCGCACGCTCACCTTCACTAGAGATTCTGTATTGTGGAATTCGTGGAAGTTTGACATTTGCTTTCAAAGTTACTATATAGGGTGGAATTTCCAATAGACCTACATCATTAGGACCAGTCGCCCAAAGAGTATCAGGGAGTGAACGCAGCTCTGGTGGGAGCGCATCCATCGACAAGTACATCGGAGAGATTATTCTTTTACCCAACGTAAGCTGTACTCCTGCTGGAGAACAGTACAATGTCGCGTACAGGCGTTTTAACAAGTCTAAACCAAGCAGATTTTCGTTACAACCTGTCGTCAAAATCAGGGGTGCTTTCAATTGACAGGGTCCAACAGAAATAGACAAAGGACCAGAAACAGGGTTATGAACAGGGGCGCCCGAAAAACCTACTGAAACGTTTGTTGAGCCAGACAAAGGTGCGCCAGGGAGTTTCGCATGTATGATAGAACTTTTTGCTGCACCAGTATCCAACAGAAACGGTTCGACTATACCTGATGTTGCTACTGCGACATAAGGCCCACTCTGATCTACTGGAACTGATACTACTCCCTCTCTTTGTCCATGGCTGTCCTAGTACTCACTTTGCTGAACTTCCTCACTAGCTTCATAATAGTCTTCAACATGATACTGTGGAGACCTATTCTGTTGGGCAGATTGTCCATTTCGCTGGTCGAAATAATTAGAAGGGCGATCACTCGTCTGCGGAGGCATAGCACCTCGTCCTCGACCTCTAGAGTTTTGCATAGAACTACCACGACCTCTCTGAGCTGCCGCATTATTATTTTGCGTTCGAACTGGACACTCACTTTTGTAATGACCTTCCATTTTGCAATAAGCACATTGATTCCATTGGTATTGTGGCCTTTGAAAATTATAATCCGTTCTTTGATATGACCCTTGCTGCATGTTAGTCTGATTCGTGCGAGGCGGATATGCTTGCTGTAAAAGTACTTTAGTTTTTAGATCTTTCGTCTTTTTATCTGTTTTTTCTTTCTCCTCTTTATCCCTATTTTCATAGTACTGGGCAGTCGCAAGTATTTGCGCAGTCGTAGAGACAGCCCACGCACTTTCAGAATTCTTTAATTTACCACTAAGTTCTGGCAACAGATTGTGCACAAATTTATCAACAAATAATCTCTGGCCTCCTTCTGTGCTCATATCCTGACCACTATGATCCACGAAAGTCTCCTCGAATCTTGTGAAAAAGTCGGAGACGCTTTCGTCTTTCTTTTGTTTGCACGCGGACAATTTGTCCCAGTTAACGCGCAATGCTGGCATTAGGGTTTTCATTAAATCGATTATTCTACCAGGTAAATTAGCAATTAAAGGTTCAGGTTTGGAACCACCTATTTGTTGACCATCCGCTGCAATTATAGCTGCCCAGTCACCACCTAGGGCAACTGGATGATTCTCTTTACGAATTTTAGCCCAAATTGGTTGTGGTACTACATTACCAAATAGCAGATCTATGTCAGCAAGATTCAATACACAAGCGTCAACTGTTTGAGCCAACTCTTTGTAGTACCCTGCAGGATTTTTACGTGGATCTGGCAAGGCCTGTTTCACTGCTAATACTTCAGCTCGCTTCCATGGAATATGTATCCATACTCTCTGGAATTGTGCCGGAGCGGCTGCAATACCAAGCGGTGCATTAGCTTGCACAGCTTCACGCCAAATTGGTGGAACCTCTCTCATTGGATATTGACGATTTTGTTTCGTACTACGTTTTCCTAACTCTCTTGGTGAACGAAGGGATGGGTCATTCCTATAACTTAAAATTAGTTCCATCGCTTCTTTTATATTTTGACCAACTATCATACCTGCAGCAAACTCTTTCTGAACATTAATTAATTCTCCTAGATTTGATTCAGGGTCATCCTCTTCCAATTCCTCACGTAGAAGGAAACACATTTCATCGAACACATATCGTTGTGTCGGTTCATTCCATTGCATAAATGTATCTAATACATCTTGTACATTATATCTTCCAACTTTTGAAACCCATCTAAGAGCAGTGGAATCTAATATTCCTCTTTCTTCAGTACTGGGAAGCTGACTACGTCTCTGCACAGAGTCAGAGGTAGGAGTCTTAATCAGAGTTTTATAGAAGGGAGATAGAATATTAGAGACAGAATCAGTGATTCTCCGACGAACAGAAAGTGGAGTCATAATATTAGCAGAAGCAGTAAATAGAGTAGCAGTTGGAACAGATAGATCAGGAACAGTAGGAGTAGCAGGCAAAATAGCTTGTGAACTAGCAGGTGTGAGCGACACAGGCATAGGCAAAGAAGCCGGCAACCCTAGAAGAGGGGTTGTCAAAGGAACATTAACATTGACCACAGGAGGTACAGGAACTTGATTCAGGGGAGCGGGAACAGGGACACCAGGTTGTCCAGCAACCGGTAATTGAACATTCGGTATAGGTGGAGCCGTAGCACCCTGTGCATACGGTGGGGGTGATCGTAACAAGTAAGACAACAGGGGATCCTTTTCAGGGTCCTCTACTATCTTAGCCGTACTCGATGGCAAAGCAGGATAGCACTTGTCTATCGCTAAATTACGCTCTCTATTGGCCACCTCCCTCGCTGTCTCAGACTCGTTGAGTTGCAGCTGTTTAGCAGACTGTTCTAAAGTCAACTCTTGCTCTTTCTGTTCTTTCTTCAATTTTTTAATTTCTCTCTGTTTAGATTCTTTTCGCCAATAACGGAAAGAATCAAACATTGCCGGCCGGGCTTTCTTCTTAAACAACCTTCTTTCTAGATTATCGAGAACTTCAGGTTCAAAACTACCATGTAGTGGCCAACTAAGGACACCATCTTTCTCTGTATAGTGGATCCATACCTCGTTATAAGAGATAGGGCCCACACCAAACTTGCAATATAGATCATAAAGGGGAGTTCCAATCGGAGGAACCAAACACGAGTCCTCCAACTGGGAATCACTGTTGCAACTAAAACAAGACAACATACAATTTTTCCGACTTACCATTTTATAATCCGGAACACAAAACAAACAAGACACAAACAGAAAAGATGCGCACTCGAACCAAGAACTTAGGCCTACCAGAACTGACAAATGTATCGATACCTGAACTGAACAGAATGATTATCGTAACCAGAATAACCAGTGATAATCTTACAGAACTGAACTGAACTGAGAACTAAAAGGATTATTCAAACAGGAGCAACCCTCACAAAATACTTAACTGAGGCACTGAAGACGTCACCAAGGAGAAACCCGTCACGTCTCGCCGTACTAAGGACTGCACCTCGGGTCCAAGACAGGGCGACGGTCAAGGCAACGGACCACTGCAGCCGTCTGAACGGGAACCCTCGTGGAAGAGAACGTCGGGCCACTTTTGCGATATGCCGGGATCGATGAAGTGGGGCGCCTCCCTCTGAAATCTTCACACGAAGCTCCTCGAACTCTTCAGGCTTTTGGACCGGTACCGAATGACGTGGCCCCACGTTGGGCGCCAATTGGAGTTCTGGACTTTTTGGTTCTGTCCAGAGGTGTCAGGGATAACACCCGAAGACCCCGGAGTTCTACCTGTCTCGGTGCACAAACAAACAGAAACACGGGCTTCTCGATGGTGGCGTCAAAGCCCAAAGGTTTATTACTGCAGGGACACAGAAGTCCCAGAAACTGCACACGGGCAGTGTCTAGGAGCCTGTTCAAATTGTACAAAGAGGGTTACTCCTTAAATACTAAATATTCTGCTCGGGGCAAATTCTTTACATGTTACCACAGTTCTAAACATTCGTGTCTTAAACAATAAATATTTGGCGTTGCACAGGAATCGTCAACAGTATCTGATGTCAAAACATTACGAATGAGGGGTTCCCACTATTCCATCATAATCCCATGTCAATTTCTCATTCAAGACCCGGACCGCCTCATCGTAAATTTCGTTACCTCCCCCTAATAAAGGCCCAGAAGGAAAGGAGCAGAGCCAGGTGCAGAAGATAGAAAGACAGGATAAGAGATGTTTGTGGGTCGTAAATGGGCACGGTTACCAGCTTCGGCCGCCTAATCATGATCAGGCCAACGAACACAAGAACCAGTATAGCAGGACTGGCCTCAGGCTGGGGAGGCAGTTCTTGCCGAGTCATGCTGCCACAGCATTGCTGGCCTAAGGTGCACGTGTCACTAGCAAGGTGAATCGCCGGTTAAAGCCTACGTGTCCTTAGATGAAAAAGAGGTCATTGCGTGTCCATTGACTATGTGAGGGCAAGGAATACAAAATGGCTTCCGTGTTCTAAGATGACTCTTCTCAGCCTGGATCCAGAGCACAAGTCCCCATGGGGCTGCTGCAGGAGCCTTGCTGGCGCTAGAGGGGGCGTGGACAGGCACCCTCATTTGCATACCCAGAAGCCTCTGCGGCAAACACCGGATTCATTACTGCAGGTGACACAGGCGTTTGTTTAATAGGAGAGGGAGCGCCTGTAGCTGTGCACGCAGAGGCATTCATGAGAGCGACTGACACGTCACCGGTGTAAAGTCACCCTACTAGTAGGAAGTTATATTTTTATGATCAAGGGCGGACCCGGCTGTCAGAATCATCGATTGTTCGCAGCTGCGCACTGTCCGTGTGTCACGCGCACCTCGAGTGGCCGTGACGCCGGGAGGCGAACACTGTAATGTTTGAAGGGTTTCTGCACAAGAAGCTCAGTGTGTGGGTGAAAATAACGGGATCGGGAGATAAGTATGTGCAGGTTTGAAATGGGCTGATGTCCTTGTGTTTACTCAGGAATGCGCGAGGGAGCCGTCATGGGGGCGGTCAGGCCTCCTCGGCCGCTGAGGAGAGGAGCGCCCGCCGTTTCCCTCAGGAAGGCGCCATCGCCGCGCGCGCAACACCGGGTGACGTGAGGCGTCACAACGTCACGTGACGCAGAACGAGGCGCCGTGCGTAAGGACTGGCGGGACTGTCGCTGGAGGTCAGGATGCGCCAGAGGAACCTTCCGCGCGTCACTCCTAATCTGCATACCCACAATCCTGTGCGCGCCTAATAAAGCTGCGTTACTTTCATATACATGCAGGGCTCTTTGTGGCATTGAAAACGAGAAAGAGCGGACATTTAAGAACGAGGGGGCCCGAGTTTCAATCCTCAAGTTGGAAGGCATGACACGTGGCACACTACGTTTCTAAGGGAAATTCCGGTTGATTAGTGTATTGTGTATTGGACTACATGATATTGAAAACGAAGCTTTGGCAGAGTAAATTAAACCCAATAGAGGGATCTTGAATACTCTCGTGTAACTGACGCATCGGAGTCAGAAATGACGCTCAGGCAAGGAAGGAAACAAATGAAGTGCATCCTCCCCATTGCTGGAAACCGTCTCTAGTCGACGGAATTTATGCATTTGAGATCACAAGAGCACAAGTCCCCATGGGGCTGTCACTGGAGGGGGCGCGGCCAGCCACAGTCATTTGCATACCCAGAAGCCTCTGCGGCAAACTCCCGATTCATCACTTTAGCCGACACAGGCCTCTGTTTAATATTATAAGGAGTATCGGTACCAGTGCACACAGAGGCATTCATGAAAGTGACCCGCACGTCGCCACTGCAAAGTCACCCTACTAGTAGTAAGTGATATTTTTATCCTGCTTAAGCGAACAGATCGACAAGTGCGTAACATTTTTCGTTGATTCCCGCTGATCACGTGCACTCCGAGGGGCCGTGTGAAGTGGGCCTAGACCCAATTTTTGGAGGGTTTCTGTACAAGAAACTCTGTGAATGGGTGTAATGTGAGTTTACTGGTGGGTTCGGGCCTCCTCGGCAGCTGCTTCTCTCTGGAAGGCGTCACAGGGTCACGTGACGCAGAACGAGGCGCCTGCGCGAGGGAGCGGGAGGTGCAACGCTCCCTGCTGTCGCTAGAGGTCGGGATGCTCCAGAAGAACCTTTAGCGCGTCACCATTAATCTGCATACCCACAATCCTGTGCGCGCCTCATAATGCTGCTTTACTTTCATACTAAATGCAGGGCTCTTTGTGGCATTGAATATGATAACAAGCGGATATTTAAGAAGGAAGGGGCAGAGTATCAGCCCGCTAGTAGGAAGGCACGAACCGTAGTTAGGCACACTACTTTACTAAGGGAAGTTTCTGGGTGATTTGCTTCTTGTGTGACTTTTTATTAATCATTGGTAAAATCGATAAATTCAACAAATGATAGTAGTATTCTTTGAGAAATGCTTGAAAGTGTCCGCCTCGCGCAATTCACTGGGCAATAAAAGCAACAACAGAAAAGTGGGGAAGAACTGTGAGGGGGCAGATTTACAATAATTGGACCATCCCTTTATTGTGCGCCACCCATAAACGCGGCTCATTGCTGGAGTCACGTCGCAAGCGTGACGCAGCTCCAGCAAGGCCCAGAGGGTCCTATCTGTCCAATACTGCGTCAATCCTTACGCCTGCTTCAAGCAGGTGCAGGGTTTGGCCGCAGCATGGACGTAAAAGTGACTCAGTATTTCACTCAGCCACTTTTAGGAGGCGTTCCTGCACCAGAACACCCCCCCTGCGCCGGAACGCCTCCTTCTGGAGCAGGGCTTTACAATGTGACGCATCCCCCAGATGCGTCACGTTGTAAATAGCCCGCACCATGGTGCATCTTTTGCACCGCCGCTGTGTCATCTTTTGTGCGGGCGAAGATTATTGCTGATTTATTTATCACGGTTGACCCCATCGCAACTTCATTTGTACTGGGGTTTACATTTTTATCGCCGTCCTGGTGACTTTATTGCGAACATTTGACACGTTATCGGGAACATATCGCATGTAATCGCCGTCATGGAAATAGAACATTAACACAGAGTTTTTTTCCCATGAAGGACGGCGATATGAAACATCGCGATAACCGATTTTGCCGATGATTATCAGACGTTTTTGAGAAGATCCCCCTGAGATGCGAAGAAATAAGCCCTATACCAAGAAAATGGACGAGGACATGAATTGGGCTGGACAAATGGAAGACCTACTTAACCCAACTGATAGAGTACCAAAGCGAGTGACTATCATGAACGCAGCCAACGTGGATGCAGAGGACAGAAGCAGGAGGGACCAACCTCTGGCTCTAATGAAGATAACAAATGAATACAGTAAACAAATGCACGGCTCGAACTGGGCTCCCCTGCTGCACCTCGGTTAGACAACATAAAGTATGCACTCTTCACACTCTTACAACTCTCAGAGTTTCAAGATTTATTGCCAGTCACTTTAGGAAAGAACATTTTACTTTAACATTTGATCTACGCCCGGCCTTTAAAGTGTAAGAGGTTAAAGTGTGCAAAACATGTTGGCAGAAGAATCAGTGGATGTCCTTAGCAGACTAACACCAGCTGGACAGGGTATGGAAAGGAACAATGTGCAGGCACAGAAAGAACTGAAATGTGTGTTGCTGCCCCTCTGACATCCCTGAGTGCACACACAAATAGCTAAAAAGACTAGGCCTCATTTATGAGGCTGTGCATCACTTTTACGCCACCAGTGCGTCACTTATTGTGATGCACCAGTGGCGTAAAAACGGCACCTTGTTGCGCCATATTTACAAAGTGACGCATCTACTTAGATGTAAACACCTGCGCCACATTATACCTGCACCAGGTATAATGTATGCAAGGGGGGCGTATTTACGCAAGAAAGGGTCGTAGAAGTGACGCAGTGAAATCTGTGAGATTTCACTGCGCCACTTCTAGGACACAAATGCGTCAATTTCTTAAGCCTGCCTCACAGCAGGCGTAAGACTGACGCAGGCCCTTTCACATGGGGCTTGCCCCATGTGAAAGGACACATTGCTGGAGTTGCGTCACTTTTGTGACACACTTCAGCAATGCGTCACTTTTGCGCCATACAGATATGTCAGAAATACTGACGTATCTGTAACTCCTTGCGACATGATGCGTCATATTATAAATATGACGCATCCAGCATGTCGCATGGAGGGGGCAATGAAAAGTGACGCCTCGCTGTTTTCACGCAGTGATGCGTCACTTTTCATAAATGAGGCCCACTGTACATTTGAAGGAACAGTTTGCACAAAATGTATCTTATTGTGGTAGGCGGGTGGATTGGTAGGGCAAATGATTTTGACAGTAGGGGAGATGTGGCCACCACTATGGCTTAGCAATCCTTGCTGCTGACTCAGGGAGCTGTAATCCATCCGTGTAACTTTTTCATTAGTAGATTCATACACCCTGTGCTTTGGTGATTCAGGAATGATCCACCGACTGCCAGTGGCTAGGATTTTCTGGATTAAAATGGATAAAAACTAATGTCAGATATTACACCTTTAGATAACAGAAGCGTTTCCGACGCCATTAAAAAAATACTGTTCAGGGCTTAGTATGTCAATTAGGGATGGACTGAACTGGGACGCCAATGGCACAAAACTGGATGGTGCCTCGGGCCCCAACTGTGTCAATTATCACTTTGAAAATGCATTTTTGTGCATTTTCAATGCATGTGCAAATTACCATCAACTTGAAGCTGAAGGTAATCAGCGTTTTCTAAATGCACAGTTCGCATTTAGGCTACGCGCATCGGCATTAGGGAATGACAAATTGCAATTTCCTTAATGCATTCGCAATATAGGTGATCGCAAAAAAGTGGAATTACCTAATTTGTAAATACAAAGCCTTTCATGCTTCAGAAAAGTCCTTTTTGCTCTCGCAAGGGCAAAGACGCTTGATGCATGTGGCTCTTTGTCTTCTAAAGCTATAACTCCGGGGCTTGACCTGTGTGATTTCCAACATGTCCATTGAGAGTGTTTTAAGTAGCATCAAAGGTAATTATCCACAACAGGATGTTCGGAAAAGCAGTAAACTGAATGTTTTCATATGGGCTTGAAGTGAAATTCCCAAAACATGCGCACAGAAAATAACAAGAGACAAAAAAGGGGTTCCAAATCCCCAAATAGCAAAGAAAGCTTTGGGGATTTATGGCTAGGTTAACAATAAAACACTTTAAAATATAAGCTCTTCGTAAGGAAGAAAGAAAGGAAAGAGAATAAAGGCATTCAAGCAGCATGCACGGCGCTGCTCGATCCAGAGGCAATACTCCATGGGAGTTAACTTGACCCTATCAGGAAGGTCGCTCCCCCTCCGCACAGCACCGCCTGTGTGTCCCTTCCCCAGCCGCCGCTGCTGAGGAAGTTGGAGGCACTCCTCAACCCGCAAGCTACCACCTGTGCCTCATTCCTGGTGGCCAGTGGTAGGCCATAGGTTTGTTCATCTCCGCTATTTTTCCGCTATTTATTGTATTGTATTCACTGTATTGCCTGTATTGCCTTTCTTGTCATTTTTTTTGCCTGTGACTGCTGTTCTCTGTCTTCCCCTGCTGCCGGTACTTGATCTGTGCCGTTTTTTCCCTCTGTTCCCCTCGCTGTCCCCGTGTCTCTCTGTTCGGTTTTACCTTCTGTACCCCTCGCTGTGTCTGTGTCACTCTGCCCGTCTTTGCCTTTTGGTCCTTAAGCTGCCCCTGTAACCCTCTGTACTTTTTTGCTTTCGGTTCCATTTGTTGCCCTTGCATTTCCGTGCCCTTTTGCCTTCTGTTCCACTTGTTGCACCTCTATTTTGTGCCCTTTGCCTTCTGTTCCCTTAGTCGCCCCCTCACCGTTCCCGCCGCTGTGCCCCCTGTGGCCCGGCCCCCCTGACTGCCCATTCGCTGCCCCCACCTCCCCCCTCCCAGCTTCTCCTCCATCCCACCTCCCCATATATGCTTGCCGCTGTGCGGTGAGGAGAACGACCCTTGACCCTACCAGATAGGTCGCTCCCCCTCCGCACTGCACCGCCTGTGTGTCTCTACCCCAGCCGCCGCTGCTGAGGAAGCTTGAGGCCCTCCTCCACCCGCAGGCTCCCACCTGCGCCTGATCTCTGGTGGCCAGTGGTAGACCATAGGTTTGTTCATCTCTGCTATTTTTCCGCTATTTATTGTATTGTAGTGTATTGTATTCACTGTATTGCCTTTATTGTCATTGTTGTGCCTGTGACTGCTGTTTTCTGTCCTCCCCCGCTGCCGGTACTTGATCTGTGCTGTTTTTTCCCTCTGTTCCCCTCGCTGTCCCCGTGTCTCTCCGCCCGGTTTTACCTTCTGTACCCCTCGCTGTCGATGTGTCTCTCTGCCCGTCTTTGCCTTTTCTTCCTTAATCTGCCCCTGTAACCCTCTGCCCTTTTTAGGTCTCGTGTTGGACAGCGCATGCGCCGCATGCGCTGTCTCAGCGGGACTAAAGTAATGTAAATTTTGAGTGAAACTCGGCCTATTGGCAGCTAATATGTGCTGCTGCTTGCCATTTGTTGAACATTGCATTGCTCTTTCTTATCTTGCTTATGGTTGGTTTGGGATGCAAAACGTCACTTCCTTTGTGCTGCCGTTTTGCAGGAAGCAGCACCGACTAACTACTGTTTAGTTACGCTGCTGGGCTGTAATCAGTCTATTTAGGGACTACTTTTTCTTAGCTCAGAACCCGTTTTACGGCCGCCATCTGCTTCTACTTACTTACGGAGGTTTTGCCCTCCCCTAGCCCCCATCAAGCTCTTCTGTTCCACTGGCACGCTCGTGGCTCCCATTTCACGGCCGCTGTTTATTTATTTTTTTGGGCCCCTCCCCCGATCCCATGTGTGAAGGTGGCAGGGCTCGCTAACCCCGGGATGTACTCCGCTGGCGCTGCTCTGACTAATCTCAGTCAGCGTCCAAGGGGGGAGGGAGCTTTCTGCTTCGTCATTTTGCTCGCGGCTCCCATTTCACGGCCCCTCTGCCCGAGAAAGAATTGAAAGTATGCCGACCAGACACGTCATGGGGATTGTGGGTAAAAGCAGGCCGGTTAGATCTCTTTTTATCTGGAAAAGCAGGTTTTGTGTGATCTTCGGCAGCGTGGTGATGTTGCTTTGCCTGTGAAGCTGCAGCAGGTCAGGGGGCAGCTGTATCCGAGGTAGGAGCGAGGCATCGCCGCAGAGGAGGAATCAGGCTGGCTGCTGGGCACTGAGCAGTGGAAAACCCATGAGCTGCAACCCCCAACCCCCCCACCTCTGGAGTCCGGTTCGTTTCATTCTTCTCTCATTTCTGTGCCTGTCCCCTTGCTCAGCGCTCAGTTTATTCAGTAGAGCTTCACTGGCGTGACTTGTTGCTGACCTATTGATGTTTGCTTAAAATACAATTCCCGTACATTCCATCATTAACAGGGAAACTTTTCATAGAAAGAAATGCATGAACTGTCCAGCTGATACCAGGGGGCCATTCACTAAAAATAGACCCAGCACATATTGTGAAAGTGTACTACTCAGTTCTCGGCTGTCAGCGCTCTCATTGCAGACTGTTCTGGTGCAGGTCTCACCGCACACTCCTATCAGTCCTGTCTTAACACTTACTCAAAGAGCAAAACATGCTCGAGGCAACAACAGATGTCCCTACAAGTAGTCATCGCTGCTCTACAAGGCGGGGCCACGTCCTCCGCGGTTCGGGGTCTCTATATCTGTACACATATACAGGAGGTTGGTGAGTGCCCCACATCCTGTGTAAAATATTGTGCGCTTTGTACACACACATTGTAATGACACTCTTGGAGGCGTCCGTATGGTAATGTTAATATAGCCTTATAGCCTTCCGTAGAGGGCTATACCGGCTATTAAAGGCCCTCTCCAGCATTAAAGGCCCGAGCCAAAGGCTCGGGCCTTTAACAAGGGAGAGGGACTTTAATAGCCGGTATAGCCCAGCTACGAAGGGCTATAAGGCTATTAGAACATTCTGCCACTAGAGGACAGAATGTTCTAACAAAAAAGAACAAAGCCTTATGGGAGCGTGAGGGGATTGGAATCCCCTCGGAGTCCCTGAAGCCTTTGTTCACAGCCTGAGCTGTGAACAAAGAAGCATTGTAATGATGGAGCTCCGGGCTTATACCAGCCGTTATAAGCCCGGAGCACGCCATTGTTTTCAATGGAGCTCCCAACATTCTAATGTTCTAATGAGTGTTAACCATTCACCACTCGCTTTCTCTAAATGTAGATGCAAGCGCCACGCGGTGTATTTAGAAGTCCTTGAGTGGTAGAAAGAATAAATCACAACTCCACTTGGGTAGGAGCCACCTCCTCGTGCTTCAGCGTTCGCCCAAACATGCCGCCAGCAGTGATCCCTCCTGCAGGCATCTCACTGAGCCGCATTACAGAATGAATGATGTTGTTGATGTTGACCGGCGACTCCCAAAGGGTTAATATCTGCAGCATACTCAAGTGGCACTTTGACAGCGTCTTTCCAGTGAGCGTTTGCTTCAGGGCACTTTGGAGAGACAAGTGACACGACGAAAAGTTTGGAAAAGACCGGTTTTAATCAGTCCTAATAAACACTAAGAACAGAAAATGAATTCCACAGGAAAGATCCTCATCTGCTGCTCTTAAGAGACTTTTCAACTCCAGTGCTTAATTTGTAAAACAAAATAGTGCCAGGGCTCTCCTCAGGAGGCCACTGCAGCTTGCACCACACATTGCCCCTGCTGGTGCTGCCTATGATAGCAACAACACAACTGCTAACTATCACAATCTTACAAGCGTGACAATTCGGACTATTCCAGGCCCCAAAGCTATAAGAATGGTCTGGGCGGCAAGTAATAGTCATTTTTATTGTATACTGAATTAATAATTGACTGTTGTTGTGGTCATCTCAGACAGCACCACTTTGTGGCACACTGCTACAAGCGCTGCTGGTGTTGACAATTAAGTTCTGGTGCTGAGCACTGGAAACCTCCGGCTCAAATTAAGCACTGTTCAATTCTAATCAGGGTCGGACTGGCCTCTTGGGAAATCAGGCAGTGCCTGATGGGCTGATCTGAAAGGTCCGTATATGGGCCGGTGTTTTGACTGCTAGTTTTTTTTTTGCAGACATTCACCACAGCCTCTGGCCAGTGCGGGCTGATCCACTCTTCCTGGCTCCCTCGACTCCTGTCCACTTCCTTCCACGCAAGTCACGAGTTTGTTGCAGAGAGAACTACACTTCCCGTCGGAGGAATGTGTTTTTTCAGAGCAGAATTCTTAACGTATTCGCATAACACCTAAATCGTATTTAATATCGGTATAAAGCCGAAAATATTATTTGCCAGTTAAGGACTGGAGTGTCAGCAAATCATATTTTCTTGAAAATAAGGCGCACTTCGAAGTAAGAGAGTATGTGCCTGTGTGCTTGCTTCTTTGCGCATATGTACATTTCTTTCTTGCAGGCAACATGCAGTTCTTTTACAGGATAAGTAAACATACATATATTGTTCGGCTTTAAAATAATTTCTTCCTCTAAGAGTGAGAAGTATCGTACGCTTCGCTGAAAAATAATCCCTTTCAACAAAGTTTAATGAAATAGGTGAAATTATTTACATTTATAAAAAAATCTGTGAAATAATTGCGTAAAAGAGATTATGCGATGTTCTAATTCATGCAACTGTTTACTAAAAGAAAACAAAACATTATTCTAATGTACATATTTTGGAAATCATCTAAAAAACCACTACAGCCGTATACGCATGATTACACTTAAGGCTCCAGAAAAGGAAAAACAGCACACTCTCCGCAAAATGCTTACATTCTGGTAGGGATGGTGACAGTTCTGTGCTTTGTGACATTGTACATATGTCATACACATAGTACATTGCAGAAAAATAGCATATCTACAGCAGTTTCTACTTCTTCGTCGCACAAGCAACACAATCTTTTCAACCATAGTAATATGAGCCATCTGCCCTTAACTTCTAAAGCTCACAAATGAAAACTCATCAGTAATAAAAGTTGGATATTTACATATGTAGCAGACCCTAAGCGTCATAAACAAGGGAGCAAAATGGCCTATACATTTTTCAGAGGATAAATAATGCAGATTAATTATGTGAAGCCAGGCCTTTATTCTTAATGGTTGCCTTTAACAACAAGCATTGAAAATGCAATTGGTCTCGCCTTTGATTAAGTTAAAGCCATTTGCTTTGCTCATGGCATTGTATAGCAAAGCAAATGGCTTTAACAATGCAATAGGTCTGGCATTACTGAATGTTTGAGCTATTGGTGTTGCATTATTATTAGCAATGCCAAAAGCTCAAACTTTATTAATGCGAGACCTATTGCATTGCAAATGCTTGTTTGCCTTCTGGTCCATTCATTGCCACTGCATTTTCGTGCCCTTTTGCCTTCTGTTCCACTTGCTGCCCCACTATTTTGTGCCCTTTGCTTTCTGTTCCTTTAGTCGCCCTGCTCCCGCTGCTGCATCCCCTGTGGCCCCGCCCCATTCGCTGCCCCCACCTCCCAGCTGCCTCCTCCCTCCCACCTCCCCATATATGCCGGCCGTTGCATGGGCACATGCAGCGGGCGTGCCATTGGGGCGCCAAAGGCTCGCTTAAGACAACGCCCAGCGCCAGAACCCCTGGTTCCCGCACCCACCACAAGGAATGCTGCCACTACGATGCCAGCACTTTGCACGCCCTCAACCCCGGATGGACCCACACCTGCCTCAAGGCCGCCCGAAACACACACACGGCCCCTTCACCTGCCAGAACTGCAGCTACACCAGCCTCAGACCCAACGAACCACCTGCCAAGACATACCTCAACCACCTCCAATGCATTCTACTAAACACCCGCACTGCACGCAAACACGCCGTCGAGCTCTGGGACCTGCTTGACACAACATCCCCAGACATCACCTAACTGACAGAGATGTGGATGAACGACTCCTCCGCAACCGACATCGCCATAGCCATCCCAGACGACTACAAGATCACCCGCAGAGACCGCACAAACGGAGACGGAGGAGGAATTGCCATCATCCACAAGAACACCATCAGCGTCTCGTCCAGCACCGATGACACTCTCAGTACCACCAAACACATGAATTTCCAGAACCACACAGACCCCAACTCCACCCTCAGAGGCCCCCTCGTCTACCGACCCCCAGGACTCCGCCCCCAGTGCAGCGACTCCATCGCCGACTTCATCAGCACACACCCCATGACCTCCTCTGACTACATCCTCCTCGGAGACCTGAACTTTCACCTTGAGAACAACAACGACAGCAACTCCACAACCCTAATCGATAACCTCACCAACCTCGGACTGAGACAACTCGTCACAACGCCCACCCACTCCGCCAGCCACACGCTTGACCCCGTCTTCTACTCTAGCCTGCAAGTCTCCTTCAACCACACCACCTAACTCCTCTGGACCGATCACCGCTGCATCCACTTCACCTTCCAGAAACCCACCACTCACCATCACATCCAACAGATCCCCCACCGCTGCTGGAGCAATATCACCGAAGACCAACTACATGCAAACCTCGCTCTCAGCCCACCCACTGTACCCTCCAACACCGACGACGCTGCCCACAGCCTCAGACGCTGGATCGAGGACTGCGCCAACACCCTCATCCCGCTGAAGAAACCCCCCCACAGAGACACCAACAAGAGGGCCAGCTGGTTCACCCAGAACTCCTAGCCTCCAAGCGAGCTTGCCAGAAACTAGAGAAGAAATGGCAAAGTGAACAGACCCCGGACAGCCACGCAGCACACAAGTACGCCATCCGCAACCACCACCATCTCATCAGGGCTGCCAAGAGGACATCCTTCAAAGACCGACTCGACAACACTGCACACAATAGCAAAGAGCTCTTCAACATCGTGAAGGAACTCTTTAACCCCATCTCCAACACCGATATACCACCGTTGCAAGCCCTGTGCGACTCCCTCGTCACTTTCTTCTACCGCAAGATAGCAGACATCCACGACAGCTTCAACACCCAGACAGCCCCAACAGACAGCAACACAACAGACTCTCAGCACATCTTCGACCACGACCCCATGCTAGTCTGGGCCAGCCTGAGCACCGATGACACCATCAAGACCATGAGCACAATCCACTCAGCTCTCCGTTAGACCCACTCCAGCACCATGTCTTCAAGAAAGCAAGCAGCTCCATCACACCCCACCTGTGCAACGTCATCAACCTCTTCTCAAGACCGTGACCTTCCCAGAGAGCTGGAAACATGCCGAGATCAACGCCCTACTCAAAAAACCCAAGGCAGACCCAAGAGACCTCAAGAACTTCTGGCCCATCTCTCTGCTCCCATTCCCGGCCAAGGTCATCGAGAAGATCATCAACAGTCAGCAAACCCGATACCTCAAAGACAACAGAATCCTGGACCCTTCCCAGTCAGGGTTCCGCAGCAACCACAGCACCGAGACCGCCCTCATCGCCGCCACCGACGACATCAGGACCCTGCTGGACAACGGTGAGACTGCAGCACTCATCCTCTTAGTTTCTTGCTGGTCTGCACCAAAGCCATTCTCGACATTCTGCGTGGATTGCGCCTGCCAAGGCTTGTTGGGTCCAATTCAGAATCCGACACTGCAGTCAACCAGACAGATCCTTTGTGGAACAGCTCGAATCCAGCTCCTAGTTGTCATCTCGCCTCCTGGACCACGTGGCTGAAGAGACAAACTTCACCTCTTTCACCTGAATTTACCCGACATTGGTTGGCAGCTTCCCATCACCATCCTGGTCACTGGCTAGTGACCCAGACTATGTCCCTTCTGCTTTCAGGTTCTTCAGATTTAATTTAATTTAATTTAATTGTGGGTTTATATAGCGCTAGGAATCGACTCCCGGAGGAGTATCTCCACGCTTCGACCGCTGGGGAACCCGTCCTGGCTCACCCTGAGAGATGGTCCCAGATGGGTATCTCTAAGGTGCGACCAAGCATCCCCGGTGATCTGGGGGGGCCGTTGTGAAGATGAGGCAAGCTGATGCCCAGAGTTGCCGCGTGTGGTCTCTGACTAGAGTAGGCACCGAGGCGAGAATTATCGAGTCCGCTGACCTTGGTCCACGACCCTGCCGCGTCAGGAATCGAACCCTGGTCCCGGGCCGTTCTCTGCTCACGGGTCTGCCGCCTCTAACCAGTGAGCCACACTTCTCCACCCTTGGATCCACCTGGACACTTTTCCTCTGGTTGCCTGCAGCACTTCTTCGCAGCTCTCCATTGGAATCGACGACGAAATCTGACACCAAAAGGCACCTATGCACCCGGCTTCCCTGGGTGAGGTAACACGAGTTCTACGATGCTACCGTGGGTCTTGACTCTCAAAGTGTTCTAGTCTAAAAGGGTTCCATCTTAGTTAACCTAGAAGTGTCCTTAAACTGTAAATTTGTAACTTGTTCGTTCTACATAAATAGTCAATGGTAACCCACAGCTGTGTTTAGACACTGCACGCGTTTCCCGTGGGTCTCCTACTTCCTAACCTTTGGTTGTCCTGAATAGCCCCAGCGATTCCACAGGCCCTAGGCCTGCTTTCTATTCCAGACGTGGTTCTTATACCACTATTTCATTATATGGTTTGTGAGGCCCCTAGGGCATAACATATACTGTGTAACTTATCGTATGCTAATTAAGTTCCTTTTATTGTACTTTTACCTCTGACCTCATAAAGAGCGCAGAGGGGTTGTGTTTAGAATAAATACATATATATTTGATATATACCTTGTGTGGTGTGTTTTCATTTGATCATTCAAGAGATTATAATTGGTAAAAACAACTTGCTTAACTCGTCTCCAAGTCTTAGCCTGAAGGCTTCTCTCCACAGCTACCACTAGGATAGCTTTCTATAAGGTTGACTTTATAGCCTACCATCAATAAGGGTCTAGAATAGTTTACATCATATACCAGGCCAACTTCTCACACACACTACATACCCATGAAGGTATCAAGGCGCTGAATAATGTGTAACCATAGAGACACTGTTGACAGTCGAGAGGTACCAGAGCGTCTATTCTGCTCACTTTGGAGCCATAACTGACCTTTGAACCCCTGCCATCCGTGTGACCTTCTGTCACTCCCTTTTTAGGTCTTGCCTAGGCAGCACGCATGCGCTGCTCTAGGAAAAATTACCTCTTGGAATCGCTCTGGACTTCCGGCCTATTGCTTGCTGTTACCTGCATCGGCTCGCAAGTGCTTGTGCACCACTCGCGGGACTTCCGGCCTATGGCTTGCTGTAATGAGCAGCATCTCGCAAGTGTACGTGCACCACTCGCGGGACGCTGTAGCTGTATTCGTGGCCGGGCTTGTTTTAAATCAAATTCATGAATTGTTCCCACTTTGCTGTGCCCTTCTTGTCTACATGTGTAAGTGCATGCATTCCTCAAGCTAGGGAGGGCGGGCGTGTCCCTTCTCACTCTTGCTTACTTACACCAGCTGTCACAATGGGGATCACCGGGTCAGTATTCAGGGCTGGCTAATCTTCACACTTTGGCAACACTGACCGATATATGTGTGTGTGTGTGTGTGTGTGTGTGTGTATAACAGTCGGTACCTGTTGAACCACGAAGTGTCCACAGATGCTGGAAGGCCACTGTGCTTTGCCGTCCATTGACTCTCTCAAAGATGACCTGTCCTGACCAGGGAGTTACTTTTGTCCACTGTGAGTGGTGTGTGTGCTGGAGCTCTTGTTGTGGGTGTTGGGATATGTGTGTCCTATCCGTGGGAGACTGCTGTGAAGAATACAGTTCTGTCCCAGAAGCTGGGCACTCTGTGAGCAGAAAACGAAGTCCCCTGATAAAACGAAACCCCTTTTATCCAGACTCTGTTCTGATTACGCACAGTTTGTTTTATTTTCTGACGTGTAAATGGCACATTTGAGATGCCCTGACTTTGTACTCGTGTTCTTCAGTGTAGCACAACTTGGCAGGCGTAAAGTTCAAAAGAAAGAGCCAACTTTTGCCATTGCAAATGGTAAATGTAGAGGGTGGCTTGGCAGGTGGTAAATATTGTCTAGGTGCTCCAGTGTGTTTTTTGCTTTTTTGCATCTGGGTGAAGTGGGGGCTGGGAGATAAGCTCTTTGCTCTGAAGCCCACATTTTGGTCATGTGGAGATGAGTGGATTGGAGTCTAGATGCCCTTCGGCTGTCTTCAGTGTGGCCGCTCCACTCACTGCCTTTCTGTGTAGCCCACACATGGATGCATGATAATGAATCCTATCTCCATAGGCAGACTGTTAGACCTGTCGGCCCTTTGGGTGGTCCCTCCTAATTATTTATTTAATTTTTGTCCCCTTTTTGCCCCTCATATCCCTTTATTTTTATGTCCACTGGAATTTTTGGGTGTTGACCTAGGGGTTAGGCACTCCTTGACCTTATAGTTTTTTTTCTATCCTAGGTGCCTCTCTGACTGAAACTAATAGACCCACAAAATGGTGGCTTCCAACTGCCACAACTGTTACCTTAGAACCCGGTGCCATTGGGTATAATGGGGAGTTCCAGAACTTTCTGGTCCACCCTAGACCCTCTGGACCTGGGCTATAAATATTGGAACGTTGCGCGGCCATTTTGTGTGGAGTAAGGGGAGTCAGAGAACACACCGGGTGAGAGCAAGCTAGAGTCCAGGCTGAGGTCTGAGGAGGTGGGCGCGTGAGAGAGGACCTGACAGCCTCTGGGGGCTGCTTTTCCTTCACTGCCTGACGCCCCCCCTTGACCATAGATCTGACCTGGCGGAGCTGACACCTTACATCCTTCGTGAGGTACCTGTGAAGGGTGTCCTATCCTCCAGCAAGGAGCGCTGGACCAGAACCCAGTGAAGCTCACAAGTAAGAGTGGCAGGACCCGTCTAAATATCGGGGAGTATTCCCAAGAAGTCAGGCCCTTCCGAGGAGACAACCCCCCCCCCCTAACTGTTAGACTATAGTGGCAGAGCAGTGGGGTTCCCTCAGCGACTGGGATCTCTGCCGTATTTCCCCTCTCTCTTGTTGACGCCTGGAGCTCTGGCGCATCCAGCCACTCAGCTGCCTTAAACGCCTCTCATCAGAGCTTACCTCCGTATTGGGCATTGTGTGGGTACATCGCCCCTGGGCTGTCCCGCTCTCTCTTCATCCCTAATGAGTCATCGCAGTCAGCCCGGGTCGAGCCTCTGAGGAGAACGTGCCGCGGGTGCCGTGTGAGCACCAGTCCCCCTGTCGTGAGGTTCCTCTGGGCCGGTGTTGACAGAGGGGGGAGCGCCGCCTCAGGACTGGCTTTCCGTTTGCAGAGGCTTGAGCGGAGCGCTGGCTGGCATTGAGGAGATGAGCGCCGGAAGGTGTGAGGCGGGTCCGGAGGAGCCGAGGGAGGAGTTGACCCTCAGTGTGGGCGTGTGGGGAAATTGCACGGAAGCCGCTGGGAAGGCGGAAATCAGAGCGCGACCTGCCTTCAGTGATCCAAGTAACGCAGTCATCGAGGCGCTCTGATCCCTTGTGCACCTGACAAAGCCTGACCGAGCTTCACGCTTAAAGTAAGCAGGGCGCTGGGCTCAGTGGGAGGGGAGGCATAGCACTCATAGCCTCTACCGAACTCGAAGTGGACAGACCCCCTGGCCCCGGAAGGAAAGGGTGAATGGTGGGCCCAGGGAAAGGAGACCAACAGGGGTACACCGTGGAGTCTTCCTGACTACGCAGGTTCTGAGGGCTGAGGAACTGTCACTGGCTGACTGCTGCTGTCTGGAACTGGCATGATGGTTGGTTTAAGGAAGAGAAGAGCTAGGCTTATCTAACTGTGTGAATCATAATACACTGTCAAGATAACCCTTGAGTTGCCCTCATTTAGTGAATGAATTGCACTGATGACTACATGCTAACGCTTCTAGGCATTCTTCTGCTTGTTATTTAACGCATATAACTGCTTGGTTTTCTAATGTGTGAATTGTTACAGTACTGCTTATACAGACTATGGCTCCCATTTTTGTATGGAAATAAGTCTCTGATGGAAATGGATTTTCACAGTTACCTCTCGTATTAATGCTATGTCAAAACGAGGTCTGCTTAAATAAGGAAATCAAATGACATGATATGCTGTTATAATTAGAAGTGATCCAATAGTAAAATCTAAAAATGTTAATTTAATGACTTGAGAAGCAATTGAGAACCTAATTAAAAGAGAACCTATTAAGTGCATATTTTTATAAAACAGCCCGTATTTTTCTAAAACTGGTGTAGTGTCCTTATTTTTGAGTGGATGGACGTTATGTTACTGAAGGGTGTGACGCAATCTTTACACATGTGCCTTTGGGATAGGCCTTCCTACTTTGTGCCAAGCTACCCTATGTAGACTGGTAACCCCAGGTCCAACATAATTGGTGTCCAGCGGTGGGATTTGAACTGCGTTTGCGTCCACTCTAAAGTAACAAAGTGTACTCCACAGGCCTACACCTGGAGTTTTCTCCTGGCGGACTCCCTAATTATAATTTTGTTTTTCCAAATTTACTCCTGGTGGTGGGTGGAGGAAGCTTCTAGTTACCCTCTGAAAATGTTCCTTCTAAGTGGCTGTCCCGCACTCTTTGTGGCACAATGGAATTCGCACTGGAGGAGTTAGAAACCTATAATGTGGCTCAACTCAACATGAATTTTGTCAAAATATGGGAGTGTTCTTCAAGCGTGGTGCTAAGAAGGGGGAGCTTCAAACCAGCTTGAGGGCGTGGGTGGCAGCCCACCCAGATGGGAAGGAGGAGGAGGAAACAGACAGGGAAACTGTCATCGGGGTAGATGTGCTGTTCCAATCTGAGAGGGAGAACTTACTGACAGGTCCCAGAACACTCTCAAGAGAGAGCAGCAGTGTCTCGGCGAGAAGCTTGACTGAAGCCGAACTAGCGGACAGGAGGGAAAAAGACAGCTAAAGTGGGAGTTAGCCAAGTTGGAAAAGGAGAAAGAGAAGCAGAGGATTGCTCACGAGTTGAAACTCAGAGAGTTAGATCTCAAGGCCCTGCAGGCAGGGACTCCCAGTTCTCCAAATGGTGGCAGCGAATCAAAGGATGTGACCAGGGAACCCAAACCTTACCTACCTAAGGATGTAGTCGCCAGCTACAGTACAGGGGATGACATCGCCAAGTGGCTGGCCGCCTATGAGGTCTCCTTAAGAGCCCATGGGATCCTGGAAAAACACGGGGGGTGGCTTGTACAAATACATGCCTCCTGCAGGGAGGGATACACTTTTAGCCCTAGAGCAGGAAGAGCAGACCCACTACCCCACCATGAAAGTGGTGCTGATCAAGAAGTTTGGACTGACTCCAGAAAAATACCGTCAAAAGTTTAGGGGTAGTCACAAACTAGGCACACAGAATTGGGTGGATTTCCTGGACTACGCAAAGAAGGCATTAGAGGGCTTGGTGCAAGGCAGCGAGGTGGGGGACTATGAGGGGTTGTATGACCTTTTACTCAAGGAGCACCTACTCGAGAAATGTTTTCCCGAGCTGCGTCAACACCTGGTGGACAGCAAGCTAACCAACCCCCGGAAGCTTGCAGCGGAGGCGGACATCTGGGCAAGTATCCGGGTGTCCTCAAAGGGGACTGGAGGGGATTCCCAAAGGGTCAGACAGGGTGCCCCCCAGAAGAAAGAGGGGGGGGAGATAAAAAGAGGGAGTTCTCCAAAGGCCCCCAAAACAGTTTCCAGGGAAAGGGAACAGGATTCACCCCTACGGCTAACCCGCCCAGAAACCCTCATCCTGGCCAAAGTCAGCAGCCAAGGGTTGTCCAATGCTTTGAGTGTGGTGGTGTTGGACATTAAAAGGGAGATGTCAAGTGCCCAAAGAGACCACCCCCTCCCACCGGAGGAAAAGCCCCGGGAGTAGCTAGTGTTGTGCTCGGGGAGGAGTTGCCCTTAGATAAGGGGGGTGAGTGGGCGGGTGTCACCTTAGTGTCCCAGGGACATCGGGAGATGGTTCCTAAGATCCAGGTGCCCTCAAATACTGTAAAGTATGGGCAGTGGGTCACCATCAATGGCCAAAGAGGGGAAGCTCTGAGAGACACAGGAGCCAGTATGACTATGGTAAGGAGTCAACTGGTGTCTCCAGAGCAGGTGATTCCACATGTACTCCACCCCGCCGCGATGGCTGACGGCAGATTGGGCCACTACCCTGTGGCCGAGGTTCCCTTTGAGTGGGAAGGGGTTGCAGGTTCACTTCGAGTTGCCGTAAGCCCTGCCGTGCCAGTCGATTGTCTATTGGGAAATGACATGGAGCACAATGCTTGGAAGGAGGTGGAATACCGGACTCATTCGGAGATGCTGGGTACACCTGACTGGGCCTGTGCAAGCACAAGGTCTGCGACTAACCGGAGAGGGAGTTCGCCTGGGCAGGAGCCTGGAACAATGGCCCAGCCCGCTGCCAAAAAAGGAAAGACCCGAAGACAGGAGAAGCCTGCTTCGGCTTCCACGCCCCATGAGACAGATCGGCCACCTGCGGTGGTGGGCCAGGAGTCCGTGGAGGGGGAAGTAGTCTCCCTGGAGGACTTACCTATCCCTGCTGAGTGGCATGTGGAAGGAGGGCCTACCAGAGAGGAGTTGTGTAAGGGCCAGAAGGAGTGCCCTACCCTTGAGGGACTGAGGCGACAGGCCGAAGCCCAGGCAGCAGGGAACGTTGCAGGGCACTACCATATTTACTGGGAGGACGGACTCCTCTACAGTGAACCCAAGGTACATTTGCCCGGTTCATCACGTGCCTTGGTAGTCCCTCAACGATACCGAGCCTTTCTTCTAGAATTGGCTCATGAAAATCCCTTGGCAGGACACTTAGGACAGGACAAGACCTTTGCCCGGCTTGTCCCCCACTTTTACTGGCCTCAGATGAAAGTGGCATCCGACACATACTGTCGGACGTGTGTATCCTGTCAAGCCAGTGGGAAGACAGGGGTGAAGCTGAAGGCTCCCCTGGAACCACTTCCTGTCGTTAGCACCCCCTTTGAAAGGGTGGGCATCGACATTGTGGGGCCATTGGATCCACCCACTACAGCTGGTCACAGGTTTATCCTGGTTCTGGTGGATCACGCCACGCGGTACCCAGAGGCAATTCCTCTGAGGACTGTCACTGCACCTGTAGTGGCTAGGGCCCTGATGGGGATCTTTACCCGAGTGGGTTTCCCCAAGGAAGTTGTGTCCGACAGGGGGACCAACTTCATGTCAGCGTACATGCAGGCTATGTGGAAGGAGTGTGGAGTTACCTACCGGTTTACCACTCCTTATCACCCACAGACCAATGGTCTGGTGGAAAGGTTCAACAAGACCTTGAAAGGCATGATAAGAAGTCTGCCTGAGAGCCTGCGGAGGAAATGGGACGTCCTCCTACCCTGTTTGCTGTTTTCCTACAGGGAAGTGCCACAGAAAGGAGTGGGCTTCAGCCCCTTCGAACTTCTGTATGGGCATCCTGTGCGTGGACCTCTCAGCCTGGTGAAGGACGGATGGGAAAAGTCTCCCAGAAAGCTTCCCCAGGATGTGGTGAGCTACATGCTGGCCTTCCGGAGCCAAATGGCAAAGTTGTGGAAGCAAGCTTCTGACAACTTGACAAGCAGTCATGAAAGAGTGGTATGACCACAACGCTCACCCTGTGGAGTTGGAGCCTGGCCAGAAAGTGTGGGTGATGGAACCTGGAGAGCTAAGTGCCCTCCAAGATCGCTGGACAGGCCCCTTTGAGGTGAAGGAGAAGAAAGGTAAGGCCACCTACCTGGTGGACCTTAAGACCCCTCGACAGCCCCTACGGGTGCTGCATGCCAATCGCCTCAAACGCCACCATGAGAGGCCAAAGGTCATCTTGATGATGGTGACTGATGGAGCAGAGGAAGCAGAAAGCGAGCCTCTCCCTGATCTCTTTTTGTCTCAGGAAAAGGATGGGTCGGTGGAGGGAGTGATTCTTTCCCCATCCCTAACTCCTGAGCAGCGAGAGGACTGCCGCCAGGTCTTGGAGCAGTACTCCTCGCTGTTCTCCCTTGTTCCGGGAAGGACCCACCTGTGTACCCATGATGTGGACACAGGAGACAGCCCACCAGTGAAGTCTAAGACCTACCGGCTGTCAGACAAGGTGAAGGCCAGCATCCACGGTGAGGTTACCAAGATGCTGGAGCTGGGAGTCATTGAACCTTCTAGTAGCCCCTGGTCCAGTCCGGTGGTCCTAGTACCAAAAGCTGCCCCACCAGGCACCACTCCAGAACTGAGGTTCTGTGTGGATTACCGGGGACTGAACTCATTGACTAAGACTGATGCACATCCGATCCCTAGGGCGGATGAACTTATTGACCGGCTGGGAGCTGCCCAATACCTGAGTACCTTTGACCTTACTTCAGGGTACTGGCAGATCTCCCTTACAGATAGAGCAAAGGAGAGGTCAGCCTTCTCCACGCCTGAGGGCCACTACCTGTTCTGTGTGATGCCCTTTGGGCTCAAGAACGCCCCTGCCACTTTTCAGCGGCTGGTGAACCAGGTCCTTTCTGGAATGGAGGCTTTCTCCGCTGCTTACCTGGATGACATTGCCTTCTTCAGCAGCAGTTGGAAGGACCATTTGTGTCACCTACACGCTGTTCTCCAGGCCCTGAAACAGGCTGGCTTGACAATCAAAGCCAGTAAATGTCAGATCGGGCAGGGGTCGGTTGTGTACCTAGGCCACTTGGTGGGCAGGGGAGCTGTGCAGCCCCTCCAGGCAAAGATTGAGGCAATCATGGCCTGGGAACCCCCCAAGACCCAAACTGAGGTCCGAGCTTTCCTGGGCCTCACAGGTTACTACCGTTGCTTTGTGAAGGGGTATGGCACCATTGTAGCGCCCCTCACTGAGCTCACATCCAAGAAACAACCTCAACGGGTAGTCTGGACGGAGGCTTGTCAGCAAGCCTTTGAGAAGCTGAAACAAGCAATGTGTGCAGCACCGGTCCTGAGGGCCCCGGATTTCTCCAAAGAGTTCATTGTCCAGACAGACGCATCAGAGCATGGCATTGGGGCAGTGTTATCGCAACTCAATGAAGAGGGTCTGGATCAGCCTGTAGTCTTCCTATCCAGGAGACTGCTTCCCCGGGAACAAAAGTGGAGTGCAATTGAGCGGGAAGCCTTTGCGGTGGTATGGGCTCTGAAGAAGTTGCGGCCATACCTGTTTGGCTCGCACTTCCTGGTTCAGACTGACAACCGACCCCTTCGTTGGCTGTTGCAAATGAAGGGAGAAAATCCCAAGTTGTTGAGATGGTCCATCTCCCTACAGGGAATGGACTTCTGGGTGGAACATCGGCCTGGAGTGGACCACGCCAATGCAGACGGTCTCTCAAGGTATTTCCGCCTTAGTGATGAGGACTACCAAGGGGTTGGGTAGCTCTCCCCACTTTCAGCTGGGGGGGACGCGTGTTAGACCTGTCGGCCCTTTGGGTGGTCCCTCCTAATTATTTATTTAATTTGTGTCCCCTTTTTGCCCCTCATATCCCTTTATTTTAATGTCCACTGGAATGTTTGGGTGTTGACCTAGGGGTTAGGCACTCCTTGACCTTATAGTTTTTTTTCTATCCTAGGTGCCTCTCTGACTGAAACTAATAGACCCACAAAATGGTGGCTTCCAACTGCCACAACTGTTACCTTAGAACCCGGTGCCATTGGGTATAATGGGGAGTTCCAGAACTTTCTGGTCCACCCTAGACCCTCTGGACCTGGGCTATAAATATTGGAACGTTGCGCGGCCATTTTGTGTGGAGTAAGGGGAGTCAGAGAACACACCGGGTGAGAGCAAGCTAGAGTCCAGGCTGAGGTCTGAGGAGGTGGGCGTGTGAGAGAGGACCTGACAGCCTCTGGAGGCTGCTTTTCCTTCACTGCCTGACGACCCCCTTGACCATAGATCTGACCTGGCGGAGCTGACACCTTACATCCTTCGTGAGGTACCTGTGAAGGGTGTCCTATCCTCCAGCAAGGAGCGCTGGAACAGAACCCAGTGAAGCTCACAAGTAAGAGTGGCAGGACCAGTCTAAATATCGGGGAGTATTCCCAAGAAGTCAGGCCCTTCCGAGGAGTCAACCCCCCCCCTAACTGTTAGACTATAGTGGCAGAGCAGTGGGGTTCCCTCAGCGACTGGGATCTCTGCCGTATTTCACCTCTCTCTTGTTGACGCCTGGAGCTCTGGCGCATCCAGCCACTCAGCTGCCTTAAACGCCTCTCATCAGAGCTTACCTCCGTATTGGGCATTGTGTGGGTACATCGCCCCTGGGCTGTCCCGCTCTCTCTTCATCCCTAATGACTCATCGCAGTCAGCCCGGGTCGAGCCTCTGAGGAGAACGTGCCGCGGGTGCCGTGTGAGCACCAGTCCCCCTGTCGTGAGGTTCCTCTGGGCCGGTGTTGACAGAGGGGGGAGCGCCGCCTCAGGACTGGCTTTCCGTTTGCAGAGGCTTGAGCGGAGCGCTGGCTGGCGTTGAGGAGACGAGCGCCGGAAGGTGTGAGGCGGGGCCGGAGGAGCCGAGGGAGGAGTTGACCCTCAGTGTGGGCGTGTGGGGAAATTGCACGGAAGCCGCTGGGAAGGCGGAAATCAGAGCGCGACCTGCTTCAGTGATCCAAGTAACGCAGTCATCGAGGCGCTCTGATCCCTTGTGCACCTGACAAAGCCTGACCGAGCTTCACGCTTAAAGTAAGCAGGGCGCTGGGCTCAGTGGGAGGGGAGGCATAGCACTCATAGCCTCTACCGAACTCGAAGTGGACAGACCCCCTGGCCCCGGAAGGAAAGGGTGAATGGTGGGCCCAGGGAAAGGAGACCAACAGGGGTACACCGTGGAGTCTTCCTGACTACGCAGGTTCTGAGGGCTGAGGAACTGTCACTGGCTGACTGCTGCTGTCTGGAACTGGCATGATGGTTGGTTTAAGGAAGAGAAGAGCTAGGCTTATCTAACTGTGTGAATCATAATACACTGTCAAGATAACCCTTGAGTTGCCCTCATTTAGTGAATGAATTGCACTGATGACTACATGCTAACGCTTCTAGGCATTCTTCTGCTTGTTATTTAACGCATATAACTGCTTGGTTTTCTAATGTGTGAATTGTTACAGTACTGCTTATACAGACTATGGCTCCCATTTTTGTATGGAAATAAGTCTCTGATGGAAATGGATTTTCACAGTTACCTCTCATATTAATGCTATGTCAAAACGAGGTCTGCTTAAATAAGGAAATCAAATGACATGATATGCTGTTATAATTAGAAGTGATCCAATAGTAACGTCTAAAAATGTTAATTTAATGACTTGAGAAGCAATTGAGAACCTAATTAAAAGAGAACCTATTAACTGCATATTTTTATAAAACAGCCCATATTTTTCTAAAACTGGTGTAGTGTCCTTATTTTTGAGTGGATGGACGTTATGTTACTGAAGGGTGTGACGCAATCTTTACACATATGCCTTTGGGATAGGCCTTCCTACTTTGTGCCAAGCTACCCTATGTAGACTGGTAACCCCAGGTCCAACACAGACCATGCAGTATGTGCCCCAGTTTTTGTGTCTCTTATAATTTCTGGAACTGGGTTCTTTAGATATATATTGGTGACCCAGTTAGCTTGTGTCGTAGGTGACTGCCTAGTACTCTCATACAGCTGCACCACTCCCGTTAAACCTTCATATGGGTGATTGCACCATAAAGGCAGAAACAAGCACGGTCCTTCATAACACGAAACTTAGAATTCTGTTTTTGATTGCATATTTTTTCTGTCTCTTGTTCCAACTAGCTTCTGTGAAGTGCCATTTCAGCTGCCTGCAGTTTAAGTGCTGGGTTAAGTGTGGCCTCCTTAACAAATGATAAAATGCCTGTGAGCACTGACAGCATTGGCATTTGTAAAACAACACAAGTAAAACAACCACGAGTTGCTGTTTTTACATTGCACATTTTTATTGCAAGCATATGATATGGGGGCAGTGTTTATCATTTGCTTTCAGTTTATGACACATGCTTCCAATAAAACTAAGAGTTTCACCTTCTTGCCAAGGCTAGCACCATTGGTTTTGCAAATGCTTGCTTGATCTTGTTATTAGCTCCTGTTGGTATGAACTCCTGCAGCAAGCTAGAGCCTCGAAGGGCTGCATGAATCGAGGGATTTGTTATTTGTAGACGTGCAATGAAGTCTGTACTGGCCAGCCTGCGGCATATTCATGCAGACTCGAGGTGGTGCTTTTCCTATAGTCCCCACTTTGTTTCTGGAACTCAGAGTTTGTTGCTTCGGCCTGCATCGGGGCACTCTCAAGGGGCGCTGTGGATGGTAATCCCCACCCCAGGTGACCCCTAAATGTACATCATTCAAGGTGATCAGTAAAAGGCGATGTTGATGAGCTGGTGTCTGAAGGGTGTGATCCTAACCTTGGCTTCTCCACTTGACCACGATTGCATGGACCTGTGACACGAATGTCTCGTCCTGCACCTCTCGCTCTCTACCTGGCGAGCACCAGCAGCAGACTGAACATCAACATCAAGAGTGTCTGTTTGGACCAGCCACGCCTAGAAGTGTCTCCCTCACCGTGTACTGTACTAGTCTCACTATTCACCATCTGGTGAAGTGAGACCACGAGAGCTGTCTCGTCTGCTACAATAATAACCTTTCTGAAGCGCTGCGCCGGCGTCTAGGCGCTGTTCATCGGGTGAGTTGCATGCTAGGTGGAGGCCACCGATCATGAAAGGCTTCTGCTGTGTCTTAAGAGGTTGGCAAGATGCTGCTTGCTTGCGCTGCCGCAGTCCACAGGTGACCGGCCACTTCGACATGTACAGTGGGGTTGTAGGCCGTGTGTGCTGTGCGGTGCATCCTGCTTTTTCCTTCCACACTGGCTGTTTTTGAGTGGAGTGGGAGTTGTAGTCCGTGTGTGCTGTGCGGTGCATCCTGCTTTGTCCTTCCACACCGGCTGCTTTTGAGTGGAGTGGGAGTTGTAGTCCGTGTGTGCTGTGCGGTGCATCCTACTTTTTCCTTCCACACCGGCTGCTTTTGAGTGGAGTGGGAGTTGTAGTCCGTGTGTGCTGTGCGGTGCATCCTACTTTTTCCTTCCACACCGGCTGCTTTTGAGTGGAGTGGGAGTTGTAGTCTGTGTGTGCTGTGCGGTGCATCCTGCTTTTTCCTTCCACACCGGCTGCTTTTGATTGGAGTGGGAGTTGTAGTCCGTGTGTGCTGTGCGGTGCATCCTGCTTTTTCCTTCCACACCGGCTGCTTTTGAGTGGAGTAGGAGTTGTAGGCTGTGTGTGCTGTGAGGTGCATCCTGCTTTTCCTTCCACACCGGCTGCTTTTGAGTGGAGTGGGAGTTGTAGGCCGTGTGTGCTGTGCAGTGCATCCTGATTTTTCCTTCCACACCGGCTGCTTTTGAGTGGAGTGGGAGTTGTCGAACGTGTGTGCTGTGCGGTGCATCCTGCTTTTTCCTTCCACACCGGCTGCTTTTGAGTGGAGTGGGAGTTGTAGCCCGTGTGTGCTGTGCGGTGCATTCTGCTTTTTCCTTCCACATCGGCTGTTTTTGAGTGGAGTGGGAGTTGTAGGCCGTGTGTGCTGTGCAGTGCATCCTGCTTTTTCCTTCCACACCGGCTGCTTTTGAGTGGAGTGGGAGTTGTAGTCCGTGTGTGCTGTGCGGTGCATCCTGCTTTTTCCTTCCACACCGGCTGTTTTTGAATGGAGTGGGAGTTGTAGGCCGTGTGTGCTGTGCAGTGCATCCTGCTTTTTCCTTCCACACCGGCTGCTTTTGAGTGGAATGGGAGTTGTAGTCTGTGTGTGCTGTGCGGTGCATCCTGCTTTTTCCTTCCACACCGGCTGTTTTTGAATGGAGTGGGAGTTGTAGGCCGTGTGTGCTGTGCGGTGCATCCTGCTTTGTCCTTCCACACCGGCTGCTTTTGAGTGGAGTGGGAGTTGTAGTCCGTGTGTGCTGTGCGGAGCATTCTGCTTTTTCCTTCCACACCGGCTGATTTTGAGTGGAGTGGGAGTTGTAGGCCATGTGTGCTGTGCGGTGCATTCTGCTTTTTCCTTCCACACCGGCTGCTTTTGAGTGGAGTAGGAGTTGTAGTCTGTGTGTGCTGTGCGGTGCATCTTGCTTTTTCCTTCCACAGGCTGCTTTTGAGTGGAGTGGGAGTTGTAGGCCTGTGTGCTGTGCGGTGCATCCTGCTTTTTCCTTCCACACCGGCTGCTTTTGAGTGGAGTGGGAGTTGTAGTCCGTGTGTGCTGTGCGGTGCATCCTGCTTTTTCCTTCCACACCGGCTGTTTTTGAATGGAGTGGGAGTTGTAGGCCGTGTGTGCTGCGCGGAGCATCCTGCTTTTTCCATCCACACCGGCTGCTTTTGAGTGGAGTGGGAGTTGTAGTCCGTGTGTGCTGTGCGGTGCATCCTGCTTTTTCCTTCCACACCGGCTGTTTTTGAATGGAGTGGGAGTTGTAGGCCGTGTGTGCTGTGCGGTGCATCCTGCTTTGTCCTTCCACACCGGCTGCTTTTGAGTGGAGTGGGAGTTGTAGTCCGTGTGTGCTGTGCGGAGCATTCTGCTTTTTCCTTCCACACCGGCTGATTTTGAGTGGAGTGGGAGTTGTAGGCCATGTGTGCTGTGCGGTGCATTCTGCGTTTTTCCTTCCACACCGGCTGCTTTTGAGTGGAGTAGGAGTTGTAGTCTGTGTGTGCTGTGCGGTGCATCTTGCTTTTTCCTTCCACAGGCTGCTTTTGAGTGGAGTGGGAGTTGTAGGCCTGTGTGCTGTGCGGTGCATCCTGCTTTTTCCTTCCACACCGGCTGCTTTTGAGTGGAGTGGGAGTTGTAGTCCGTGTGTGCTGTGCGGTGCATCCTGCTTTTTCCTTCCACACCGGCTGTTTTTGAATGGAGTGGGAGTTGTAGGCCGTGTGTGCTGCGCGGAGCATCCTGCTTTTTCCATCCACACCGGCTGCTTTTGAGTGGAGTGGGAGTTGTAGTCCGTGTGTGCTGTGCGGTGCATCCTGCTTTTTCCTTCCGCACCGGCTGTTTTTGAGTGGAGTGGGAGTTGTAGGCCGTGTGTGCTGTGCGGTGCATCCTGCTTTTTCCTTCCACACCGGCTGCTTTTGATTGGAGTGGGAGTTGTAGTCCGTGTGTGCTGTGCGGTGCATCCTGCTTTTTCCTTCCACACCGGCTGTTTTTGAATGGAGTGGGAGTTGTAGGCCGTGTGTGCTGCGCGGTGCATCCTACTTTTTCCTTCCACACCGGCTGTTTTTTAGTGGAGTGGGAGTTGTAGGCCGTGTGTGCTGTACAGTGCAACCTGCTTTTTCCTTCCACACCGGCTGCTTTTGAGTGGAGTGGGAGTTGTAGTCCGTGTGTGCTGTGCGGTGCATCCTGCTTTTTCCTTCCACACCGGCTGCTTTTGAGTGGAGTGGGAGTTGTAGGCCGTGTGTGCTGTGCAGTGTATCCTGCTTTTTCCTTCCACACCGGCTGCTTTTGAGTTGAGTATGAGTTGTAGTCTGTGTGTGCTGTGCGGTGCATCCTGCTTTTTCCTTCCACACCGGCTGTTTTTGAGTGGAGTGGTTGTTGTAGTCCGTGTGTGCTGTGTGGTGCATCCTGCTTTTTCCTTCCACACCGGCTGTTTTTGAGTAAAGTGGGAGTTGTAGGCCGTGTGTGCTGTGCAGTGCATCCTGCTTTTTCCTTCCACACCGGCTGTTTTTGAGTGGAGTGGGTGCCGAAGGCCTTGTAGCTACCTGCTGGTGTCCCTTCTATCCACCTGGCCCACCCCCTCCCATGCAAACTGTTTGCACTACGCGCCTGCACCACTGAAATCCTTGCACTGCCCCAACCTGCCCGCCACTGCCAGGGTGTCGAGCTCTGGTGTCTGTTGCAGGGCAGAAAGGCAAATTCCTCTTCTTGCCCCTACATCTTCACTGGATGGGGCTTGGAATAAACCAGATCCTTCTCTGCACCCCTCTTCTCAGTCAGGCATCTATTAAACTTTACTCCTCCCAGAGCAGGCTCTGCTATCCACCCCTGCTAGGGGAGCTCCTGTTGCTCCGGGGTGGACCTTACAAAGCATGTTAACAAATTGCTGTATTTAGTGCATGCCTTCAGGTCCCTCACCTCTGTCCTGAGTAGACTCTGCCATGGATGCTGTATCCTGTCCTTGCCGTTGGGTGGACAGAGTAGAGAATTTACCGTCTGTAGCCTGTCCCTGTAGAGGGTGCTTCACCGTCACGCCGGTGTGGCCCCGGTACAGCTTTACTGGCTGCCTGTAGTTAGTGTATGACATGGGTTAGTGGAGTTGTTTATTTCTTTACTCCTGGGTGGAGTAAACCGGAGCAATGAAATTCTGACATTCCCATTTCACTTATAATTGGTGATCATAACTAACTCACTCTCAATAACTCACTCGCTAACTCTCTCACTCTCACTAACTAACTCTCTCATTAATTTTATCACTCTTACTAACTCTCTCAATCTCTCACTAACTATCTCTCACTAATTAACTCACTAAATCTATCACTCTCACTAACTAACTAAGTAACCTTCACTCTCCTGTTATTTATACCCACCCCTTTAACAATAAACACCATAAAAAGCAACGATTAGAACAGGCAGATACAAGTTGCCAGCATTCAAACGTAAAAGAAATTTCAAATCATTACTTCTAAATAATAGTTTTTTATCATCGTCATTTTGTGGTACATTATACATCATAACTAAACTAACAAAAATGCTTCTCACACTTCTTTATTATAACATTTCAGCATACTGCAGACTTCTGCACAACACAGCTTAAAAACAAACACAAACTCAATGTCTCTGCCTTAACACTTATTAGTTCCCAAAGGCAAGACCTATTGGCTATGCCAATGCTTGTTTTGTTTATTTCAGCAGGATTACTTGTGGCGGGACTTCTAGTGTCACTTTTTGTCACCATTAAATTAGCTTCACACATTCCCTTTATTGCCGGATTTTGAGACTCTTCACAGCCTGGATCCAGAGCACAGGTCACCATGGGGCTGCTGCAGGAGCCTTGCTGTCACTGGAGGGGGCGTGGCCAGCCAGAGTCATTTGCATACCCAGATGCCTCTGCGGCAAACACCCGATTCATTACTGCAGGTGACATAGGCGTTTGTTTAATAGCAGAAGGAGCGTCTGTAGGTGTGCACACTGAGGCATTCATGAGAATGACACGTCACCGGTGTAAAGTAACTCTACCATTAGGAAGCGATATTTTTTATTGTGATTGCGCGAACAGATCGTCTGCAAGCCTATAATTTACATTTTCTATTTCGCGGATCACTCGCACTTCGAGGGGCCGTGAGAAGCGGAAGACATCTTAATTTTTGGAGGGTTTCTGTCCAAGAAGCTCCGTGACTGGGTGAAATGCCCCTTGGTTCAGCCCCCCACCACCCAGGGGGAGGGGGACAGTGGCTGGACCGGGGGTCTCAGTGGAGGCCTCCCCCGGGAAGCAGAGCCCGGGCACCAATAAGGATTGGCTGGAGATAAGGAAGGAGAAAGAGCGGGCCCACCAGTGAATGGGCTGGGCCAGCTCAGCTGTAAATCTAGGGTTAGGAATGTGGCAGGGGGTAGGGGTATTTAAAGGTGGGCACCGGGCACAAGGCCCTCTTTCTCCGGGGAATTGTGTCAGGAGAAGAGGTGCGGCGTCGACAAAGTGCGAGGTGAGGTGGGGGGAGGTGTTGGCTTGGGGGGTTGTAATATGGGGGGTGTAGGAGAGAATGAGTGGAAGAAGGGCACTTGGCAGCAGGGGAGGGGCTGGGTGGCAGTGGCTGGGAGTACGGAGAGCGAGGCGCAAGGAGAGGGGTAGATGGTGCAATGCAAGTGAATGTTAGGAGCGGGCGGCGGGCAGGCCTGGGCTATTCTGGGGGTTGGTTTCTGGGTGGACAAATGCAAGGCTCTTTGCGGCTGGAATGGGGTGCTGTTCGAGGGGCTCGTGCCGCGCGCGGGCAAGGACATCGCAGTGTTTCCAAATAATGGTGACAAAGGCATCGCGCACAGAGATGGTCGAATCGGCGTCTTGCGGGACAGTGGCGTGCATCGGAATGGGCAGGGTTGCCATGGTGCTCAGGCAATAATAATAACAGCAGTGGGGGTGAGGCCGAGCGCATGAGAGTAGGTGTGAAGTCTGGGAGAGGCGGGCCTCGGGACTTGTGCGCAGTGAGTGGCGCTCGGGAAAGGGTGCCTGCTTGTAAAGTGTTGGGGGCGCAGGGGAGGTTTGTGGATGCGGGGTTGGGGACCGGAGCACGAGGGTGGGTTGGCAGGGCAGTGGGGAGGGGTGTTCGGTGGAGGGGCAGGTGAGGGCTTGTGGGCACAACTGCCGACACGGTGTGAGGTCGCGGGGTGCCGCGCAGACAGTGGCCTTCAACAATAAGGGAAGAAAATAAATAACGGCACTGAGGGCTCGATGTCAGGGGGACCAGGAGTAAGGGTGTGCTATGCCACAGGGCGGGTGGGTACGGTTGCGCCTGGGGCCGTGATTCAAGAACAAGAAAGGGGTGGGTGGGGATGCAGGCCAGGTGGGGAAAATGTAAATGCCGGTTGGGCATGCGAGACACGGAGGGTGTCAGGATTGCTGGAGGTGTGCGTGTTGAGAAGTACTCATTCGTAGGCGGGGGCAGCTCTCGAATAAGAGGGGGCTCTGTTTTGGAAGGGAGGGCTCAGGAGGTGACAAGAGGTGGATGGGCGCAGGGCGGGAGGCGGTGGGGTCCCGGACTGCGGGGGTCAAGGGAAGTAATGCTGTGGGCGGGTTGGAAAGACGGATCGGTGGACGTAAGTCAGGGGGGGAAGGTCTACGTCTAGACGTTAAGTGCGGTTTAAAGGGATCGGGATGGTCTTGATTGCGGTTACATGGGGAGGGAACGTTATTTGAGTAAGAGGGCGATGTCAACTCTTAAATAAAATAACTGGAAGGTAGATAAGGAAGGTGCGGAGTGACTATGGGATGCGCAAGAACGTACATGCAGGGATATCGAAAAAGGGCGCCAAGCGGGTAGCCATGGAGGAGGCATAATGGGGGTCAGATTGCGGGGTAAAGGAGGGGTGAATGGGGTTGGGGGGAGGGGGCCGTCCAGGAGAAAGAATAGGGAGATAGGGTTATGGGCGCGGGCGAAAGACGTAGAGTTAGGTGCCATTCGGAGAATAGGCCTCCGATGCAAAGGGAGCGGAATTAAAAAGTGCTATACATGTGTAGCATCAGCATATCGTTTGCTTGGCACTCGTGGCGAATAGGCACTAAAGGTATACTGCAGTAATTAGGCATAGATTGTGTAGCACGGAACTTGGTGGCCTTTGGGGGGTCCTAGCAGAGTGAACGAGAAAAAGTTTCACTTTGCCATGAAGGGATAACGACATGAAATTCAGGCAGGTTTGGGCTGGGGGGCAGGGTACAAAAGGAACAGGGGGCGGGGGGACGGTAAGGGCGCCACAAGGTAGGGGGCGGGATGGGGCTCCAACACAGGCAGACAGGGAAGACACAGCGAAGGGGGTTAGTGACAGGAGGGAGGGAATCAGCAAAGGAAAGGAATTTGTAAGATGAGGAGAGCAGGGAGGGCCGCCGATGGTAAGGGCTGGCGAATTGGGGGGGGCGGAGCCTGCTCCACCAGGCATGGCAGGGAGCGGCAGATAAGGGGGGTGGGGGAGGAGAGGGTGAAGGGTGCAGGGAGCTTGGAGAAGTGGAGGCCAGGAGTAGTCGAATAAGGAGGCAAAGGTCAGCACAACAGGGATACGTATGGCTACAGAACAAGTCGAGAGAGTGAGGGTCCCAGTCCTGGCATCGGCGGGGAAGAGCGCGATGAGCGAAAGTTAAAATCCGTAGCATTGTTTCCAGGAAGAGTGTGTGGGGGCATTTAGGACAATGGCACGATCAATGTGCCCACGGGGCGGGGGAACACAGATCGGCAGTTAAAGTGAGCATAATAGTGGATAGAGGAGGGAGGGTAGCAAGGCACACCGCTGGCGTTTCAACGCTTCATTGCTCTACTAGGGTCTCGTTCCGGCACAAGCGAGGACTGGGGCCCAGACGGTGTAATGTCTAAAGGATCACTTCAGAGTTGGCAGTATAGGAAAGGGAGGTTCAGAGGGCGTGTACACCCTATGGGTAACGTGGATGTGCTGGTGAAATACAACGCGACTGGGCAAATTGAACGAAACTCCTTACGAATTAATTAACTATCTAAGACCGTTCACTCTATACCCTTCACATGTCGGATGGTGTTCAACGCGTGCTGCTGGACACAACTGATACGCTGGCTGCCGTTAGTATTTCGTGTTTACTTTTGGATACATTATTGCTGTAGATCCTCAGTAACATTTTTTATGGTGTCTTAAGAGTTGATGTTTGGCTTTGAATGCTCTTTGTAGCATTACGTACGGTTCATGCATTTTAATTTAAAAATGGTATTCACCATGGGATCCAAAAGTTAATAATGGGGTTATGTTATCTAGTTATATAAATGCCAAACTTCAGCAGATGTTACATTTTATGTTTCTGGGCTGTGATGTTAGAAAGGTCATTCAGTCACTGCGGGTCACCAACGTCAGCGAGTCCCTGTCTGTGAAACACACTCAGACCCCAGGGGGCCCCAGGGGCTGGTCTTAAAGTTCAGGGGCTGGTCCTTGTAATAGGATCTGTTTAAAGACCGAAGTTGACAAGAGGGAGGTCCCCTCTGACCCATCAGAGCTCTTACATGCTGTGGGTGTGACAAATATGATAATAGGAGGAGACTGGGTTGAAATGCTGAGCCGTTGTCATACCTTTGCCCCTCGGCCACCATCGTCTCAACGTCAGTACCACCTCCTCTATAAAAGAGGCCTGACAGGAATGCAGTCTGAGGGGTCAGAGGGCAATCAGAGGTTACAGGGCCATAGTTGTATCAAGGAGGGGTGTTTACCTCCAAGCCCTGGGGCCTCCGTACTCTGGGCCCCCAAACTAGGGACCAGGCCCCCCTTTAACACCTGACTCAGAATAACAAGACAGGGCAGCCGAAAGCTTACATGTATGAAAGGAACACAGGAGGATATGAAACTGCACCCTGACCCCATCAGTGCACACTTTTACATGTATGAAAGGAACACAGGGGGATGTTAAACTGCACCCTGACCCCATCAGTGCACACTTTTACATGTATGAAAGGAACACAGGAGGACATTAAACTGCACCCTGGCCCTATTAGTGCACACTTGTACATGTATGAAAGGAACACAGGGGGATGTTAAACTGCACCCTGACCCCATCAGTGCACACTTTTACATGTATGAAAGGAACACAGGAGGACATGAAACTGCACCCTGGCCCTATTAGTGCACACTTTTACATGTATGAAAGGAACACAGGAGGACATTAAACTGCACCCTGGCCCTATTAGTGCACACTTTTACATGTATGAAAGGAACACAGGAGGACAATAAACTGCACCCTGGCCCTATTAGTGCACACTTTTACATGTATGAAAGGAACACAGGAGGACATTAAACTGCACCCTGACCCTATTAGTGCACACTTTTACATGTATGAAAGGAACACAGGAGGATATGAAACTGCACCCTGACCCTATAAGTGCACACTTTTACATGTATGAAAGGAACACAGGAGGATATTAAACTGCACCCTGGCCCTATTAGTGCACACTTTTACATGTATGAAAGGAACACAGGAGGACAATAAACTGCACCCTGGCCCTATTAGTGCACACTTTTACATGTATGAAAGGAACACAGGAGGATATGAAACTGCACCCTGACCCTATTAGTGCACACTTTTACATGTATGAAAGGAACACAGGAGGATATGAAACTGCACCCTGACCCCATTAGTGCACACTTTTACATGTATGAAAGGAACACAGGAGGATATTAAACTGCACCCTGGCCCCATTAGTGCACACTTTTACATGTATGAAAGGAACACAGGAGGATATTAAACTGCACCCTGACCCTGTTAGTGCACACTTTTACATGTATGAAAGGAACACAGGAGGATATTAAACTGCACCCTGACCCTGTTAGTGCACACTTTTACATGTATGAAAGGAACACAGGAGGATATTAAACTGCACCCTGACCCTGTTAGTGCACACTTTTACATGTATGAAAGGAGCACACGAGGATATTAAACTGCACCCTGACCCCATCAGTGCACACTTTTACATGTATGAAAGGAACACAGGAGGATATTAAACTGCACCCTGGCCCCATTAGTGCACACTTTTACATGTATGAAAGGAACACAGGAGGATATTAAACTGCACCCTGGCCCCATCAGTGCACACTTTTACACCCGGTGTAAATATGGGTGCATAGTTTGATGCATAACTTGTTTACATTGGGCAGGAATAAATATGGAAAGATTTGCATTGATGAGTGTTTCATCTGACCCCCCCCCAGGCTGCAGTCGGATTCTTCCTATTTTAAAAGTTTTCTCCATTCGATTCTTTTAAATTGAAATTATGTCAAAAAGGAAGAACACAACAGAGAATGCCTACAAAGGGGGGTTTATTGTTTTTAACCTCAGAAATTCAAGTCACGGTGGGGTGGGGGCTAATACTGCACAGAAATCCGAAAATGCAAACAGGGCTGTTTGGGGGATTGGGGTGGACATGCGTGAGATGCGGACACATGCCTCGATTTTTATCACTCATCAAGGGCCGATGAAGGTAGCAAAGGTGCCCTGTGCTCGCGGGGATTGTCACTGGAGGGGGCGTGGCTAGCCACAGTCATTTGCATACCCAGAAGCCTCTGCGGCAAACACCCAATTCATCACTGCAGGTGATACAGGCGTTTGTTTAATAGTTTTAGGAGCGCCTGTACTTGTGCACACACAGGTATTCATGGGGGTGACTGACGCGTCACCGGTGTAAAGTCACCCTACTAGTAGTAAGTGATATTTTTTATCTCGATTGCGCGAATGGATCACAAAGTCATTCACGAGTTGAAACAGAATTCTGTTTTTTAACATTTCGCGGGTCACGCGCACTCCGAGGGGCCGTGAGAAGCGGAATCGCTCCAATTTTTGGAGGGTTTCTGTACAAGAATCTCCGTGATTGGTGGAAATGAGAGTTTACTGGGGTCGGGCCTTCTCAGCTGCTGAGGAGCGGAGGCTCCCGCAGGCGCCACCGGAAGGCGTCACAGGGTCACGTGACGCAGAACGAGGCGCCGAGTGTGAACGCGCGAAGGAGCTGGAGCTGCAACGCTACTTCCTGTCGCTAGAGGTCGGGATGCTCCGGAGGAATCTTCAGCGCGTCACCATTAATCTGCATACCCACAATCCTGTGCGCGCCTCATAATGCTGCTTTACTTTCGGAGAGGAGGAAGGAGCGCAGGGGCTGTGGAACCTTTCTGACATGAAGCTGAAGGAGCGGTGTGTGATGTACTACGCCATGAGCAGCTCTCCCGCGGATAACGCTGGCTCCCTCTACAAGAAAAGTGAAAGAAACTCTGCCTGCCACAAGCGCTGGCTCGTCCGACTGTGCGATGTGTTATTGTAGAGTGGTGATAAGGAACACAAAGAGCCTGCGGGTGCTGCCCCGGTGGACTGTGCGAGGCTACTGGAGCCCGCCTTTGCATCCGCGGCCCTACCTTCTGGCAGCTCACAGCCAGGCTGGCAGGGAGGCCTGGGCTGAGGCACAGCCAGGCTGGCAGGGAGGCCTGGGCTGAGGCAATCTCCCGGGCTAACTTGGACTGCTTGAGGCTTGTCCTCGAAGAGCTACAGAAACAGCTGGAGGAGTTGCAGCAAACCATCACTACAGGCGTTTCACTTCATGGCACCAAGGAGAAAGATAAACTAGCTTGGCCAGGGTGTGCGTATGAGGAAGACATGGCAGCGCCCTGCAAATGACAGCACCGCCCTTGTACAGCTGCTCTCCAGCAAACAGTATTCCCATCTCTGCTCAGGCACCTATACATTGACTGAGTTGTGTGCCGGATATTTAATCTCACTTGTTTATTTTTATTACTTTCTTTCTCTACAGATGGCAAAAACTTGCAATTAAAAAAAAAACATTTTTAATGTCTTTTTTTAAAATCTAAACCATGCCATTTTATGAATGTGTTACATTTTCACTCCATTTCAAAAGAACTGAAAGACAGGCCTGGCGGTGTTGTGAAAGTGTGTGAGTCCTGCACTCTGAATATTTGATCGGGGTGGGGGAGGGGGTACAACGCTATTCCTTGTATTTATGTTATCTTCATGGAGGGGCCCAAGCAGCTTGTTACCCCCATGTGCCCCCCAAAACTAACCCTCAGCCATGATACACTCGATCAGCTGCCCTTTTTAGATCTGTATTAGCAAACCCATTAGGAAAAGGCCATTTAAATTGCGACACAATGATTTTGAAGGTGTATAATTTGAATAAGCGGCAGCAGTAGCTGACCAACCAACACTCTTTTTGAAAAATATTCCTGACACCTCTGGGGGTTTAGATGGGCAACTTCATGGGCCTTATTTATGAAGGCCTTGCGCCGCCGGTGCGTCACTTTTTCCCATGTTAAAAGTGACGCACCGCCGGCGCAAGGCCTTCATAAATAAGACCCCATGGGCCTTATTTATGAAGGCCTTGCGCCGCCGGTGCGTCACTTTTAAAATGGGAAAAAGTGACGCACCGGCGGCGCAAGGCCTTCATAAATAAGGCCCCATGTCTCTCGTCACAAAAGTAATCTAATTATTCTAATTAAGCGTAGTGTATCCCCTCATGACATAGGGTGACACAGATCCCATCTAATTAAATGTGGGCGTTGAAATATGTACATGTCTGTGCAGGTTGAGACTGCTGTGATGCAGACACGGGTCATGGTGTGCCCAAGGCATTGTTAAGGAAAATTGGGATAAACTGAAGTATAGGTTTTGCAAAATGTTTCAAAATGATTTTGCATACTTGGGTGTATTCCTTGAATACAGGCTGAATTCCCTCATTCGGAAGATTTTAAGCTCGCCCATTCCTTCCACCCAGGTCTGGCACAGACGCAGTCTCACTAATCGGGCTAGCAAATGTGTATTTTTCATTTATGTGCCATTTTTCCATTCCAGGCTTACTTGTTTTATGGGCTGGGTCTTTGCTTGTGATATTGTGTTGGCTCCAGGTGATTCCAGATGTTACCTGTGGATTTCCTAAAAGAACATTTACAAAAGCAAGTCTAAAAAGTGTCTGTCTGATTCCAAATAATAAAATGTGTATTTAACTACTAAAATTTTTATTTTTTTAAAATGCTACTTTACTTTCATACTAAATGCAGGGCTCTTTGTGGCATTGAATATGATAAAGAGCGGATATTTAAGAACGAAGGGGCCGAGTATCAGCCCGCGAGTAGGAAGGCTCGAACCGTAGTTAGGCACACTACTTTACTAAGGGAAGTTTCTGAGTAATTTGCTTCTTATGTGACATCTTATAAATCATTGGTAAAATCAATAAATGGTTTCTGGGTTGTTAGAGAATTGTGCTAGATGTTAATAGAAATGAAGCATTGGCAAATCCAATATAGCCCAATACAGAGACCTCGGTGCAATTGATGTGTCTGAGCCAGAAACGACTCCTGACAAGGAAGGACAAGCAGTGTAATTGCTTTGTAATGTAAACATGCTGTATTGTTAGCAAGTTTGTAGATAGTAAACTATAAATATGATATGGTGTTTATGTCTATGCATGCACTCCACCATCCTTTTGGAATGTACAGTTGAGAGATGTGATAACAATGAAAGGGGCAGAGAGGGAGGTGGGCACAGAGAGAGAGGTGGGTACAGAGAGGGAGGTGGGAGGGAGGTGGGCACAGAGAGAGAGGTGAGCACAGAGAGAGAGGTGGGCACAGAGAGAGAGGTGGGCACAGAGAGGGAGGTGGGCACAGAGGGAGGTGGGCACAGAGAGGGAGGTGGGCACAGAGAGGGAGGTGGGCACAGAGTGGGAGGTGGGCACAGAGAGAGGTGGGCACAGAGAGGGAGGTGGGCACAGAGAGAGAGGTGGGCACAGCGAGAGAGGTGGGCACTGAGAAAGAGGTGGGCACAGAGAGGGAGGTGGGCACAGAGAGGGAGGTGGGCACTGAGAAAGAGGTGGGCACAGAGAGAGAGGTGGGCAGAGAGAGAGAGGTGGGCACAGAGAGAGAGGTGGGCACAGAGAGGGAGGTGGCCACAGAGCGAGAGGTGGGCACAGAGAGAGAGGTGGGCACAGAGAGGGATGTGGGCACACAGAGAGAGGTGGGCACAGAGAGGGATGTGGGCACAGAGAGAGAGGTGGGCACAGAGAGAGAGTTAGCAGGTGCCAGGGTGGAGTGAAAGCGGGCAGAGGCAGCTGTTCCTATGCACAGGATGGAGTGAAAGCGGGCAGAGGCAGCTGTTTCTATGCACAGGGTGCAGTGAAAGCGGGCAGAGGCAGCTGTTTCTATGCACAGGGTGGAGTGAAAGCGGGCAGAGGCAGCTGTTTCTATGCACAGGGTGGAGTGAAAGCGGGCAGAGGCTGCTGTTTCTATGCACAGGGTGCAGTGAAAGCGGGCAGAGGCAGCTGTTTCTATGCACAGGGTGGAGTGAAAGCGGGCAGAGGCAGCTGTTTCTATGCACAGGGTGGAGTGAAAGCGGGCAGAGGCAGCTGTTTCTATGCACAGGGTGGAGTGAAAGCGGGCAGAGGCAGCTGTTTCTATGCACAGGGTGGAGTGAAAGCGGGCAGAGGCAGCTGTTTCTATGCACAGGGTGGAGTGAAAGCGGGCAGAGGCAGCTGTTTCTATGCACAGGGCACCTGGAAGTTCCTCTTCAGATACAGCAACGGAGTGAGTCAGCCGGTCCCACCTCACCCAGAGTATTTTATAATATAATAAGGATAAGCTTCGCCTCACAAAATTAAGCACCCGGGGCTCTCTCTGTAGAATGGACTGGCTTCATTCTGTTGCCAGATGTTTGTTATAACTTGCTGTAAACGGGGAAAATACAAAATGTTAGTATTTAATGAATATTGAATTAACTAATCAAGAGGCATAAAATGTTAATGATGGAGGTGGGCGGCCGCAGGCTGCAGGGAGAGATGGAGGCCGTGTTCTGCAGCTAACACTGCACCAAAGTTCACTTTTACCCAGTGCATAGCGTGCAAAGCACAATAGCAGTGAGAGCCTGGACGGTCCCAGCTTGTGCAATTGCATGGGGGGGTGCAGAAAAGAATTAAAAACAGAGAGGGCAGGGAGTCCCGGCAGGACAATGGAACTGAAGAATGGGTGAGGGAGAGAAAGCAGCGAGAGGCCTCCCCTTTCATCTCCACGTCATCAATTAACCCAGCTGTGCATTCATGGTAGGTAGATAAAATAAACATATTTAATAACTGCAACAATTGACTGCGCTCAAAGAGACCCACCCCGCTGTGATTATTTAGGGGATCACATCAAAAAGATGAAGTCACATAAATTAATGTGTTTCTGCGAATAACGATTGTTTTATCCAGATTTAAGTTTATGGGACGCGAATGTCCTTTGATTGGAGATGGAAAAAAAAAGCAGCTTGCTGATAATGTACCATCTGAATCTCCTAACCGAACTCAGCCTTTGAACCGCCGCGGGACTGATGAATTTAGAAACATTTAAATGAAGAATCGTAACTAAAGCTTCATATACAGTTTTTATTAACGCTAATGCTATAACCAAGAGTCAGCTTCGTAAATGAACAAACAAGTGAATTGGGATTATTAGAGCTTTGAGATCATCGACGCCCCTTTACCTATACTTTATATGTTGTGTTAACCCACTCACACACTTGTTGCTCGTATCAATATCTCTGCCTCAGAACCCCCTTCTCAGAGAAGGTCTGTCTGTGGCTGCAGGCTGCGTTACTGTGACCCCCTCACACCTGTGACGGAGGCTGGGAGTCCCAGAGAGCCGTAGTGCCACGGTGTATGGATGCTATAGAGGTCTGCCACGTCGGCTGCCTCCAGCCCAACCGAACATCTCTCTGGGGTCCAGTGTCGCCAGTACAGATAATTAGCAGAGAGCAGATACATGCGAAAGAGAGAAAGGACTACAGCTGTTCTTGTTCACTAAAGGACACAAACATACGCTCAGACTCCGCTTTCTCTGTCACACTAAGGGGCATATTATCAACAACTAGCGAAATTTATCGCTAAATGAGCTTAGTGATATTTTTTTATCGCCGTGCATCGCTGGATTTTATCGCAGAGATAACGTGCTATTAGCAACGTTTATCTCAAATGCAATAAAATATCCAGCGATAGCTGCTTAATGCGTGAATATCGCTGGAAATCAAGCGATATTCAGGCATTAACGGCAATAGGGTCTTAACCTGAAAATCCAACTCCCATTGAATAAACAGGTTAAGAAGTGGTCTGAGCAGGCATTAGTTTTCAGCAATATTCGCGCTTCGCGCACATTTTTTCATCGCTACACCTGCGTTGATAATAGGCGATAGTGATGTTAGCGACTGGTTTCAGTCACTAACAGGTTGGGTACGCCCACTTTGCATGTCATTAGCGATAAATATCGCTGACATGCAAAGCGAGCCCCAAACCGCTAGCTATCGCCTCAAACTGTCGCTAACTGATGTTAGCGACAGCTTGCTAATAGGGTGATGAAATTATCGCCGCTTTGCAGCTGAATTGGCCGCAAAAGTGGCAATAATTTCATATCGCCCACCTTGATAATATGCCCCTAACTTTTAGTCATGCTGAACAGTAACCACACTGGTGTATAACAAGGCTAAAATATATTGGCAAAGCCAAAAGCTCTTGCGTCGGCAAGACATATTGCCTTTGCTTGTTTAATTTTAAATAGAATGTATTATATTTTACGTGGTTTGTTTTTTGCATAGCAAATAGTTTCAGGGCTTTGCTCGTTCACAGGTTCTACGGTCCTTAATTTGTTGGCTCGTCCACCTCTGCTCATATTCTCGACTTCAGAAACATTAACGTTTTAGTACGTTTGTAGTGTTGGGAGGAAAACACTGTAACAATTCATACGTTCTCCAAAGATGCACGCTTTCGTCTTGCTAGTTATATTTAGATGATTGCAGCAAGCCTATTAAAAATGAACCATTTAGGAGGATGGTAACTTTTGGCTTTTGGGTTTCACAAAGATCTCTGCAAAGGACAATAAGATTCTCTGGACTATCTTATTATTTTTAAAAAAAAAGAATTTTTTCAGAGTTTTATATAGCGCGAACTTGACCCGAACCGGGTATCAGAGCGCTTTACATAGCACCAGTTCCGTTACACAAGGACACACATTCATTTTGTTAGGCACGGGGAGATTAAGTAATGTGCCCAGAATCACAGGAGGTTTGGTGACATTACCGAGACTCAAAGCGGGTTCCCCAGGTCCGAGGTCGAGCGCCTTAGCCGTTATGCCAACTTCTCTCCCCTTATTAAGATTCCAATGTGAGCTACAGACTCTCTGCTACGCTCTGCATCAAGCGTACTTAACCCATCCCACCCTGCCACAAAATAATGTCCAAATCATGCACTACAGTACGTGCGATCAGACCACGTGACGAGCAGAGGAGTATGTAAAACAAGATTCGGAGCGTGTCAGCCAGGCTCTCAAGGCAGCTACAGCAGGAATAGCTTACGTGTGACCTTAAAAGGATGAACACGGACAGGCTGTTGGAACGAAGTAACCCAAGGTGCCTTACACATATGTTTCTATGAGCTTCCCCTAGCATCTGTCTCTGGCGATGTACCCCTCCGATTAAAAGTGCTACATTAGCTCTGATGTTGGAGCGCTGAGTGGCGTTGAGAGTTGACAATCTTTCCGAAATGCCGTTTTGTTGGAAATCAGCGAGTTATGTCTCAGCACTGGTTGCAAGCGCACATTGTGGTTGCAGGTGTACCTTAAGCTTGAATAGAAAGACAGCGGGAGACCCCTACAAAAAAAAGAATTCTTTAAAGTTTTTTACAGATACATGCTTTACTTATCCCGTCCGGAATGTTTTATCTGTGTCATGGGATTAGTTGTTCTATTGGTGCCATAAGGACAGTGCAAGTGCCAGAAGGCAAACACGGGAGCTAGTTGCACTTGGTTGGCCCTTGGAAACTAGAGAACTTCTGCAAAGGAGGTGGAGTGTGAGGGGGAGGGGCTCCAAAGGAAGCCCACCTAGAAGCTGCTACGTGGTTCTGACGTATGATAACCCAGCAAGCGGTTAAAGTGCATAACAAAAGTATGGAATGAGGAGGCGGGCCAGTGACGTGGCTAAAAAAATGTTTGCAATATTTTGTTTACCTTTCATCGTAAGGTAAATACGTAGAAAATGTAACGTATGCCTTTCATGGAGAATTAAAGCAAGTTAAAGGAATCGGAGGGCAATGTACGACAGTTCTTTGATTAATTCCATCCCCGCAGATGCAACCACATAGCTGCAGAAATGAATGCTGGTTGGAGCAATCATCACTTTCATTCACAGTTGTATAAAGTCCCAGATTGTAAGAGCTGTGAATATCCAAAGTATACCTTTAAAAAGTGTATTACAAACTATAATAAAGAATATGCACAAAGAGATTTAGTGTTCGAAATAAAACAAGTATTTCCAAATTTTGTGTTTTGTGATATAAAATCAGACCTAGTTCAAACCTTTTTTTTTAAATATAAGTTTCTATCAGGAGGACAGCACTTTTACATTTACATTTCTTTCGGGGCGCAGGCACCCTGGCTTGTTTCTCCCTCGCCTCCCACATCATGGCGTTGAAATACTGGCAACACCTTATCGGCACCTCAAGGTCGGCACTAACTGTTCAGGAATCGTGCTGGTTGTTTTCTTAAAGCAAAAAGTGGGGGGAATTGTTTATGTAAAATTAGAAAAAGGCTTTTTTTTAAAAAAAAAAAATATTTTTATCATGAATGAAAAAGCACCGCTACGAAAATAAGTCTCCTCCAGTTATAGGAGATCAGTAAGTCTTTGAAATTTCCTTTTATACAGACGCTGAGTCGTGATGTACAAAGTTCAATGTTCTTTTAATGATCCACTTATAGACAAGACACCAGCCAACGCGTTTCGTTCTGTCACCAGAACTTCTTAAGGGCTGTGAGTTCAGAAAAAAGACATACAAAAATAACACTATAAGTGCCACGAAAGACAACATCTACACAAACATATATAAATAGATATATAAAAAAGTTACAACACTACAGTGCCCACATAAAAATACAGTTAATGCAGCATTTTGTAATTCAAAACGTCCCATGGGACATTCAATTGTACTTATAAACAAAGTGTCTGCATTCCCAAAATGTCATTTGTTATGAGCCAACCTTTCGATATGGTATCTGATTACAATAAATGTACTTTCAATAATTTAATAACTTTTAGAAACATCTCACATGTGAATGTCTTAATCACACCTATCAGCGCCATGTTCTATATTGACCTCCGTCAGTGCAAGCTGTGGGAATCGTCTCGCACGCAATGTATCAACACAATATGAGTTAGATCAGTTAGTCCTCAACCCGTTGTATAACACAATTGATCTCAAAATATGAACATCATTTCAAGTATTGGATATTTGTAATATATGCAATGCTCAATCGCAATAGAGGAGAAGAAGCAGACCCTCCAACCACTGGTGGAGGTAAATCGTCATTAGTTTCGCATGGGCGGACAACAGTGATCAAAACGATGTCCACATAATTCAGTGCTGAAAATTGTATCCACCTTAAGCAAATTTACCCTTGCTGTCACACATCACTTCACACATAAATTCATAATAATATGCCAAGATCAACGCTATTAGCAGAAGGAACAGCAACTTCAGTTGAATATAATCAAAAAACAGACCCAAAGATGTGCATACCTGAAAGATGTCATTGTGGGTATTTAGTAAAAACGCCAGATCACATAAGGCTGTTTATCGCTTTGGGAGGACCCCTAGGACATTGACAGTTATTTATCCTGATTGTGTATAAGTATAAGACCTATTGTCTCCACAGTGCGGGCATTACGAGTATTTCGGAAACACGCATTTTTAACTACAGCATATTCATCCAAGATGTTTATAATGCACAATACACATGAATAGAAAGAGTAAATAAAAGAATATTTCCTACCGCAATGAATAAATCAAGGCGTTTTAATGTTTCAAACGAGATTTCTTTTCCGATATATTTCGTATTCCTAAGTATTCTATATTTGATTATCCTACTGTGGTGGGCCCAGAAATCTTGATATATCAAATGGTTTCCAGATAACGGTCCGAATTCTTTATTGAAATAGTATAAGGCATTAACCTAAAATCATAAGAAAAAGAATTTGAGACCATGGGGAAAATTTAATCCCTAGTCATATATATACGTATTTATAGAAAAACTAGTACTTCGTATATATATATCGAAAAACGTGCCCGCAACTAAGGGCATGCTTCTGTTTACAACAAACATCCTTATCTATAACGCCTACCTTGTGTGTCCGAACAATCATTCAACGTGGTCGTCCGAGTATTGTACGAGCCAGCGTACCATATGACCCGATACAATATGGGTCTTTTGCGCATATTTTTCTTATTTGCACGCTTTATAAAAAAGTTTCCGCACGCTATTATATTGTTAAAAAATAAATTTTGTGGGCCTTGATTAAAAAGAACGAGGTCTGCATCATATGGCTTGCCGCATGTACCTCACATTATATGCTCGAATGTCGGGAAGGCTTGACATAATTCCAGTATAGCTTAATTATCACAGTGTAGATGATGCGATTATGACATATTTCTCTGCGTGTATTTTTATAGGCAACTGCCATAAGGAGACATTAACATGGGATTCGGAAAATAATAGGAGGTGGGACCTTTCGACCACGTTGAATGATTGTTCGGACACACAAGGTAGGCGTTATAGATAAGGATGTTTGTTGTAAACAGAAGCATGCCCTTAGTTGCGGGCACGTTTTTCGATATATATACGAAGTACTAGTTTTTCTATAAATACGTATATATATGACTAGGGATTACATTTTCCCCATGGTCTCAAATTCTTTTTCTTATGATTTTAGGTTAATGCCTTATACTATATCAATAAAGAATTCGGACCGTTATCTGGAAACCATTTGATATATCAAGATTTCTGGGGCCACCACAGTAGGATAATCAAATATAGAATACTTAGGAATACGAAATATATCGGAAAAGAAATCTCGTTTGAAACATTAAAACGCCTTGATTTATTCATTGCGGTAGGAAATATTCTTTTATTTACTCTTTCTATTCATGTGTATGGTGCACTATAAACATCTTGGATGAATATGCTGTAGTTAAAAATGCGTGTTTCCGAAATGCTCGTAATGCCCGCACTGTGGAGACAATAGGTCTTATACTTATACACAATCAGGATAAATAACTGTCAATGTCCTAGGGGTCCTCCTAAAGTGATAAACAGCCTTATGTGATCTGGCGTTTTTACTAAATACCCACAATGACATCTTTCAGGTATGCACATCTTTGGGTCTGTTTTTTGATTATATACAACTGAAGTTGCTGTTCCTGCTGCTAATAGCGTTGATCTTGGCATATTATTATGAATTTATGTGTGAAGTGATGTGTGACAGCAAGGGTAAATTTGCTTAAGGTGGATACAATTTTGGGCACTGAATTATGTGGACATCGTTTTGATCACTGTTGTCCGCCCATGCGAAACTAATGACGATTTACCTCCACCAGTGGTTGGAGGGTCTGCTTCTTCTCCTCTATTGCGATTGAGCATTGCATATATTACAAATATCCAATACTTGAAATGATGTTCATATTTTGAGATCAATTGTGTTATACAACGGGTTGGGGACTAATTGATCTAACTCATATTGTGTTGATACATTGCGTGCGAGACGATTCCCACAGCTTGCACTGACGGAGGTCAATATAGAACATGGTGCTGATAGGTGTGATTAAGACATTCACATATGAAATGTTTCTAAAAGTTATTAAATTATTGAAAGTAAATTTATTGTAATCAGATACCATATCGAAAGGTTGGCTTATAACAAATGACATTTTGGGAATGCAGGCACTTTGTTTATAAGTACAATTGAATGTCCCATGGGACGTTTTGAATTACCAAATGCTGCATTAACTGTATTTTTATTTGGGCACTGTAGTGTTGTAACTTTTTTATATATCTATTTATATATGTATGTGTACATGTTGTCTTTCGTGGCACATATAGTGTTATTTTTGTATGTCTTTTTTCTGAACTCACAGCCCTGAAGAAGTTCTGGTGACAGAACGAAACGCGTTGGCTGGTGTCTTGTCTATAAGTGGATCATTAAAAGAACATTGAACTTTGTACATCACGACTCAGCGTCTGTATAAAAGAACATTTCAAAGACTTACTGATCTCCTATAACTGGAGGAGACTTATTTTCGTAGCGGTGCTTTTTCATTCATGATAAAAATAGATGTTTTCCCAAGTTTTGGGTAATGCTCTCGGGACAGGGAGCATATGAAAAGTGCACGCTGGTTTATTGAAAATTGAATAATTTGGAGATATTTGGGTTGGTGCTTTGCTTTGTGCTGGAGCGGTCCACTGTCCGAACTGTGTTGTAACAAAAATCAGAAAAAGGCTCTTCAAGTCGTTCCCCAAATAGATTCACCTCTCCAACCACTGCCGCTTGCACTTCGGCGTCTTGCAAGGCTTACCAAAGCCTCCATGTTCCAAAGGCCATCCCTGGTTCCTCATTCTAACCTGTCACAGCCTTCCTCTAAATCGCACCATGAATATTGGAAGAACAAACACCACACGTTTTCAAAATAACTAACAGGATCAAGGCATCAATTATCATGATTTGAAGAAGTGCGCCGAAGTACTTCACGAGTCGGCAGAGTGATGACAGATGGAGGAAGGACAAGAGAAACGGAAGTGAGGGGCGGCCCAGGAGGAAGTCAGGCAAAATAGAGTGCGCATTGAGTCAGCCAATCCCAGGAAAAATAAGCATTTATAAATGCAAGATGACTCGTATTTACACAAGCCCTATTGCATTTATTTTTAAAGTGCTGGAGTCGAAAAAGGCTGGAACGGGAGGGGTAGGGGGAGTGGTGCAGGGGGTTAAAAAGTGACAGACTGCAGGAGAAGGAGCAGGAGGAGTGGAGAAGTGTGGCTCACTGGTTAGAAGCGGCAGACCCTGAAGCAGAGGCCAGGCCTGGGACCAGGGTTCAATTCCCGACGCGGCAGGGTATTGGGCTCAATGTCCGCGGACTCGATAATTCTCGCCTCGGTGCCTACTCTGATCATGGGTCCCACTCTGCAACTCTGGGCAATAGCTTGCTTAATCTCCACAACGGCCCCAACAGCGCTGGGATTCCTGGCTTTACCTTGAGGGGGCATCTCACAGGGAAAGCCAGGATGGGTTCCACAGCGGTATATACAGCGCCAGGATGCCCCGAGATAGGGCGGCAGTGCGCTTTACAAGTATACACAAATTTACATTTACATTTACACACAGGAGAGAGGGGGAACACACGGAAAAATAGCATTACGGTAAAGGGACAAAATGGCCGTGAAGAGGAGGGACTAAGAATGGGAAAACCAATGAAAACACTGCATTTATGATGTAACCCAATCAAAAACATGGGTGTAGAGTGGGCGGAGCTTAAATTAAGCTTACCCAGTGTATAGTGTATACAGCATGCCTTGCAAAGCGATGCACTGCAACGCTATACGCGAGACCTAAAAAGCATTGGTATAACATATAGGTGTCATTGTTGGGACATTGATGATCCAAAAGCTTCGTTCCATATATGTTGGATAATTAATAAGCATTATTAAAGAAAAATGTGACATTACGTTGTTGGCAAGAACACAAGGAGAAGTTTGTAGCAATCAAGAATAAGGTTGTAAATGCGCCATGTTTGAAGTTGTTTGTAATGGGGGTGGATTCAGGTAGGTTCACCTAGTCTGGGGTCTGGCTGGGAGGTCTGACTCCGATCCCCAACACTTGAAGGTGCTGGGACTGCTCTCCTTGGCTTGTCTGAGACCAGGCTGCACACCGACAAGTGGAGGGAGGAGGGGTCCATGGAGAACTCGGGGAAGGCCAACTAAGGGGCTCCGACTCGTATCTGGCTTGCTTGGAGTGAGGCTGCGCTACCTGGGAAAGCCAAACTTGAGGGACACTTGCATCACCTGGATGACTGGTCACTGCACATAGCTGTAGGGACGAAAGGACCGAGGGCTGCTCCAATTTTACCGCAACCAGGAGCCCGCCGGCCTGCTGGGCTCCCCCCACCTCTGAGGGAATCTCGCACCTGAGCCCGGAACCCGTGACACACACGTCCACCCACCCGCCACCCCTGCCTGCTGCGACGACTCCACCTCGGGGCCCCTCCTGCCCTTGACCCGCAGGACCAGACTGCCCAGTGTAGGAAGAATACCACTCCAGCCTAAGATCCCTGGATTTTGCCCCCCCACTGCAAAATCGAGCGCACGTCCGTCGCCTCCCACCCGAGCTCCACACGAGCAGGAGCTCAACAGTGAGTGTCGGGACAACAGACCGAGTGCTACTGAGTTGAACGGGGGTTTCTTATTTCACCATTCCTAGCCGGTCACCCTCTCTCCCTCCCTCACTCTTAACAACGATGGCTGAGCAGGGACTGACCAAACAAGCACATACACAGGAAACTATTTCTCCCTGGGAGATGGCGCCAGCATGGAGCTCAATGGGCTCAGGCTCGCAATATCATAAAAATGTGCCAAAGCAAGGACACAACTAAAATTGAAGTCCATGAGGAGGAAAGAAATGTGAAAGGTTTACAATACATTGTTTTTGAAATGCTCAAAAAAGTGTTTAAAGTGGGAATAGATCAATTAAGATGTATTCAGGAATATCCCAGTAGGGGAAGAGTATGAATTTAATTTCACTAACGAAGCAACAGTAAGCAATGTAATGTATGGCACCATTTTTTTTTTAAATGAAGAGGCCATGAAGGGAATAACCATGGCCAATGCAACTGTGATAAAGGAAATCCCAATAACAATCCACATGTATAAACCCATATGTCCCTGATTAAAAAGTTGAGCTGTTTTAACGTAAATACTGCGAAAAAATCAGAGGGGGGTGGCACCTGAAAAATTCCTTGGGAGGGTGGAATGGAAAATGGAGGTACCTATGCAAACGTAAACAAGATGAAACAGGCATGGGGAACCTCAGACACCCACCCGCTACCTTCTCTAAATGGGCAAACAAAGGGTTTCTCAACTATCCCAACCAACCCACCTTCTGTAGATCCAGCCAAACGTTTGGACAGACCAAAGAAAATTGCAACAAAGAGGTACGCAAGAAATGCAATGAAACCGGGCACAAAACCTTTGAATGCTCCAAACCAAAGAGATGCAATATGTGTGGGAGCGACAAACACTTATTCAACTCATGCCCCATGAGGATAAACTCCTACGCCCAGGTAACAAAAGACAAAGGAGAGAGCGCATCAACAAGCAGAAACAACTACCCCTTCAATCTAATAGATCAAACAGAAGGGCCCAAACAAGATCAAGAAATAGACATAGACTCTGACCATCTGGAAGCTCTTGAGAAACTCAGAGAAGAAATCATAAAAAACACAGAACAAAACAAACAAGCAGATCCCATGAACAGTGAAACCAATAACACAGAACAGCAACAAGAAAATAACTCATAAAGGCAAGAGACCAAAACAAACAACACAGCCCAAGAACCACAGGGAAACAACAAACCCTCTGACTCCCATATTGTGCTGGCAGTTCAACAGATGGAGTCAGACATAGAAAAAAAGCACAAGGGAAAGAAGAGAAAACAGAGCTTAATGCTCAAAACGGCATGGGCGATGAAGGGTGGCAACTCCCAAAAGGCCACAAGAGAAAGGCCACAGAAACCATAACAGGAAAACTCCAAACCACGCCCAAAAAAACAATTCCCCAAAGCAAAAGAGATAGTAGTAAAGGGGAAGTTCAACGTGCTACAAAACCTCTCTGATGAAGAGGAGGTTCAGGAGGAAGCTGAGATCCCAGAAACCAGGAATCTCAATTACCAGCCAAATCACAGGACACAGACAACACCATCTTTTCCCCATTCTTGGGCATACCAGAGGAATATGGTCCACTAACCCCATAATGAATGGTGGGATGTCAGAAAATATGGATTCACCATGGTCACCATCATAAAAAAACACATATCACGATGAGTACACAAATAATACTAATGGCGATCACACTCGCTCCTTTAAACATCAGAGGATTTGGGCAACACTCAAAGAAACTGGCAGTAATGGAATACTGTAAAAATGTTGATGCGGATAACATATGCTTGCAAGAATGTTCTTTAGACCTAAAAAAAGACTATGCAGAGGAAAAAAACTGGCGGAAACTAGTTCCATCTGCATGGTCGGGGGAGGGAACAGAAATGCTGGCATAGCGATCCTCTGCAATAACAGTAATGCACAAATAACCAATGAAACTTTTATAAGTGCAGGAAGGGCAATGCTAACCACAATTAACTTGTATGGTAAAACTTTCCAAATATGTAATATTTATGCATCACCCGACAAAAAAGAAAGGGAAGAATTGTTTAACATAATCAAATAGTTCCTTACAGGTTCACACCCTACCTTCCTAGTAGGGGATTTTAATTGCATTTTAAAAGAAAAAGACAGATAGGGAAAGCAACCAACTACAACTTAGACATATCAGCAAAAACACTGCACGCTCTCCTCAAAGACATAAACCTAAAAGACACATACAGAGACAAACACAAGCCTGGCTCACATTTTACATGGCACTCAGACAAAGGCACCACTAAATCACGTATTGATTTCATCTTCTGCAACAAAAACATCAACACCACACAATACCACATCACCGCCACATCCTTCTCAGACCACTCCCTGAGAACCGCCACCTACCAGATACAAGCAAACAAGAAAAGAGGGAAAGGGTATTGGAAACTGAATTTTGCCCTCCTCCAAGAAGAAGGCGCACTGAAGGATTTTGAGGCAATATACGAAGACATAAGGGACAACAAACCACATCACACATCATGGCAGACTGGTGGGTGCAAACAAAACAACACATAGCCGCCCATTTCAAAACCATAGGGAGAGAAAGAAGTGCACAAAAGGCAGAACAATTTGACATCCTGCAAGATAGAATAGCCCTCCTTCACAAGTTAGATGGCCGAGAGATGAAATTACAACAAGAAATAACAAAGGCAAAACAAGAAATGAACACATGGTTAGAAGAAAAAGGGAAGGAGACTATCTTCAACGCCAGAGTAAAACACCATGAAGAGAAAAATGCACCTCCTTTTTGTTTAGGGAAAAAACACAAGTTCACAAAGAAATTCAGGAGCTGATAGACAAGGAAGGGGAAAGTCAGGAAGGGAAAGGAAAATGTAAAAAAGTGACAAGAATGTTTTATGAAAAACTGTACCAAAAAGGAAATGAAAGCCAGGATTTAATTTCACAACATGTTGACCTAATTGAAAACTGTTGGTCATCTAATGAAAGTGATTTTATGAAGAAAGAGCTCACAGGGGAAGAGTTCTTGCAAGCTCTACAGAAATGTAACAAGCTATCTAGCCCTTGGGTGGATGGGCTCCCATGGGATTTCTACAAAGTTTGCTGGCCAATCATAGCCACCGATGTAATAGAAATGTTTAATAAAACTGTAAGAAACAACTCAATCCCAGACGGTTTTTGTCATGGGATAATATCTCTGATACACAAAAAAGTACCAGAAAAAAACATTGGTAACTGGAGACCAATCTCCCTTTTAAACGTGGACTACAAGCTTTCCACAAAGGTTCTAGCCAACAGGATGAAGAAAATATTACGAACTGTAATACACGAAGACCAAACCTGCGCAGTCCCAGGCAGACAAATCTGGGACAACCTTATAACACTGAGGGATACAATCGGGTCAGCCAAAGACAGGAAAGAAACAGTCGGCATCCTTGCAATAGACTTCAATAAAGCCTTTGATAAAGTAGCACACACTTTCGTCCTACAAGTACTAAAGAATATGGGGTTCCCCCACGTCTTCATACAAACAATTGAAATGCTATATACAAACGCAACTAGCTGTGTAAATATAAATGGATCACTGTCTAACCCCTTTTGCATCCAGACAGGAGTACGCCAAGGCTGCCCCCTATCCCCAGCCCTCGTCATATGTGCCCTGGAACCTTTACTGATACAAATCAGAAAAGACAAACTCATCAGAGGGACACTATTACCAGGAGCCAAAGGGCTGGAGGCCAAATGCATTGCTTACATGGACGACCTCACAGTAATCTGCAAAACACCACAAGCAGTGAGGAGAACTAATTTGCATCTACTAATCTTCAGCTAAGCATCCGGACTAACTTAAACGAGGAGAAAACAACACTTCTCACCATGGGCCAACGGGACAACCTAACCAAGCTACCAGTCAAGACCACCACAGAGCCCACGAAAATCTTAGGTATCCACTTCTCCCAAGACACAAAGGGGGAAAAAACTGGCAAGAAGCAACAAAGAAAGTCACAAACAAACTAGACCTATGGCGCACAAGAAAGCTAACCCTGGAATGGGAAATCTTGGTCACAAAAGCAGTTATACTACCAATCCTTTTATACATAGCTGTGGTTTTCCCTCCAACCAAAGCCATGCTACAAAAACTGAACAGGCTACTTTTCACCTTTCTTTGGAACTCTACAGCGGAAAAACTGAAAAGAGAACTCATCTGCAAATCCCACGACAAAGGAGGGAAGAAAATGCCAAGTGTCGGAGACTTTTTGCTCACTAAATAATTCATGCTATGCTACAGAAGCCTGCACAACAAGAACACAAAAAGTGCAGCGTACATCAAATTTCACGCGGGCTTTTTGTTCCACCGTTTCAAACTCTACTCAGTAGCAAACAAAGTCTTTGACCTCATCACACCCCCAATGTACATACGCCGAGAATCCCTCATGGTGAAAACCAAAGCTCTTCTGTAAGACATTGGGGAGAAAACTACGGCAAGACAACTGACCACAGACATTGAAAATCAAACAACAATGAACACTATCGCCAACTGGCCGGAAAAAAAGACAGCTGAAATGAGGACACAAGTAAGCTGGAAACGCCTGACCAATGAGCAAAGAGACTTAACCTGGATGGTTGTCCACCAATGCCTCCCCACCAGACAGTTCCAACACCGCAGAGGGATGGCGAGAACACAAAAATGCCCCAGAGAAAGCTGCCTACACGAAGAAACCGCAACTCATCTGATGTGGAACTGCCCATATGCACAGACACTATGGAAGAAGCTGGGCAAGCCCCTAAATCACATCACCTCCATGACAAACCTACAACATGAGAACATTCCATTCTCTACGGCCTGGATCTACCCTCCGCAGACAAAGAGACCGCATGGAAAATAATCAACGCGGGGAAAGAAACCTGGGGATCTCCACAAACCTATTACTTTTCTCCCACAAACAACTGACCACAAATGAACGATATATGTAATGTATGACATTAAAAATGTAGGCCAGGCGAAGCTAGCCAAATATGGAAATATAAAGAGTGGGCCAAATGGCTAATAAAAGCATCATAAAAGACCCCCCAACATGGGGTAAGTCTTAATATATTAATGAATCTAGATGGAAACCACCAAAGTACATGTCTGCGAGCACCACACTTTGGACTGGTAAAAAGTACACCACCCTACAAGAGATTGGTTAAAATGTATCGTGCACCAAAATCTTTATAAATAAAGATATATTTTTACAAACAAAAAAAATCTGTGGGTGCCAGTGGTTACCGAGTAGGAGCTGTTCTATCACTAAAGAAGGATGGCAATGAGTGGGTGGTTGTATATGCATCTCGCACCCTGACACAAGTGGGCAGAAGATTTTCAATGCTAGGAACAGAATTAATCACTCCAGCTTGAGCTGTAGAGTGTTTCAGGGTGTATGTTCGGGGCAGGAAATTCAAAGTCTGTGCAAACCATAACTCTTTAGTGAATATTTTAAAAACAGGAGGTGGGAAAAATATAAGAGCACAGTTAGCACGATTGGCTTCAAAGTTGCAAATGTATTATTATGATATTGTATGTGTTCCAGACAAAAATACTTGTGGTGCTGATAGGTTGTCACAGTTACCAGTGGAATCGTGAAACGCACAGGAAATGGATGAGAGTGGACGTGATGTGGCGTACATGTATGAAGATGTGATGTGTTGTAGGAACAGAGATGTGGTGAATGGATTGGAGTTGCCTGAGGTGAAATGGATAGAGGAAATGAAAAAAGATGTGGTGCTGTGGTGCTGTTGGATGTAAAAAAAAAACATTGTAAATGGGTGGCCATTGGACTGGGAATTGCAAGCTGAATTTAGTACATATTGGAAGGTAAAGGAGGAATTATCCTTTTCTAATGGTATTGTCCTAAGAGGAGATAGGTTTGTATCGCCTATTGGGAAGCACGAGAACATTATCAAGTTAGGACATGAAGGCCATTGGAGGATGTCAAGCAGGAGGTGGAAAGTTTAAGAAGAAATTTGGAGGTCAGGTTTGGATGGTATGGTGGATCGCTGGGTGAGGGAATCTAATGCATGCATGTCAAGTGACAAAGTGATTAAACCAGTGGTGGTGCCTTTGCAAACAATACATTTATGTGATGGGCCATGGTGGAAAGTAGCCATTGATATTGTGGGGCCATTTACCAAATTACCGTCCAAGGAGGCATATGCCATTGTTCTTATTGGGCATTACTCTAAGTGGGCAGAAGTACATATGAATGGCAGTGTGACCACAGAGGTGGTTATTGATTTTTTGGAGGATGTCTTTTGCAAGGAAGGGGTACCAGAGTCGTTGGTGTCTGACAATGGGGTGGAGCTTACATCAAGATAGATTCAGTCGCTTTTGTAAAAGTGTGGTGTTAATCATGGAAGCACGTCATTGGATTATCCCAAAAGTAATGGCCAGGTTGAGCGGTTAAATGGAATTGTCAAAGAGGCAATACAATTGGCACTTAAGTTTGGGCTATCATGGAAGAAAGCACTTCAAAGTAAACACGATTACACCTCATTCAATAACAGGTAGAATGCCATTTGAGGTGTTAAGAAGAAGGACACCTTCTTCAAAACTTGTACCTGGCTTGTTGAGGATTAAGAAGGAAGAGAAAGGGAAGTGAGAGGTTGAGCTTCTAATGAAGAGGAATGTGGAACGGAGTCAAACTCAGGTCATTAACAGAATCGACATTATTATTATTAATATTATTTGAAGCTTGTAAAGCGCACAGCTACCCCCAGCGGGCGTTTCCCGGCTCTAAGACAGACGGCAGATGCGGGTACTCATAGAGGGCTAAGAGTTGGAAAACAGCCAGGTCTTCAAGTGGCATCGGAAAGTAGATTCCGATACAGCCATCCGCAAGGACATTGGCAGGCTGTTCCAGGCTTTGGCCATGATCACTGCGAAAGCTCTACCACCCATTCTGGAGCGGCGAAAACGGGGAGTCACCAAAAGGCAGAGATGGTTTGATCTGAGTGAGCGGTTAGACCAGAGGTCTTCAAACTTTTGTTGGTTGTGCCCCCCCCAGCTTTTTTTTTTTCAGATGTTGGGCCCCCCACCACCTGCAGGAAAAATTTTGGACTCGACCACCACGCGCACATTCCGGGCATATTCAGCGAATAACATTTAATACAATAAGAGTGTTTAGTAAACTGCAGGTTTGTGAGTGGGTGGGTGTGGTGAAATGACACAGGCTTATTACACAGCTCAAAACCCCACTTTCCAAGATAAAATGTGTGCAAATAGTTTTTACTAGGATGCTTTGTTTTACATATGACATGCATTGATAATTACACCACCCACATAAATGTGACAGGTGTGCCTGTTTTTCAGAGACGGTCAATCTATGGATGGATTTTTGCTACTATAAATAGGACGAGCTGAAAGGCAAGAGAGTTTTGATAGCAGTTTCTCCCAAAGCTGAATATTCTGCAGACATTTTCAGCCAAGACAGGGACTGTAAGGGAGACAGTGTTGTCAGATGGTTCGAGAACTCCCTAGCTCAGAGCTGGTACACGAGAAACAAATCTTCTCTAGAAATCATTAACAAACGTTTTAGGCAGCATTATAATGGGATAATTGCTCACCAACCAGTTATGGATCTGAAGATAGTTGAACGTCCACAGAGAAGGCGCTGAACAAACACCTCATTGAGAATTCCTTAGTGGTACGATAAGTTGCTTGCCTGAAGTAGTGGGGGTTTGGGACACGTCAGACTTTAAAAAAAAAAAATAGAACTAATAATAAATTAATGATGTTGTCTAGTTTACTTCAGAGTAATGTTATCTGACAGACTTTGTGACGGCAGGGACATGTCAGGGATTTTGGGTGCCCTGGACCAAAACTAATTTAGGGGCCCCTGTTCAGTACAGGTTTGAGTTGAAATGATTTATTTTCAGCTCTGCCATACCCTATTGAGCCAGGCAACTAACGGTGCACAGGCACTGTAGTCGAAATTCTAAAATCGTTTACAGCTAATATTCAGAAGTGTCTCTATCAAGGGGCCCCTGGAAGGCTGGATTGTAGTGCATTTAGATGTCTCCTTTTGTAAATTAAGGCGAAAACCTTAATGGGGCACGACATGCCCATACTTGTGTACAGGGGTGAGTGAGGCGACCATATGAATTTGGGTGCGCATGTTAGTGCAGTGTGGGACGAATGAATGTATGGTTAGTGGTGGGCTTATTGGAGTGAGATTGCATATTGAACAGTGAGGGGGACAGGTGAGTGAAGTGTCACGAGTGCAGGTTGAGTCGTGTACTCGAGTGACTGCAGGGTGAGGTACAGGGTGAAAAGCGCAAGTGCATTGTGAGTGCAGAGTGATCACTGTGAGTGGAGGGTAAGTGAGTGAATGGTGTGAGTGCATGGTGATCAGTGTGAGTGCAGGGTGAGCAGGTGAATGGTGTGAGTGCATGGTGATCAGTGTGAGCGCATTGTGATCGCTGTGAGTGCAGAGTGATCACTGTGAGTGGAGGGTAAGTGAATGAACGGTGTGAGTGCATCGGGGTCAGTGTGAGTGCAGGGTGAGCGGGTGAATGGTGTGAGTACATGGTGATCAGTGTGAGCGCATTGTGATCGCTGTGAGTGCAGAGTGATCACTGTGTGTGGAGGGTTAGTGGGTGAATGGTGTGAGTGCATCGGGGTCAGTGTGAGTGCTGGATGAGTGTGAAAGTGAAGGGCGAGAATGAGGAGTGAGTGGTCTGAATGCAGGGTACATTCCCAGACACTTGAAGTAACTCAGCATGTTATTGACGGCAGCGCAGGGTTTCAAATGTGTTAAACTATTGATATTATGGCCGTAACCAGGGATCAGGATGGAGGAAATAAATAATGTGCTGATCCCTCAACAAACTTCCAGTCTTATGATTACGGTTGCCAGCTCATTCTTTTGATGTCACAGATGGTATAAAAATAAGCAGTCACCTAAAGCTGTATTTTCAGCACTTGTCTGTGCATACTTTGAACAGCAAATATAAATAGAAAGAACTTTTAATTGTTTTCTAGAGCTGCATGAATGATCCATGACTGATAATAAAAGGGAACAAAGATAGAAAAGTCACATTACAAATGAATCAACGAAAAGAAGGGAGGACCGGGAGCTCGTTAACATTACAAATGAATACATACTTCTTATTTATAACCATATTTAGCAATTTGCAAGCTGTTTAAACAATACATGGCTGGCTGGCATTTTGCCCGCCTGCCTGTGTAATTTTAAAAGAAACTTTCAGGGACGTTTTAAGGATTCTGGGGCCTGTGGGCCAAATGTATAATTGGGGCCCCCGTTCGGACCAGCTTTGATTTCATGATCTAGTCTAAGCTTTTTCATGCCTTCTTTGGTCAAATACTAAGGGGCATATTACCAAGGGCCATTATCGCCGCTTTAGCGGGACTTTTTCTCGCTAAAGCGGCGATAATTTTATCGCCCTATTACCAAGCTGTCGCTAACACCAGTTAGCGACAGCTTGTAGGCGATAGTGGGCATTTTGGGGCCCACTTTGCATGTCAGCGATAATTATCGCTAATGACATGCAAAGTGGGCGTGCCAAAATGTCAGCGACTGTGCAATCGCTATCGCCTATGATCAACACAGGCGTAGTTTTGAAAATATTCGCGCTAAGCGCGAATATCTCCAAAAGCTAACCCCTGCCCTGACCAGTTCTTAGCCATGTTATCCAATGAGAGGTGGATAACATGGCTAAGAGCATTGTCACGGTAATGCCTGAATATCGCTGTATTGACAGCGATATTCACGCATTTCGCCTGTTTTTTATCGCTCCTGAGATAAACCTTGTTAATAGCAAGGTATCTCAGCGATAAAAACAGGTGAAGGGCGGTGATAGAAATATTCCCGCTAAGCCAACTCAGCGATAATTGTCGCGAGTTGTTGGTAATCTGCCCCTAAATGTGTGTACATCGGATATTCAGGGACAGTGATGTATGTTTTCAGTATGTAACACAACAGCAGTTCACTAATATTACTGTAAATAATCTGTCACACCCTTCTATTTCTCATATGTGAGGTCTTGTATTGATCTAAAATAAACTTTTTATATGAATGTCGCATAACGCATAAACACATTTTGTCTGCAAAATGTCTGTAATAGACTTTTACACATTAAAAATGAATGATTGAAAAACGCTATTTACAGGGGATAACCACTGAGGCTAGTAGATTCGGAGATGTTTTTTGTAAAACCTCTTTCTTTCATCCTAAACTTTTGTTATGGGGCAATCCCGGACTTCCTGTGATTTTTAGTGATAGAATGGCAAATATATGGTTTGCACATGGTATAAAAACATTGGGGGGGGCTTATATGGCACTCACAGCTTTTTGAACTTTGAGACACTTAAAATTCTATAAAAAGTGACAGAATCAATGAGATTCAAATATATTCAAATTCATGATTTTCTTATACGTAAGATGAAAGTACGCGAAATCTCGGATTCTGATTTCCGGGATTGTTTTTACTCACCCAAGAATGAATCTTTAATCAGTATAGGTTATAAGTGCCTCAATGCTTATAAAATCAGTGACTGTTCTAAATTAGCTGAAAAATGGAGTACTAAGTTGGGGCTTAATATAACCCCTAATCAGACCCCCCAGGATATAGCGGCATGGATTGGCAAATTTAGCGGCACAAAAACGAAAATTTAGCGGCACAAAAATGGAAATTTAGCGGCATTTAGCGGCATTTTATTTTGTGGTTTTTGCAACACCAAACACAGATATCTTACTGTTTGAGTTATTTGACAACATGGAGCTATGTACATTTTGTTTATTTACTATTCAGCCCATTTGTTTTACTTAAAAGGCATGTTAGTCTTGGCCACGTACGGTAAAATTAAAAGTATTACAGGGTACACATTATTTCAAATCTGTGCATTTATTGCAACATTCAGATGTCAGAATTACTTTTGGTTTTAAAGGTTTATTAGATAATCCATTAGAGTACAAAAGTGTAATCACTCTATATAATAAAAGTTGATAGAGTAAACCTACTAAATATTTCCGTGAACAATGTAACAAATATATATCATAATATAATAAAGCTTCAATGAAATAAGCTGAGAGTCCAACATGAACGAAGAGGAAGGAAGAGAAGGGAGTGGGAATGGTATATGGATGTACTCTAATAATGATTAATAATAAATGTCATTTCATGCACATATGTGTGTACGTACAAAACTAAGATATCAAGTGTAATCAAATTAAAGTAAATTTCATAGAAGTCAGAATTATTTAAATATAAAAATATTCCAGAACCAGTTTGTCCCTTCAAGACGAAAATGTCCAACATAAATCCTTGAGGATTCGATCCATGGCAAAGCTTTAGGATATCCACATATGAAACAGTCACATACAATACATGTAAATAGAGCTCTTCCATGTGTTGCGTGGCTATCCTGAAACTTTCGCATGAATCCTGCTTTCCAAGCCTATGTCAAGCGCACCTGCCTTAAAAGAGGCACTTTATTTGATGTAGACAATGGGAAACGAGAGCACCTGAGCCCATACTCACAGTTAGAATGACAAAGACAACGAATAGAAGCAAATCACACGTCACACCATTCACTGTACTTTATATGTATTTCCGATGTTAGAATCCACAATGCTGCACAACCCCCCAGCTTTCATACCACACTAGAAATATCCAGCATCATCTCCACAATGAAAATCATTCATCAAAACCCACTCCACTGTCAAAAAACAACCACTAACTTGGTCGGCCACATCTCCACAGCTACCCTCCCGCCCGGGCAGCACTCTCCCTCTCCCCTATGTGCGGGCCCCCACCAGCGGGACGGACATACCTGTGTTCTGCTCCGCCGAGCCCTGAAATCTTCGTGTGTGTCTGGTCTTCGTCTGGAATCTTCGTGTGTGTCTGGTCTTCGTCTTCTCCCTCGCTCGGCCGCCGACCTCCTGACCTCCTCGCCCGCAATCCTCTTCGACGCAATGAGAAAAAATGGGTGCCTCGCGCGCCTCCTTTTATGCGGAAACGGGCGGAAAGACGGCGAACGGGCGGAAACGCCAAATTTCGCGGGCTTTTTGCAAATATCGCGGCATTTCCCGCGATCGGCCGATTTCGCGATTTTATTGCAAATCGCGAAATCGCGATAAGCTGGAGGGTCTGCCTAATAAGATTGCTCCCTCTCTCTGTAACATCAACAATCTTGTTCAATCTTCAAGCTTAAGACTCCAGCAATTTAAAACCACTTGTATGTTATACCACACACCTGAAAGCATATCTAAGTGGTCTACGAATATTTCGTTCAGTGATCGAACCAAATGTCCCAAATGCGGTCTTATTGCGGCGGATTTGGAACATATGCTGTTTTCTTGCCCAGTGCTATCCGAGTTCCGGTCAGCTCTGGACAAGATAATGAAATTAAAACGGGTCTGCTCGCCCTCTCTTACGGCATCTTCAGTATTACCAGATATACATACCACCACTATTCCGCAGCAAGCTTTAGTAACTATCGTATTGTCATGCGCTAAATTAGTTGTTGCACGTGCCTGGATTTCCCCGAAACCCCCACATATCATGGAATGGTGGTCATTGGTCAATGAAATTTATTCTATGAAGCACGCTCTGGCTAAACTAAGAGGTATTTGCTCATTATTGAAATGTGATCAAATTTGGGGCATCTTTATTATTTAAACATCCATTTCAATTTTGGTACATATTTTGGGAAAATTACCCGCAACGTCATATTTTCTTTAATGTCTTGAATTATAATGTAACTGTTATAATTTTCATTCTGCTATTTTGTCTTTTCTCTCCCCAGTTGGTTTTGTTTTATCAAATTGTATTCCTCTTTGTCATGTTGTCAAAAAAAAAATATAAAAGAAAACGCTATTTACAACATTGTGTTTTAAAATGATTCAAGGTCATGAGGGCAAGACTCTGTAGAATATAGCTGGCTCTTTCAAACAAACTCCCATCCCCCCCAACTCCCACCCCCTTTGAAAGGCTGGGGCCCACTTTACCCATGCCTTAAACATCTCTTGAAACTTTGTCTCTGTTCTGGGAAGAGCTAACTCTCCCAGGAGGGGTTTAATTCATAGAGCTGACATGCTTCAGGTGTAGTGGGAGGCGAGGGGTCTCTTCAGCTAAAACCAAAAGTGTGTCTGTTTGTTTGCTTTCGGTTTTAGCAGAGGAGACTCCTTGCCTCCCACTGCAGCTGAAGCTGTCAGCTCTGTGAATTAACCCCCTCCTGGGAGAGTTAACATGACAAAAGAACAGGCACCTCCTGCCCCATTGATCTCCCCTCCCTCCCCCTTCCACATACAAGAAGACTTGCACAGACGGACGGAGGGAGGGATCGGGCGCAGGGAACAAAGGTCAGATTGAAGTGGAGTGCGCGGCCCCCTTGGATGGTGTCGCGCCCTCCCAGGGGGGCGTGCCCCACAGATTGAAGAACACTGGGTTAGACTGAGCATGCTTAAGTCAGGCTCTAAAGTAGGCCGGTCCCTGACCCTGCATTGCTCTAAAAGCCAAAACCAGTGACTTAAACCGAACGCTCCTGGTCACTGAAAGCCAGTGAAGCTTCTTCAGGTGGGAGAAATCGAGTGGCGATATGGGATATAATCGATCAACCTGGCCGCCGCATTCTGAACAATCTGTAAGCGTTTGATCAGGGAGGCAGGAGCCCCAGCGTACAGACTGTTTGCATAGTCCAGATGTGAGGTGATCAGGACGTGAACAATGATCCGGCGAGATTCCCGAGGGAGAAAAGGGAGAATTTTGTGAATCATGTGCGATTTACCAAAACACGCTGGGGAAACCTGGTTGAATTGAGATTTACAGGATAACTCGTTGTTGAACCGGACCCGAGATTCCTGACTGAGTCCACAGGTTCCGAAGGGGGGTTTAACTCCAATGGCTACCATCAAAGAGGTGGAGGAGGGTTTTTTGTTGAAAAAACAGCCCCTCAGTTTTATCAGAGTTGAGCCTAAACGTGTTTGATGCCAACCGGGTGGAGATGTTGCACACGCAGTGTCTAAAATTAGAGTAGGCTGCTTCAGAGTGACCCTTAAATGAGAACACCAATTGTGTGTTATCAGCATTAGAAATCACTCTGACACCACAAGATTCTACCACTGAGGCCAGAGGAGGGAGAGATACATTAAAAAATAGCAGGCCCAGCGTGGAGCTGAAGGGAATCCATAGTTCAGTGGTTTCTCCTCGGACACAAATGGCTGAAGGGAGACCAGTTGAGTGCGGCGATCTTGAAAGGATCAGATCCAGGCTAGAGGGGTACCCTGAATCCCGAGACTGTATAGTCTCTCAAGCAAAATATCATGAGAGACTGTATCGAATGCCGCGGACAGGTCGAGAAGTACCAGCATCGCTGCTTCACCTGCCTCCAAACATTCACAAATGGTTTCAGAAACCCCCAGCAGCGCAGTCTCTGTGCTATATCCGGATCTAAACCCGGATTGTGAGTCATGTAAATGATGGCACGTCTCAAGATAGCTCGATAATTGCTCCTGAACTACTTTTTCCAGGACTTTGGCTGGTTTAGGTAGCAGGGAAATGGGGCGGTAATTGTTAAAAACAGAAGGATCTGCATCCGTTGTTTTCAAAATAGGTATTAGCATGGCCTGTTTCCAGGTCAAAGGGAAAAAATTACTGGCGGAGTTCATTTTCTTAACAAAATACTCTCACATTACTGAGCGCTTAAGTTTGTGAATATTCTTAATCGCGGCTCTGTAAATTGATTTAGCCTCTGTTTCATAGGATAGTCTCCAATTCTGTTCGAGTTTCTTGTACTGACTTTTTTCAGCGCGCAGAGCGGGGGTAAACCAGGTGGCAGATTTTTTTTCTTCTAGAGGAGACAATAGGTTGCTCTGCGGCAACCGTATAAAGGGCAGAGGCGAGCCAATAATTAAAGTTAGATACACCTAGTTCCAAATCCCTCCCCAACTGCAGATGGGTGCGAGAAAGGGCGGGGGGGCCAAAGTATTACAAGTGATTTTAAACCATTTCCTACTCTGATCCTGGGCCAAAGCGGAATTAGTTGATTGAGACAGAGTAGCCATACTAAACAGGATCAAAACAATGGTCTGACCATGTAAGAGGTATAGCGGAGCCGTGGACAGATTAGGGTAAACAGTAAATCAGGAGTGTGGCCGGCCCGATGGGTAGGGCCTCTAACCCGCTGGGTTAGATTAAGGCCTTCCAGGGTTTCTAGGAGCTGTCCAGCTTTAGTGCACTGAGTATCATCCACATGTAAGTTAAAATCACTAAGGATTATAATATATGTATGTTTAAGCGACAGATCCGCCGCAATATTATAAAAATCTGTAAAATGTTGAGGCGGGAGGTAGGAGGTCTGTAAATAAGAATTGCAGCCATGGCTATATTCGATACAGCAGAGATGCTGAAATACATCGCTTCTAAGGGGCTGATGTTAGGTATTTTCCTGGAAGAAATATCCCAGCCCGAACGCAGGATCAGTGCAATCCCACCACCCACCTAGTTGTTAGGCCTATTTATTCCCACAAAACGATATTCAGGGGGATGCCAAGATTGAGGTCGGGATTAGAAATGTCCCTAACCCACGTTTCCTAGGCATGAGTGGCAAGGAAAAGCAAAACGTCATCCGAATGGCGGGGTAGCGATTTACAATTGAGTAAACAGGCTTTAATGGGGGTGAAGACCAATTTGCCCCTTTGCGGGTCCAAAGCGCATTGGGTGTAGTCTGGGAGGGGCTACGGGATCTAACTTAAAAGTGAATAGACAAGCGGCACAATTAAATTGAAACAGGGGCCCAGAAAACTCACATAGGGTCGGGGCACCACAGCACTTATCTCTCACTTCAAGCAGTTGCGACCTGGACGAAAGGATTCGGGCACCGGAGGGGCACCCAGCAGCATGGCTGCACTGGCGGCGGAACAGGCGCGGACAGGTGCAGACGGGCTTGCTTTTGGCACACCAGCTGCTCGTGTCCGCTGCACGGCGGAAATGCTAGGTTTAAGAAGTAAGCGGGCGCTAGTGCGCTAACCAGCTTGTTCCACCCCCAGAGGCAGCCGGAAGTAGAGACACCGGCAGTCCTCTTTACTCTACACTACAAACGGGCACGCCCGTCGTGGACCGGAGTAAGAGGAAAAGAGGCAAAGAGTGGCTGAGGTAGGAGCCCTACATGCAAGATAACCAAAAGTGGAATGTGCCTGAAATGGATTTAAAAACAGTTAAAAACACAAATATTAGTTTCAATTTCAAAATTAAAATGCAAATAGTGCGAGTGCCTTACATCTACGCGTGTCAGGTAATAAGAAGATGTTGAATATTTAGGTACATCAGTATCTGCGGTGAGGAAACCAGGCCGAGTGGAAAAGGGGGCACCTCGTCGGTCTGATCCATTGAGGATCGTAAAGGTGTTGGAAGGTGCAGTGAAACTTGAAGATGGGAGAGTGCGGAATTTATGCCATGTGAGTGAGTGCGAGAGAGTTAGCGGACATAATGGTCAGGAGTGTGGTATGCATGACATTGTAAGTGGATACTTGATGGGTGATGAGGTGTATTCAAGGGTTGAAGCAAACTTTAGGGTGAGTGAGGTGTGTGGGAGTTGTGGGGTGGCCAATGGTGGAGGTCAGAGGGTTCCAGATGTGAGAGTATTTCGAAGTGCGAGAGACAGTAAATTTCCTGGTCGTATTAAAGAGTTTGTGATGGGATAATATTATATTTTATTTATTTACAGTGTGCATATTTATTTCCGGGTAGTTGGTGTTCTAAGGGGCAAATGAGCATGTGTCATTCATCTATTGTTGTTTTGTTGTGTATGTTATTTGTATTGAGGGGAAGGTGTGTGGGACATTGGAATGTTGTGAGTGGAAGGTTGATGAGGGACATGATCGGGTATTAGAATAGGAACATTGGGGGCAGCAGTTAGCCAGGAGTGGCTGTTGTGCTGGGTCTTGCTGGCATCACTCTCTATGTATGAGGAACAAGGAACCTATGAATAAACACGTTGGGGCAGATTTACAAGCCCCTTGCGCCACTTTTGCGTCACTTTTCCCATGTTAAAAGTGACACAAAAGTGGCAAGGGGCTTGTAAATAAGCCCCGTTGAAGTTAATCTTACCAATCTGCGGTGGAGTCGTTCTTAACATGCAGTGCACCGTTTATTATCACCACAGTATGCACAGAGCCTGCACACACCGCACTGTTGGATGTGTTCAGGAAACTGTTAATAGTGTGTTTAATGTGCACCCACGCATAAGCCCGCAGCACTGCATTGCTCAAGGTGAGTGTGCGGTGGAAGAGGAGATGCAAGGACAGAATGTAAAGGTATGGGTGTATCAGCCACAGTGTTTTTACAGTGTTTACTTACACGCATCAATAAAGCTATAGGGGGCTTAAGACTTGAATGATGGATTCGGCAATATGGTGGTATAATAACAAATATGCCTGTGCTGGGGCGTCATGGTATAATCTCCTAGTTTCACCATGAATGATCAGACCAATGAGATCATCTTCTGGGCAGCTGTAGTGCCCCCTGCCCTCTGTGACTGAGAAGTGCAGTCTGTCTCTGGCTATTGCCCTTCCATTTCTGGGGCCTCATTTATGAGAAATGACGCATCGCTGCGTGAAAGCAGCGATGCGTCACTTCTCAGTGCGCACTCCTTGCGACATTCCTGATGCGTCATATTTAATGTATGATGAATCATGTCGCAAGGAGTTACAGATACGTCAGCATTTCTGATGTATCTGTAAGCGCAAAAGGGAGGCATTGCTGGAGTGTGTCACAAAAGTGACGCAACTCCAGCAATGCGTCCTTTCACATGGGGCAAGCCCATGTGAAAGGGCCTGCGTCAGTCTTATGCCTTTTTCAAGATTTTGACGCAGATTTTGACGCAACGGTGTCCTAAAAGTGACGCAGTGAAATCTCATAGATTTCACTGCGTTACTTTTACGACCCTTCCTTTCGTCAATACGCCCCCCCCTTGCATACATTATATCTGGCGCAGGTATAATGTGGTGCAGGGGTTTACAAAGTGACGCATCTACCCAGATGCGTCACTTTGTAAATATGGCGCAACAAGGCGCATTTTTTATGCCACTGGTGCGTCACAAAAAGTGACGCACTGGCGGCGTAAAAGTGACGCACGGCCACATAAATGAGGCCCAAGGTGCTTTGCAGCAGTTTTAAGGTCTTCTTAGAGTTTCTTTTGCTCAAATGGGTGTAACTTCTGATATTTATATGCGTCCCTCGTCTTCATTTCTTGATTTTGCTCTTGAGTAAGTGTCACTCATAGCCATTGAAATGTCACTCATAACTACACTGAATTTATTAAAATTTTACTCATAGCGATCTGTAACCCTCAGCAGGCAGGCTTCATTTGGGCGTGGGTGAAGCCCAGTGATTTCTGGGTTTAATGTGCTGCTGCGGCAACTTAAAATAAAGCTGCTGCCTGTAGGTGTGTGACTCTGGTCAATCAGGCCTTGCAAGGTCACAGTGGGGCGGGTGGGTTGCCGGGAGTGAAAAAAAGGCAAGGTGCTGCCTCCAGGATCCATGTCTGGAATATTAAATTGTTGTGAAGCATTTTAGATTCCTCGTGTAATTTTCCTATTCATGCCCTTACATAAGTATAAATCACCCTATCCTTATACAGGCATAGAACAAACCTAATAAATATTTAGATATAGCTTATGCAGTCTAAATACGGTAGGGCTACTTCCACTAGTTCAAAAATCCACACCGATTCCTTAGAGAAACCCACCTTCAGCAGTCAGGAAATTCCCCCTGCTGAATATTGAGTTATCCTAAGAAATCATGGAGTTTTCAAAGAACTAAGGGGCATATTACCAACAACTAGTGATAATTATCGCTATGTTGGCTTAGCGGCAATATTTTTATCGCCGAGCTGCGGCGATTTTTATCGCTTAGGAACCTTGCTATTATCAAGGTTTATCTCCTAAGCGATAAAAATTGGTCGAAATGCATGAATATCGCGGAAAAGTCAGCGATATTCATGCATTACCGAGCTAATGCTCTTAGCCATGTTATCCATGGATAACATGGCTAAGAACTGCTCTGGGGCAGGTGTTAGCTTTTGGAGATATTCTTGCTTAGCGCGAATATCTACATCTTGGCATGCCCACTTTGCATGTCATTAGTGATAAATTTCACTTTTTTTTTTTTTTTATCAAAAAGGAGAGAGGTAAGACAAGTGATCAATTTGATCAACAGACACTGTTTACCACTCAGGAGGGTGGAAGGTCCAGTAACAGCTTGTGTCCGTATCTAGTACTGGGCAAGCAGAAGAGGGGTTGCTGAACTGTTCCTGTGGAGAGATAGGGAAGTTTTTAGCTGGCGTGACCAAAGGCGTTCGTGTGACACCCCGGGGCATCCATTATGTCGGATGTATTTGCCTCACACACCCAAAAGGGTGTCATGCTTCATCATCGGCGTTTGCTCCTCGTCGGGGAGGCGGTGCAATCCCCGACGGGCTCACCTCAAAGAGGGGCGCTTTGGCGGAGATCTTTTAATCCGACAGCCTTATGATGAGGTGGGGGTGTGTGGGCAGGATGGTATGTTAATGTGATGGGGAGATTAAAATGTAGCAAGGGGTACCGGAATTCACTTTATTCTGGGGGTCCCCTGGCTGCAACTAAAAAGTGGGGCTAGCTCGCTAGGTGTCAACAGGTAAATTCAAGTGATCCTAGAGGAGACTAGAAGTGCAGGTGGTCGACATGTTTCTCGCAAGGGGTGTAGTCACCCGCGATTCATCAGGACCTTTACAAAAGTGAGAAAAAGGGGAAAGAACATCAATAACATGCTAGTGTCATGTATGTGGTGTATGTTACCTCTGTGGATTCTCCTATGCCTATACATAGAGAAGAAATAAGGAAACAAAGGTTAAAACGTAATTTCATTGAACCAACATAAGTCACGTAATTGCCAGGGCATAAAAAAGTAGTGGCATGCTGGCGGTGTTGTGAACTATAGTGCACAACCACTGCATACCTGCAAACGTGGAGCGTGCAACGTGCATAGTTGAGTGCACACATACCACTGTATATGTGGGTAGAACTGTGGTGTGAAGGAGTGAAGTTTAAGAACAAGGATTTTAAAATGCAGCATACTTGGACAGATGAGTAGCCCATCCATTACCATTTAATGAACAGTTCTGTTGGTGGGGGCACCAGATAAGGTTTACTGTGGCTCAGCAACTACCAGACAAACAGGCATCCAACTCACTCACAGTGTGACCATGATAGGCGCTGTAATGTTACAGCACACGTCCCCTTCTTACCTATTGGTTAAGGACTAATTGCCACATGAGGGATCGTCGGGGCCGGACATCAGGGATGAGCCCATTCAGTGTAGCTGGAGGGAAGTACATAAATGGCGCTTAAGGGTTACTTAAACAAACACAGGGGTGTTCGTCGGTAAAGGCTATAGGCTATAGCGTCCCTTCTCCTGCTTGGAGCAATGTCACTCACCTCAAATCGCCAGTGTCCGCGTGGGGAGACCTACCCATGTCTGCCGAGCTCGAGTAGATAAGTGAGCTCGGCGGTCGGTGTGTTTTAACCTGGCGACCGACCCGGCGTGCAGGGACGTGACGCCGCCTACTCCATAAGGTCACGTGATTACAGCCGGTAATATGACGGCCATCTTAAAATGGTAAACGGGCGCTGGAGCGCTGGCTACTTGGGTTAGTAGTCCCCTATAGTTTATACTGAAGGGCCTTAGTGTGGGGAGCTTATGGAACTAAGCAGAATGAGGAGGACCCCGTGTGTATTAAAAAGGGGGTGCCCTACGTATTTCTGTATGGACATCAGGTTATCCAATTACCCCGGTGTCAGTTCCAGGAGTGGCGGCCATATTGTAGTGGGCAAGTGGCTCATTGTGGGTAGACAAAAACGGGAATATGTAGTGTAAAGGCCATTTGTTGGTCTTATAGTTGGGCGGACCCTGGTGTATAGGTAGAAGGGAACAACCGTCAGAGTGTGGTCAGGACCTGAGAGGGGTGTGGTAGTAGCCTAGGAGAGCAAGGTAAAGTGTCGCCTATGCACTCGATGTATGCCCTTGTCAGATGTAACAGCAACCAACAGTGGGAAGTAACCATAATGCAAAAAATATATATAACTGGCTGGTCTACAGTGAGTGCCAGGGAATGTCTTCGTTAAGGCCCTGTTTATCTGTAGAAAGTCGGTGTACCCATCTCTGTTCCTTCCGGAAGAGGGCACTCTTTGGGCAGTGTGGACTGGATTCTAGCACTATCCACTTCATGGAGTCTTCTTTGTGGTTGGAGTCAACATAGTGTTTACACATTTTTGTGTGGGTCTTCTTGCAGCGAAAATTGCTGCGGTGTTCGATGATACGGGTTTTGACTGGGCGGGTCGTCATCCCGATATATTTCAAGCCACACGGGCACGTGAGCATGTATATGCAGTGTGATGTGTTGCAATTGGTGTGGTGTCTGAGCTCCCATAGGAAGGTCTCGGAGAGTTGTATGGTCTTCAGTGTCATGGTGTATTTGCATACCCCACACATGCCGCACGGGTAGTGGCCCGTCACGGGGGGTAGATGCCACAAGGTTTGTTGAGTTTCTTTCCTGATATTCTTTGGCCTAGTGCTGATTAGAATATCCTTCAGGTTTTGTGATCTCTTGAAGGCGGAACCTTGGTTCATCCAGGACCATGTCTCCTGTGTTGAGAATACCCCAGTGGTGTTTGATCGTATTCCTGATTTTGTTGGATAATGGGGTGAAGGTGGTCACACAGGTGATCGGTTGATTCTCAACCGGGACTCTTTCCTGGCGGTCAAGGAGTGCTTCCCGGTTATTGTTCCTGGCCCGTTTTCTCGCTTTTAGAACCTCACTTTTAGGGTACCCTCTATCAAGTAGGTTCCTCGAGAGAATTGAGGATTCCTTCTTGTAATCCGATACAGCACTACAATTGCGCCTTATCCGCAGAAATTGGCCAAAAGGCAAGTTGCTGCGTAAGGCCTTGGGATGGTGGCTCTGGTAGTGTAGGAGGATGTTACGGTCTGTGGGTTTTCTATACATCGTTGTTCTTACAGACCCTTCTTCAAGTTTTATTGTTAAGTCAAGGAAGGCGATCTCATCAGGTGAGGAGACCATGGTGAAATGTAAGTGAGGGTTCAATGTGTTGATCCACTTGAGAAAAGCTACATGAGAGTTGGAAGAGCCCTTCCACAGAATTAGGATGTCATCTATAAAGCGTCGCCACATTTTGATGTTGTCCCGGAAAGGTTGATAAATTTCACTGACATGCAAAGCGGGGCCCAAGGTGGTCGCTATCTCCTACTAGCTGTCGCAAACTGGTGTTAGCGACAGCTAGGTAATAGGGAGATCATTTTATCTACGCTTTCTTGGCTTTTAAAGCCAAAAAAGCGGAGGCAAACCCCCTTGATAATATGCCCCTAAGTCTTTGTTGACGTTATTATGCCAAACCTTATGTCAAACCCATGGTATAAAAGGCCCGCACTTGTCTTAGCAAGCACACAGTGGTCTGGAGCAGTTCGACTATCACCTTGCCTGACTCAGCTCACTGCAGCAAGTGCCGAAGAAGCCGACCCTGACACACTGATTTTAAACGGTGATAATGGGCTTGATAATATGCTCTATAGAATTCCTATCAGAAACTAATCCTTTCTTGTTTATTTGAGAAAGTTGGTAGTGACCTCTGAGCTAGCTAGCACTCATAATTATGTTTAATATATTCATCTAACCTATAGGATATATTATTAAGGGTGGGCAGAGGTTTCCAATTATTATAACAGAAACCTCATATTTTCAAGGTAAAATAACAAGTATTTCTAAATGCAAAAATGCTTATAGCTTAGCCTCTAGCAAGCAGTGAGAGAGGTGATGATTTTGAGATCCTCCCTAGTCTAGGGGGAGAACCAAGAAGATGCCTTCAAAACAAAAAGTACATCTTGCTGAACGATTGGAATCGGTGGTGGTCCCATCCTCTTAGGACTACCACAAGCACAGTTATGGGCACAAATACAGTCCCAATTAAAAGCCCCTGCAAAGCATTATGGGACGAGATTAGCAGTGGGAAGTGAATATTATAGTATCCAAATAATTCTACAAAGAGCTGCAATTCACCTCGTCATCCCCAGATGTCCATGATGAGGCAAATGCAATAGCATTTAAAATATTACACATCAAGCTGCAGTTCACCTCGTTGTCCCTAGATGTCCCTGATGAGGCAAATGCAATAGCATTTAAAATATTACACATCAAGCTGTAGTTCACCTCGTCGTCCCTAGATGTCCCTGATTAGGCAAATGCAATAGCATTTAAAATATTATATATCAAGCTGCAGTTCACCTCGTCGTCCCTAGATGTCCCTGATGAGGCAAATGCAATAGCATTTAAAATATTATACATCAAGCTGCAGTTCACCTCGTCGTCCCTAGATGTTCCTGATGAGGCAAATGCAATAGCATTTAAAATATTATACATCAAGCTGCAGTTCACCTCGTCGTCCCAAGATGTCCCTGATGAGTAAAAAACATTGAAACCCTTTCATGAGTGCTAATAATGATGCTAATCTTATCCCATAATGCTTTGCAGGGGCTTTTCGTTGCATTGTTGCCCATAACTGTGCTTGGGGTGGTTCTAAGAGAATGGGACCACCACTGAATTGTTCAGAATGATATGCTCTTTGTACTCAAGGCATCTGCTTGGTCCTCCCCCTAGGTTAGAGTCCCCCAAAATCATCTCCTCTCTCATTGTCTGATGTTTATTAGTTCATTTTTGTGAATTGGTTATATGCTTTTAAGCATGTAAAGTTGGTTTATCAAAGCAGTTGTGGATGCAGTTTAATAACTGGTTCTGCTTCATTACTGCTCATGCCTACAGAAGGCTTAACAGATGAATTGATGGAACATTTAACTGCAACCTGTGAAGTCATATATACTAATGGATGCATTAAACAAACTCTACAAGAAATGCCAATTGTAAAAATATATATAATAAAGAAATACTTGTAACATCTAAGAAAAGTAACATGTTTATTTACTTTAATACAAAACTGTCTTAGAAAAAAAAGTGGTGTGGCTCACTGGTTAGAGGCGGCAGACCCGGGAGCAGAAGTCGGCCCGGGACCAGGGTTCAATTCCCGACGTGGCAGGGTCGTGGACCAGGGTCAGCGGACTGGACAATTCTCGCCTCGTGCCTACTCTAACCTGGGGTCCCACTCGGCAACTCTGGGCATTAGCTTGCCTAATCTCCACAACGGCCCCATCAACGCCGGGGATGCCTGGCTCCACCTTGGGGATTCCCAGTAGGGACCATCCCACGGGGAAAGCCAGGACGGGTTCCCCAGCGGTATACAGCGCCGGGACGCCCCTTTGCTGGGGCAGCTGTGCGCTGTACAAGTATACAACATTTAACATTTACCTGTATAATATAACTTACATATATATATATATATATATATATATATATATATATATATATACTATACACTTTCAATGTTTACAAACTACATTGCACAAAAAAAGAGAATAAATGCATTGTTTTACAAATATTATACAGCATAAGATTTTAACTAGAACTATTTGAACATTGATTTATAAAGAATTTTATATTATACAATGTTTAGGCATTATGTCTTTGTACTGTATATATTTTTACAAAATGTAAATAATAGTAGAAAAAAAGGAAAAAAATGTTTTTTACTTACATACAAAACTACCTTAGAAAACAAACATTTTTTTATATTAACACTCATGTAGCTGTATATACAGAATTACCAGTACATCATGCACTTTCTTTTTTTGTGTTATCATTTTTTATTAGCAGGAAATACAAACATCATTAAATATTAAATAGTGAATATAAAATACTAAAGTATTAAACCATTAATTTGACAACAAATCAGTAAAAAGCGGAAAATTATAGAATGTCAAGCTAGTAAAACATAAGTTACATATTTCATTAAAAGAATTCATTCGGAATAATATAAGGGAATGCAATATAAAGAATACAGAATCACACCAGTAGTAAGTATAAATATAATAGTAAAAGGTTGACTAATTGAAGACAATACACCATAGTCATAAGTCAGTGAACTAACAGTACCCAAAGGTCAATACTATATAATGAACAAAATAATCTAAGAAGTAAGGTTAGCAAGCAGATTTTAAAAAAAATGTATACTTGTTACTGGAAAACCTTTCCTCCATAACTTATTTTATTCTGTCTACAAAAGTTAAACAAAACTTCCAATAAATTATGCACTTTCAATGTTTAAGAGCTACACTGCAAAAACAAAAGTCAAAATTTTAAGAGGAGACAAATACACAGTTGTACAAATGTTATACGGATAATGTTTTGAAATATATTGGATAAATGTAGCTTTATAATAAGTATCAAATTTTACAATAGTTTGTATTAAAAAAAATATTGTTTTGAAAAAATCACAAAAAATCCTGCATATATTTTTTTAAGCCATTGCAAATGTCTTAACAGTACAACAAAATAACCTTACTTATGCAAGTTAATAAAAGAAATTACAAAATTTAAAGCGTCATTAATTTTGTTTTTGATAATACAAGTAGGCAACCATTATATAATAATTAAAATGATGAATATTGTATACAGCACATACCAATAACATTGAAAGAATGTTCTTTAGTAAAAATGACACCACTTAACACAAAAATATAGAGAGACTGATTGACATTGCCAGTGCTTGTTTGAAACAATGTTTTTCCAGAATTAAAAGTTATACAAACAACATGACGCAAACAAGTTGTTACAGGAACAATCAAGTTGATCAGTTTCCATGTTACCACTCCTGTGAAAGGGGCATCATTGTGGAACTATGAGGTACTCTATCATCAATGTTAACAAAGTTGTGTTCATAATAACGCACTACATACCCATGAGGGTCTCAAGGCGCTGAATAATGTGTAACCATAGAGACACTGTTGACAGTTGAGAGGTACCAGAGCGTCTATTCTGCTCACTTTGGAGCCATAACTGACCTTTGAACCCCTGCCATCCGTGTGACCTCCTGTCACTCCCTTTTTAGGTCTTGCCTAGGCAGCGCGCACGCGGTACTCTAGGAAAAATTACCTCTTGGAATCGCTCTGGACTTCCGGCCTATTGCTTGGTGTTATGTGCATTGGCTTGCAAGTGCTCGTGCACCACTTGCGGGACTTCCGGCCTATGGTTTGCTGTAATGAGCAGCGTCTCGCAAGCATACGCGCACCACTCGCGGGACGCTGTAGCTGTATTTGTGGCCGGGCTTGTTTTAAATCAAATACGTGAATTGTTCCCACTTTGCTGTGCCCTTCTTGTCTACATGTGTAAGTGCATGCATTCCTCAAGCTAGGGAGGGCAGGTGTGTCCCTTCTCACTCTTGCTTGCTTACACCAGCTGTCACAATGGAGATCACCGGGTCAGTATTTAGGGCTGGCTAATCTTCACACTTCGGCAACACTGGCCGATATATAACAGTCGGTACCTGTTGAACCACCAAGTGTCCACAGATGCTGGAAGGCTGCCGTGCTTTGCCGTCCATTGACTCTCTCAAAGATGACCTGCCCTGACCAGGGAGTTACTTTTGTCCAGTGTGAGTGGTGTGTGTGCTGAAGCTCTTGTTATGGGTGTTGGGATATGCGTGTCCTATCTGTGGGAGACTGCAGCAAAGAATACAGTTCTGTCCCGGGAGCTGGGCGCTATGTGAGCAGAAAACGAAGTCCCCTGACAACATGAAACCTCTTAGACTCTGTTCTAATTACGCACAGTTTGTTCTATTTTCTGACGTGTAAATGGCACATTTGGGATGCACTGACTTTGTACCCGTGTTCTTCAGTGTAGCACAACTTGGCAGGCGTAAAGTTCAAAAGAAAGAGCCAACTTTTGCCATTGCAAATGGTACATATAGAGGGTGGCTTGGCAGGTGGTAAATATTGTCTAGGTGCTCCAGTGTGGTTTTTTTTTTGCATCTGGGAGAAGTACAGGCTGGGAGATAAGCTCTTTGCTCCGAAGCCCACATTTTGGTCATGTGGAGATGAGTGGATTGGAGTCAAGATGCCCTTCGGCAGTCTTCAGTGTGGCCGCTCCACTCACTGCCTTTCTGTGTAGCCCACACATGGGTGCATGATAATGACCCCTATCTCCATAGGCAGACCATGCAGTATGTGCCCCAGTTTTTGTGTCTCTTTTAATTTCTGGAACTGGGTTCTTTAGATATATATTGGCGACCCAGTTAGCTTGTGTCTTAGGTGACTGTCTAGTACTCTCATACGGCTGCACCACTTCCGTGTAAACCTTCATCTGGGTGATTGCACCATGAAGGCAGAAACAAGCATGGTCCTTCATAACACGAAACTTAGAATTCTGTTTTTGATTGCATTTTTTTTTTTGTCTCTTGTTCGAACTAGCTTCTGTGAAGTGCCATTTTAGCTGCCTGCAGTTTAAGTGCTGGGTTAAGTGTGGTCTCCTTAACAAATGATAAAATGCATGTGAGCACTGACAGCATTGGCATTTGTAAAACATCACTAGTAAAACAACCATGAGTTGCTGTTTTTACACTGCACATTTTTATTGCAAGCACATGGGGGCAGTGTTTATCATTTGCTTTCAGTTTGTGACACATGCTTCCAATAAAACTAAGAGTTCCACCTTCTTGCAAGGCTAGCACCATTGGTTTTGCAAATGCTTGCTTGATCTTGTTATTAGCTCCTGTTGGTAAGAACTCCTGCAGCAAGCTAGAGCCTTGAAGGGCTGCATGAATTGAGGGATTTGTTATTTGTAGACGTGCAATGAAGTCTGTGCTGGCCAGCCTGTGGCATGTTTATACAGACTCGAGGGTGTGCTTTTCCTACAGTACCCACTTTGTTTCTGGAACTCAGAGTGCACGGCGGCGCTCTCAGGGGGTGCTGTGGATGGTAATCCCCACCCCAGGTGACCCCTAAATGTACATCATTCAAGGTGATCAGTAAAAGGCATTGTTGATGAGCTGGTGTCTGAAGGGTGTGATCCTAACCTTGGCTTCTCCACTTGACCACGATTGCATGAACCTGTGACACGAAAGTCTCGTCCTGTACCTGGCGAGCACCGGCAGCAGACTGAACCTCAACATCAAGAGTGTCTGTTTGGACCAGCCACGCCTAGAAGTGTCTCCCTTGCCTTATATTGTACTAGTCTCACTATTCACCATCTGGTGAAGTGAGACCACGAGAGCTGTCTCGTCTGCTACAATTATAACCTTTATGAAGCGCTGCGCCGGCGTCTAGGCGCTGTTCATCGGGTGAGGTGCATGCTAGGTGGAGGCCACCGATCATGAAAGGCTTCTGCTGTGTATTAAGAGGTTGGCGAGATGCTGCTTGCTTGCTCTGCCGCAGTCCACAGGTGACCGGCCACTTCGACATGTACAGTGGGAGTTGTAGTCCATGTGTGCTGTGCGGTGCATCCTGCTTTTTCCTTCAACACCGGCTGCTTTTGAGGGGAGTGGGAGTTGTAGTCCTTGTGTGCTGTGCGGTGCATCCTGCTTTTTCCTTCCACACCCGCTGCTTTTCAGTGGAGTGGGAGTTGTAGTCCGTGTGTGCTGTGCAGTGCATCCTGCTTTTTCCTTCCACACCGGCTGTTTTTGAGTGGAGTGGGAGTTGTAGTCCGTGTGTGCTGTGCAGTGCATCCTGCTTTTTCCTTCCACACCGGCTGCTTTTGAGTAGAGGGGGAGTTGTAGTCCGTGTGTACTGTGCAGTGCATCCTGCTTTTTCCTTCCACACCGGCTGCTTTTGAGTGGAGTGGGAGTTGTAGTCCGTGTGTGCTGTGCGGTGCATCCTGCTTTTTCCTTCACACCGGCTGCTTTTGAGTGGAGTGGGAGTTGTAGTCCGTGTGTGCTGTGCGGTGCATCCTGCTTTTTCCTTCCACACCGGCTGTTTTTGAGTGGAGTGGGTGTTGAAGGCCTTGTAGCTACCTGCTGGTGTCCCTTCTATCCACCTGGCCCACCCCCTCCCATGCATACTGTTTGCACTACGCGCCTGCACCACTGAAATCCTTGCACTGCCCCTACCTGCCCGCCACTGCCAGGGCGTTGAGCTCTGGTGTCTGTTGAATGGCAGAAAGGCAAATTCCTCTTCTTGCCATTACATCTTCGCTGGATGGGGCTTGGAATAAACCAGATCCTTCTCTGCACCCCTCTTCCAAGTCAGTCATCTATTAAACTTTACTCCTCCCAGAGCAGGCTCTGCTATCCACCCCTGCTAGGGGAGCTGCTCCGGGGTGGACCTTACAAAGCATGTTAACAAATTGCTGTATTTTGTGCATGCCTTCGGGTCCCTCAGCTCTGTCCTGAGTAGACTCGGCCTTGGAAGCTGTATCCTGTCCTTGCCGTCGGGTGGACAGAGTAGAGAATGTACCGTCTGTAACCTGTCCCTGTAGAGGGTGCTTCACCGTCACGCCGGTGTGGCCCCGGTACAGCTTTACTGGCTGCCTGTAGATAGTGTATGACATGGGTTAGTGGAGTTGTTTTTTTCTTTACTCCTGGGTGGAGTAAACCGGAGAAATGAAATTCTGAAATTTCCATTTTACTTATAATTGGTGATCATAACTAACTCACTCCCAATAACTCACTCACTAACTCTCTCACTCTCACTAACTAAATCTCACTCACTCTCACTAACTCAATAACTCTCTCACTAACTAACTCACTCACTAACTCTCTCACTCTCACTAACTCAATAACTCTCTCACTAACTAACTCACTCGCTAACTCTCTCACTCTCACTAACTCTCTCACTAATTTTATCACTCTTACTAACTCTCTCAATCTCTCACTAACTATCTCTCACTAATTAACTCACTAAATCTATCACTCTCACTAACTAACCTTCACTCTCCTGTTATTTATACCCACTCCTTTCACAATAAACACCATAAAAAGCAACGATTAGAACAGGCAGATACAAGTTGCCAGCATTCAAACATAAAAACCCACAAATCATTACTTCTAATTAATAGTTTTTTATCATCGTCATTTTGTTGTACATTATACATCATATGTAACAAAAATGCTTCTCACACTTCTTTATTATAACATTTCAGCATACCGCAGAATTCTGCACAACACAGCATAAAAACAAACACAAACTCAATATCTCTGCCTTAACACTTATTAGTTCCCAAAGGCAAGACCTATAGGCTATGCCAATGCTTGTTTTGTTTATTTCAGCAGGATTACTTCTGGTGGGACTTCTAGTGTCACTTTTTGTCACTATTAAATTAGCTTCACACATTCCCTTTATTGCTGGATTTTGAGACTCTTCACCCCCTGGACCCAGAGCACAAGAAACCATGGGGCTGCTGCAGGAGCCTCGCTCTCACTGGAGGGGGCGTGGCCAGCCACAAATATTTGCATACCCAGAAGCCTCTGCGGCAAACACCCGATTTATCAGTACAGGCGACGCAGGCGTTTGTTTAATAGGAGATGGAGTATCTGTACCTGTGCACACACAGGCATTCATGAAAGTGACCGGCACGTCACCGCTGCAAAGTCACCCTACCAGTAGTAAGTGATATTTTTTATCGTGATTGCGCGAACAGATGAACAACTTATACAAAATAATAAGCGTCAGGTTGCGCGTATCACGCGCACTCCGAAGGGCCGTGAGAAGCGGTAAACATTCTCAATATTTGGAGAGTTTCTGTACAAGAAACTCCGTGATTGGTCAGAAATCTGAGCTTCTTGGGGGTCGAGCCTCCTCGGCCGCTGAGGAGAAGAGGCTTCCGCAGGCGCCACCGGAAGGCGTCACGGGGTCACGTGACTCAGTACGAGGCGCCTGCGCGAAGGAGCGGGAGGTGCAACGCTCCCTCCTGTCGCTAGAGGTCAGGATGCTCGAGAGGAAGAGGCAGTGCGTCACCAGCACTCTGCATACCCACAATCCTGTGCGCGCCTCATAATGCTGCTTTACTTTCATCCTAAAAGCAGGGCTCTTTGTGGCATTGAAAACGATAAAGAGCGGACATTTAAGAACGAGGGACCAGAGTATCAGCCCGCTAGCAGGAAGGCACGACCCGTAGTTAGGCACACTACTTTACTAAGGGAAGTTTCTGGGTAATTTGCTTTTGAGCTATAGGGATCTTATGAGTATCTTTGTAGCCTGATTGTAATTTTACTCAACATTTTCACAATTTTGCTGTAAACAGTGTAAAGATTATAAGTTGTTATCCATGGTGTGTCCTCGAGTCGTTCGTTCGCGCATTACAATTGCGTCGGCTGTCACGTGGTTATGTGAAAATATTAATTTTGGTGTAGCTTGGGTATTCTGTACCTTCAAATGAAGTGTATCTGTCATCTCCTCCCCCCACCATTGCCGGAAACCGACTCTAGACGGAAATTATACAAATCCCCATGGGGCTGCTGCAGGAGCCTCGCTGTCACTGGAAGGGGCGTGGCCAGCTGCAATCATTTGCATAACCAGAAGCCTCTGCGGCTAACACCCGATTCATCACTACAGGTGATACAGGCATCTGTTTAATATTATAAGGGGTATCTGTAGCTGTGCACACAGAAGCATACATGAGGGTGACTGGCACATCACCGGTGTAAAGTCACCCTACCAGTAAGAAGTTTTATTTTTATTGTGTTTGCGCGAACAGTTGCAGCGTTAAACTTATGCCATTAAATCTCCGCGGATCACGCGCACTCCGAGGGGCCGTGAGAAGCGGTATTGCGGTAATTTTTGGAGGGTTTCTCAACAAGAAACTCCGTGAGTGGGTGAAATGTGAGTACTCGGACGATAGAGCCTTGCTGAGAGGAGGCGTCACAGGGTCACGTGACGCAACGCGAGGCGGGAGCTGCAACGCTCCCTCCTGTCGCTAGAGGATGGGATGCTCGGGAGAAACATTCATCGCGTCACTCCTAATCTGCATACCCACAATCCTGTGCGCACCGTAAAGCTGCTTTCCTTTCATATAACCGCCGGGCTCTTTGTGGCCTTGAATATGATTAAGAACGGACGATTAAGAACGAAGGGTTTAGAGTATCAGCCCGCTAGTAGGAAGGCACGAACCGTAGTTAGGCACACTACTTTACTAAGGGAAGTTTCTGGGTAATATGCTTTTTATAAGATCACGTATTGCTAAATATCCATTATTAGCTTCCCCAGCTTGAACAGTCCCTGGGCGCATATCAAAGGTGCACCCTGCGAGGCCGGCCTGTCTGAGGCGTGCATCGAGGCGCTTCGAGGGTCCCTTTGAAGCCCCCACCACAAGGAGTGCCACTGCTGCCCCCCTACCGACCCCTGCAGCAGTGGAGCGCGCCGCAAAGGGTGCCCCCCGACGAGGGGCCTTTTCCACCTTCATCCGTCCTGAAGACAAAGAGACCAGCAGAGCATTTCAAAGACCAGAACCCCAGCCCCTCAAGCCGAGACCCTCCTGAGCACGGCACGCCTGCAGCGCCACCCAGCGACCGACACAGGTACTGCAGCCTGCAAAGAAAAGGAAGGATTTCTCTTCGTTTCCAAAGGACCCCAAAGATCAAGGGGGGTCTGCGCCCCCTCCTCCCACCTGACACCCCTGACCTCGGGGCTCCTTGACAGCCCAGAGCTCCCTGAACCTCAGCCAGCATACTCGTTGTATGCCATATCCCAGCAAGGGTAGGAGCAGGAGAAAAGACCATTCCCCTGGCCTCCCCCCACAAACTTGTCCTAAAGGATACTCCTGCAAAAAATGGGGCTCCAGCCACGGCCCTTCCAAGGTTCTAGGTTCAAGGTTCTAGGCCTAAGCATCACAGGAGCACTTTCTTGGGGTCTGCCAAGCTTAAAGTGCCACACCTGCCTGCCATTACCAAAGGTGGACACTAAAGTGCCACACCTGCCTGCCATTACCAAAGGTGGACACTAAAGTGCCACACCTGCCTGCCATTACCAAAGGTGGACACTAAAGTGCCACACCTGCCTGCCATTACCAAAGGTGGACATTAAAGTGCCACACCTGCCTGCCACTACCAAAGGTGGACACTAAAGTGCCACACCTGCCTGCCATTACCAAAGGAGGACACTAAAGTGCCACACCTGCCTGCCATTACCAAAGGTGGACATTAAAGTGCCACACCTGCCTGCCATTACCAAAGGTGGACACTAAAGTGCCACACCTGCCTGCCATTACCAAAGGTGGACACTAAAGTGCCACACCTGCCTGCCACTACCAAAGGTGGACACTAAAGTGCCACACCTGCCTGCCACTACCAAAGGTGGACACTAAAGTGCCACCCCTGCCTGCCATTACCAAAGGTGGACACTAAAGTGCCACACCTGCCTGCCATTACCAAAGGTGGACACTAAAGTGCCACACCTGCCTGCCACTACCAAAGGTGGACACTAAAGTGCCACACCTGCCTGCCATTACCAAAGGTGGACACTAAAGTGCCACACCTGCCTGCCACTACCAAAGGTGGACACTAAAGTGCCACACCTGCCTGCCACTACCAAAGGTGGACACTAAAGTGCCACACCTGCCTGCCACTACCAAAGGTGGACACTAAAGTGCCACACCTGCCTGCCACTACCAAAGGTGGACACTAAAGTGCCACCCCTGCCTGCCACTACCAAAGGTGGACACTAAAGTGCCACACCTGCCTGCCACTACCAAAGGTGGACACTAAAGTGCCACACCTGCCTGCCACTACCAAAGGTGGACACTAAAGTGCCACACCTGCCTGCCACTACCAAAGGTGGACACTAAAGTGCCACACCTGCCTGCCACTACCAAAGGTGGACACTAAAGTGCCACACCTGCCTGCCACTACCAAAGGTGGACACTAAAGTGCCACACCTGCCTGCCACTACCAAAGGTGGACACTAAAGTGCCACACCTGCCTGCCACTACCAAAGGTGGACACTAAAGTGCCACACCTGCCTGCCACTACCAAAGGTGGACACTAAAGTGCCACACCTGCCTGCCACTACCAAAGGTGGACACTAAAGTGCCACACCTGCCTGCCATTACCAAAGGTGGACACTAAAGTGCCACACCTGCCTGCCACTACCAAAGGTGGACACTAAAGTGCCACACCTGCCTGCCACTACCAAAGGTGGACACTAAAGTGCCACACCTGCCTGCCACTACCAAAGGTGGACACTAAAGTGCCACACCTGCCTGCCATTACCAAAGGTGGACACTAAAGTGCCACACCTGCCTGCCATTACCAAAGGTGGACACTAAAGTGCCACACCTGCCTGCCACTACCAAAGGTGGACACTAAAGTGCCACACCTGCCTGCCACTACCAAAGGTGGACACTAAAGTGCCACACCTGCCTGCCACTACCAAAGGTGGACACTAAAGTGCCACACCTGCCTGCCACTACCAAAGGTGGACACTAAAGTGCCACACCTGCCTGCCATTACCAAAGGTGGACACTAAAGTGCCACACCTGCCTGCCATTACCAAAGGTGGACACTAAAGTGCCACACCTGCCTGCCATTACCAAAGGTGGACACTAAAGTGCCACACCTGCCTGCCATTACCAAAGGTGGACATTAAAGTGCCACACCTGCCTGCCACTACCAAAGGTGGACACTAAAGTGCCACACCTGCCTGCCACTACCAAAGGTGGACACTAAAGTGCCACACCTGCCTGCCACTACCAAAGGTGGACACTAAAGTGCCACACCTGCCTGCCACTACCAAAGGTGGACACTAAAGTGCCACACCTGCCTGCCACTACCAAAGGTGGACACTAAAGTGCCACACCTGCCTGCCATTACCAAAGGTGGACATTAAAGTGCCACACCTGCCTGCCACTACCAAAGGTGGACACTAAAGTGCCACACCTGCCTGCCACTACCAAAGGTGGACACTAAAGTGCCACACCTGCCTGCCATTACCAAAGGTGGACATTAAAGTGCCACACCTGCCTGCCATTACCAAAGGTGGACACTAAAGTGCCACATCTGCCTGCCACTACCAAAGGTGGACACTAAAGTGCCACACCTGCCTGCCACTACCAAAGGTGGACACTAAAGTGCCACACCTGCCTGCCATTACCAAAGGTGGACACTAAAGTGCCACACCTGCCTGCCACTACCAAAGGTGGACACTAAAGTGCCACACCTGCCTGCCATTACCAAAGGTGGACACTAAAGTGCCACACCTGCCTGCCACTACCAAAGGTGGACACTAAAGTGCCACACCTGCCTGTCATTACCAAAGGTGGACACTAAAGTGCCACACCTGCCTGCCACTACCAAAGGTGGACACTAAAGTGCCACACCTGCCTGCCATTACCAAAGGTGGACACTAAAGTGCCACACCTGCCTGCCACTACCAAAGGTGGACACTAAAGTGCCACACCTGCCTGCCACTACCAAAGGTGGACACTAAAGTGCCACACCTGCCTGCCATTACCAAAGGTGGACACTAAAGTGCCACACCTGCCTGCCACTACCAAAGGTGGACACTAAAGTGCCACACCTGCCTGCCACTACCAAAGGTGGACACTAAAGTGCCACCCCTGCCTGCCACTACCAAAGGTGGACACTAAAGTGCCACCCCTGCCTGCCACTACCAAAGGTGGACACTAAAGTGCCACCCCTGCCTGCCATTACCAAAGGTGGACACTAAAGTGCCACACCTGCCTGCCATTACCAAAGGTGGACACTAAAGTGCCACACCTGCCTGCCACTACCAAAGGTGGACACTAAAGTGCCACACCTGCCTGCCATTACCAAAGGTGGACACTAAAGTGCCACACCTGCCTGCCATTACCAAAGGTGGACACTAAAGTGCCACACCTGCCTGCCATTACCAAAGGTGGACACTAAAGTGCCACACCTGCCTGCCACTACCAAAGGTGGACACTAAAGTGCCACACCTGCCTGCCATTACCAAAGGTGGACACTAAAGTGCCACACCTGCCTGCCATTACCAAAGGTGGACACTAAAGTGCCACCCCTGCCTGCCACTACCAAAGGTGGACACTAAAGTGCCACACCTGCCTGCCATTACCAAAGGTGGACACTAAAGTGCCACACCTGCCTGCCATTACCAAAGGTGGACACTAAAGTGCCACCCCTGCCTGCCACTACCAAAGGTGGACACTAAAGTGCCACACCTGCCTGCCACTACCAAAGGTGGACACTAAAGTGCCACACCTGCCTGCCATTACCAAAGGTGGACACTAAAGTGCCACACCTGCCTGCCATTACCAAAGGTGGACACTACCCAGTATGTATGACCAGTGTTTATTCTACCCCCGCACAGATCGTTCAAATGGTCTAAAATGTTTACACTGTCTACAGCAAAATGGTGAAAACGTTGAAATAATTTACAATCAGACTACAAAGGTATTCATAGGATCCCAATAGCTCAGAAGCAAATTACCCAGAACCCTCCCTTAGAAAAGTAGTGTGCCTAACTACGGTTCGTGTCTTCCTACTAGCGGGCTGATACTCTGGCCCTTCGTTCTTAAATGTCTGCTCTTCATCGTTTTTAATGCCACAAAGAGCCCACAGGATTGTGGGTATGCAGAGTGCTGCTGACGCGCTGACTCTCCCTCTGGAGCCTCCCGACCTCTAGCGACAGGAGGGAGCGTTGCACCCCCCGCTCCTTCCTGCAGGCGCGCGTCAGTACTTCGCGCAGGCGCCTCGTACTGCGTCACGTGACCCTGTGACGTCTTCCATTGGCGCCCGCGGGAGCCTCCTCTCCTCTCCTCAGCAGCCCAGGAGGCCCGACCGCCTCAGTATCTCTCATTTCAACCAATCACGGAGTTTCTTGTACAGAAACCCTTCAAAAATTTGAAATGACCTCTGCTTCTCACGGCCCCTCGAAGTGCGCGTGATCCGTGGAAGAAACTGTATAAATATTCTACTTGATGATCTGTTCGCGCAATTACAATAAAAAATATCACGTACTACTAGTAGGGTGACTTTACAGCGGTGACGTGTCAGTCACTCTCATGAATGCCTGTGAGTGCACAGCTACAAATACTCCTTCTCCTATTAAACAAACGCCTGTGTCACCTGTAGTGATGAATCGGGTGTTTGGCGCAGAGGCTTCTGGGTATGCAAATGATTGTGCCTGGCCACGCCTCCTCCAGTGCCAGCAAGGCTCCTGCAGCAGCCCCATGGTTTCTTGTGCTCTGGGTCCAGGCTGTGAAACTCAGGGCGCTATGACACTCCATCTCTTGCTTCTGCACAAACCTTAGAATTCTTATTATCCGGAGACAGCATGATCGCACAGGGCAAAAGATCGCCCTCTCAACAGCAGTGAACAGAAAACAAGGACGGCACACTTCCTGTGCCACCTATGAAAGATTCCAGCTGAGCGGAGACTGGAGCCACAGCACCAGGCATCGAACCATGAACAGACTGGACAGATCAAGCCTGCTGAATAAAATGAAGAATGGCAGGGCTCTTCGGCAGAAAGAGCAGGACTTGGTGAATAGCTACATTCAGACTAGTGAAGGGATTTCAGAATGGTGCTTAGGTTTGTGTGACACACTTCCAAACTTGGTCATTCATCTGCTGTTGGCCGAGAAAAGGCACAATGTGCATTGCCCTTCCTAAATCCAGAGCTCATGCAACGCCCTAAGGAAGAGACTTTGCTTTACTCAGAGCGTTCTGATCCTACAGGTAAAAACAAAGGTTGTGTTCACCACACAAGTCAGACCTGTGAATTCACTGCAGAGAGGAGGGGTGCAAAGCATCTGTCACTGAATACCCATCTCCTTTCCCAGCCTATCTCGGGTAGGAAAAAAGCTCACCCATATTACCTCAAAATGGCTGAAATGTCATCAGACTGGAGAGGTACTGTAACGCTAAGCACCAGGCTACATGTTGCCATTCCCACCATCTTCTGAAGCCTGAACCAACACAGCCACTGATAAAACACCTTTCTCGTGGCTTCCTGAGATGCCCACTGTTAAAACAAGAATCATTACACGGAGTAGGACTGAGTCAGTCAGTTAGGACAGATGCGGCCTCATAAGGCTATTCACGCGCTGTTACCGTTCTGACTGAAAGGTAAAACGAGCATTAACCAAAGAATCCAGCCGCAGTCCCAGCGATGCGAAGCAGGACACTATGCAGCCCTGCCTCAAGGTCAGGAGGCAGGGAACGGCAAACACATCCAGGTGGGGAGGAGACCTGGGAGGGCGAGGGCTGCCCGTGCATGCGTGGTACATGTTACTTTCGCATGTCCTGCAGCTCGCGCGTGCGGCCGGTGCAGGCAGCGCCTGTCCCCTTCCAGGGCTCCCGTGATGAAGAGGGAGCCCCGGCGCCAAAGAGGAAGTGAAGTGCGGGAGCTGAAGTCCCGGGAGAGCGGCAGATAGCAGTGCGAGGCTCTCATGCCTAAGGAGGCAGCCCCGCATCGTGCTGACAGAAATTTGGAGAAGCTGGAGTGCTCCAGTACCGCGCCACAGCCAGCCGCCACACCGGGTGAGTTTGGAGGAATCTTCATTTGAGCCGATGAAGGCACTGTGGCAATGTTTATTTACTGAGTGAGCCCGCAAGGGCCGCTCCTACGATGATGCGAGTTTTCACAAAAGTGAAAGTGAAACTGCATGCTGACTTGCCTCCCAAGGGGGACAGGAGATGTGCGCCGCGTTCACATTTCCAGTCCGGCCTGCGCATGCCCATCTCTTGTCTCCCTTGAGAGGCAAGTGGACAACAATAGATCTCGCTGGAGACAGTGCTTTCGCGAGACACACACATTAGCGCCACTTTACAGAGTTTGCCAGTGAAAGTGCTACTTTCTTTTTATCTTCTTTCTTTAAACAATATTGTTTTCCCAGGGTGGGGGGTGCACCATTCCTAAAGGCAGTGCAATACCTGGTTGATGGGTGGAGTGGAAACGTTTAATGTGATTGTTTTCAAGTGTTTTAATTATTGTAGCTTATAAAATGTGGCTCTGTGTTCGGGCTGTGGTATTTTTTAAACCAAACTGCTTACATTTTGAAAGGATATAAGCAATGGAGATTAAAACGGGTCCCTTCCTGGTCCTGTAGCCATGTCCTGAACTTTTCAGGCAAAATTACTCACTGATTTCTCAATAATGAGTTTTAAACAGTTACGGTAACAATGTTGTTACTGATTACAGTTCACAAGCTTTGCTTATGTTTGTATTCCCTGTGAGTGTTTGCTTTTTCGAGGGTGTTATTCATTTTTGTCAGGCAGCATTTTGCTGTTGTCTAGTGCATAATTTGAATTCAGTCGCAGCACACTTGATTTGCAGTTGAAGGCAGTGCGCATTTCTCTCAGTGGGGCAGTATGGTGTTCAGTGTGGGAGAGGATGTGGCACTCTGGCCAGAGCTGCTGAATTTGGAACTGGAGAACCAAGTTCAGCCTTCATGACCAGTCCACCAGACCACACTTCTGACAGAGCTCATTTCGATGCTACACCTTAGAAGGCCTGATAGACCTTAGAAGCCCTGGTGTGTTAGCACCCGCAGGTGGACCCTAATGGTGGCAAGTGTGAGTTAACCTTGAAGGCCTCTCTACCACAATCCAAAGTGCAGTTCACCTCCAGTCTTGCGAGCAGGCATACGAAGAAGCACACCCTAGATCGACCGTGACTCTGTCACTGAGGTCACAAGACCGTTGAGGCCAGCCCACCTCACCCATTGGTACCTCCATTGGCCTTTTTCAGCAGTAGTGGTGCAACTTACCAGGTGTTGGCAATGTAGGATTTGCATGCACACCAAACTTAGGGGGTGATTATAATGACGGTGAGAATGCCACGTCGCCACGTCAGTAGCTGTCCCACCGCCATCAGTGACTGCATCACCGCCCGCCATATGGCAGTCGGAAAGACCAACCACCACACACCCGACTGGCTCCTTGAGCCCGTCAGTGCGGCGGAGTGGCTTGTGGTTCCTACAATGCTGGTGGTGCCTATCAGGCACCGCACTAGGGATTATGATGTCCCGTACCAGCCAGCCTAGCCATGGCGGTTCACCCGCCATGGAAAAGCTGGCGTAAAGGGACATTAGGGGCCGTAGCAGGCCCCTTTCCCCCAGACATGGGACGTGGGGGGCATCTATGATGCCCCCTTACGTATCACTGCACCGTGTGGCAGGCACCGCATTTTGCCTGCCACGTAGTGCAGTGAAATATGTAACATATCCCTTTTTTACATTGCCGCGGATGATGCAGCTAGCAGCACCTGCTGCAATGTAAAAGATATGCACTGTGAACGCCGTAGTGGCGGTCGCACTGTAAGGCCTATCATGGGGCCGCCACCTTGACGGCCAGTGGTCCCATTCCCCAATTCGATGGCGAACAGACTGAAGTCCGTCTGCCATCGTAATCAGCCCCTAAGTTTGCAAACTTCTTGGTGTCTGCTTCATGCACAGACACGTTTAACATGTGCAGCATGCTTTCGGGCCACTCGAGTTATGCAGCAATGGAGACCAAAATTATGTTGTAGTGTTGACTAAATAATGCATCAATAAAAAAGGCTGCAGTGTAATGCGGTACATTTTATGATACTTTATTATTGTGACATATTTACACATACTAACAGCCCCTGCAAAGCTTTTGCCTCATTAGTACCTGTGTAACATACAAATGCAGCAGTGGGAAAGCTAAAAGGTCAGCCTTTCCAAAGGGCCCTACACTTCACAGTAACATTAGGCACATTTCTTTTAATAATTTTTGATACGTTTGAGCTACAAAATTGTTTTGGGTGAAATTGTTAGATTATGCAGCAGATGATGTATTATGTGGCAAATATGATATACGTATTAGGGAGGATAGGAACATTCCGTCCTTGTTGGTGAGTGCACACTTCACTTGACATTCAAGTCTTTTCAACCTTTTCTATTTACAAATCAGTCTGAGTCGCTTTTCCTGAGAAATATTATTTATTTCATATTTCCTTTGATCATTCAGTAGTTTTGCTGATTATATTTAATCAGTTTCATCTTGCCATCATTTTTCCAATGGCCTTTCCAATGCATTTCGGGTTGTAAGGGAGACCCTTCCTCAGGGGTCTGTGAATAGGAAAGAACAGGGAACTTTAGCTAGCCTTATACATCATTCATAACATAGTTTCATCTGTTTACAAAAAATGACTCACTTTAAATTTCTGGTAACTGCAGTATCATCGTTAGACAGTGTGTGATACATAGAATCCTGACTCTAGGATGAGGATACATAGGTGTATATTTTAAATAGATTCGGAGGTTTAAATCACGGGGTTTCCATGGTGTGTTTATTCACTTCATTCAATGTCGGCCCTGGCATGTTAAAGATATAAATTACGTTGTGTCGGCGTTTAAATCAGTGGCAGAATTTAATCGTTAACTTGTTAGAGCATCGTGTTATTATGTAGGGCGCCGGTTATTACAGATTACTATCTCTGCCCGTATGTAAACTATGTTTAATTTTCTAACATAACTTACTTCTGTGGTTGCGATGTTAGTGTTTTCCGGTCGTCCGTAGGTTGCCGGTTGAATAACCAATCACCTAGGTAGTTAGATTTAAATCAGCCACGTTGGATGAACGGGCTGATTTCATTTGTAGTCAGTCGGTCATGTGATCGGGATGTTCGATCATCAAAAATCGTATTTTATAGTAATATTAAAGGGATTGAGTTGTGCACTATATAGAATTAAAATTCCTAATGGGTGTTCCAAATAAGTCAATTAGAATAATAACGTAATCCCGCGATTAGTGTAAATTGCAAGAATGAGGAAGCAATCACCTAGGTAGTTAGATTTAGATCAGCCTTGTTGGATGAAGTGGCTGATTTCATTGGTAGTCAGTCGGTCATGTGATCGGGATGTTCTAGCATCAAATATCGTATTGTATAGTAATATCAAAGGTTAAAGAAATTAAGGTGTACACTGTATTTAATTAAAATTATTAGAGGATGTTCCGAAAGAGTCAATATGAATAGTGACGTAATTCTGTGATTAGTGCTAGACACGAGTGTAATTTGCAATGTTGATTATAATGTCGATATTTTTTGTGGGATTGGGTGGGAAAGTAAATTTCGGCAAAATAAATAATGACGAAGAACTAGTGTGTATCGGCCATGTATTCACGGACCCCTGAGGAAGGGTCTCCCTTACGACCCGAAATGCATTGGGTATATGTGGAAATATGATGGCAAAATGAAACTGATGAAATATAATCAGCAAAACTACTGAATGATCAAAGGAAATATGAAATAAATAATATTTCTCAAGAACAGCGACTCAGACTGATTTGTAAATAGAAAAAGTTGAAAAGACTTGAATGTCAAGTGAAGTGTGCACTCACCAACAAGGACGGAATTTTCCTATCCTCCCTAATACGTTGGAAGTAAAGTGTTTTTAGACAAAACACTAGGTAGAAGTTGCACAAACAATTACCCGGAAAAAAGAGTTTAAATAAGAAAAATTAGAGTGCACCGACGGACTCAAGAATTTAGCAAATATGATACATCCATAGTTAAGGGGAAAACATTTTTCCACTTAACCTAATTTTGCCCCAACATTGTAGTTGATCAATTTGTAAGTTCCCCAAACCCAAAAGTCGAGTTTGAGCACAATTTGCATTTTAAAACAGTCCTACAACACAGGGCTACTTCTAAACTGACCTCAGGCTTCAGCAGTGCACACATGCAAACTCAGAAAGGGCTGCTGGCCTCTAAAATGAAATGCCCTATTATATTCTAGGGACTTAAAAGGTAGTTCTAATACCCCTTCCCTATTATGTACTAGGGCCGTATAGGAGAGGTCATGCCAATGATAAGGGTACCCTAACCCATAGTGCACCCTAGTGTATGTAGGTGTTTTCACTGTATCTTTAAGTGTCTCTCTCAGAATAGCACTGGCCCTGTGCCTGTTCAGGCAGAGACCAGGGTCAGTCAGAGTCAGGTACCACCAGTACCAATCAGCAAAAAGTTGGGGAGTGCCCAGGGCACAGGGCGGCTTTGCAACACTAGAGAAGCACAAACTCAGAAATTAAAACATAACATCATGGTTGGGGGTTCTCTTTAATAATCAGAATTGATTTTTATCCTAATGAACCCATTTTCCAACCTTAGGATAAGGAAAGACTGGGTAAAAATCATAAGATTCTTATCTATACCGTGAAGTTTTCATGCAGCTCTTTGATGACGGTTAATAGCTCTCTTTCAATGTTAGGATTTTAACTTATAAACTGCAAATACCAAAAGATTCTCTCAGACAAAAGCAGTAACTCACTGACCTATTTACATGATATGCAATTTGTGATCTGCGTGGTAGACGTTCTTTGCAGCAGGCATATTAACCCACTGTGCCTACCTTACCATGAGTCAAAACTTCCACCAGACAAACCTCCGATCTCTCTCAATAAAGAACATTAATCACCAAAGTTATCTTCACATTTTTATTGTTACCTGAAAATTGCTGGAGACAAGGAATACAGCAGCAGGTACTTTTCAAACCATAATGCACTTGCAAACACGATGCCCCCACCCTAAGTCAGCGACCTTTGTTTGCTTGGTGAATGAAGATGCAAGATTCATATACATGTTTTTTTAACATTTGGTCTGATTACTATATGAGTGTAAATAACAATAAAGCATAATGAACTGATTACATAACTGCTTTTCTCAATATTTCACTTCAAAAGTATGCGATTGTATTTGTTTAGCGGGCGGCGATTTGTATGGGGTCACTGGAAAGTCCACAAGGTTGTCCCTTTCCCCCCCAGAATTTTAGTGTCTCCTACGCCCCTGGTGAAGAGTCTCAAAATCCAGCAATAAAGGGAATGTGTGAAGCTAATTTAATAGTGACAAAAAGTGACACTAGAAGTCCCACCAGAAGTAATCTTGCTGAAATACACAAAACAAGCATTGGCATAGCCAATAGGTCTTGAGATATTGAGTTTGTGTTTCTTTTTAAGGTGTGTTGTGCAGAAGTCTGCAGTATGCTGAAATGTTATAATAAAGAAGTGTGAGAAGCATTTTTGTTAGTTTAGTTATGATGTATAATGTACAACAAAATGACGATGATAAAAAACTAATAATTAGAAGTAATGATTTGAGGTTTCTTTTATGTTTGAATGCTGGCAACTTGTATCTGCCTGCTTTTTATGGTGTTTATTGTTAAAGGGGTGGGTATAAATAACAGGAGAGTGAAGGTTACTTAGTTTGTTAGTGAGAGTGATAGATTTAGTGAGTTAATTAGTGGGAGATAGTTAGTGAGAGATTGAGAGAGTTATTAAGAGTGATAAAATTAGTGAGAGAGTTAGTTAGAGTGAGAGAGTTAGCGAGTGAGTTAGTTAGTGAGAGAGAGTTATTGAGTTAGTGAGAGTGAGTGAGATTTAGTTAGTGAGAGTGAGAGAGTTAGCGAGTGAGTTATTGAGAGTGAGTTAGTTATGATCACCAATTATAAGTGAAATGGAAATGTCAGAATTTCATTGCTCCGGTTTACTCCCCCCAGGAGTAAAGAAAAAAAACAACTCCACTAACCCATGTGGAGTGGTGTGGCTCACTGGTTAGAGGCGGCAGACCCGGGAGCAGAAGTCGGCCCGGGACCACGGATCAATTCCTGACGCGGCAGGGTCGTGGACTTGGGTCAGCGGACTCAATAGTTCTCGCTTCGGTGCTTACTCTAATCAGGGGTTCCACTCGGCAACTCTGGGCATCAGCTTGCCTAATCTCCACAACGGCCCCATCAATTCCGGGGATGCCTGGCTCCACCTTGGGGACTCCCAGCAGGGACCATCCCACAGAGAAAGCCAGGACGGGTTCCTCAGAGTTATACAGCGCCAGGAAACCTACGGACGGGTAGCAGTACGCTTTACAAGCTCAAACACATTTACATTTACATGTCATACACTAACTACAGGCAGCCAGTAAAGCTGTACCGGGGCCACACAGGCGTGACGGTGAAGCACCCTCTACAGGGACAGGCTACAGACGGTACATTCTCTACTCTGTCCACCCGACGGCAAGGACAGGATACAGCATCCACGGCAGAGTCTACTCGACAGAGGCGAGGGACCCGAAGGCATGCACTAAATACAGCAATTTGTTAACATGCTTTGTAAGGTCCACCCCGGAGCAGCTCCCCTAGCAGGGGTGGATAGCAGACCCTGCTCTGGGAGGAGTAAAGTTTAATAGATGACTGACTGAGAAGAGGGGTGCAGAGAAGGATCTGCTTTATTCCAAGCCCCATCCAGTGAAGATGTAGTGGCAAGAAGAGGAATTTGCCTTTCTGACTTGCAACGAACACCAGAGCTCGACGCCCTGGCAGTGGAGGACAGTTAGGGGCAGTGCAAGGATTTCAGTGGCGCAGGCGCGTAGTGCAAACAGTATGCATGGGAGGGGGTGGGCCAGGTGGATAGAAGGGACACCATCAGGTAGCTACAAGGCCTTTGGCACCCACTCCACTCAAAAGCAGCTGGTGTGGAAGGAAAAAGCAGGATGCACCGCACAGCACACACGGACTACAACTCCCACTCCACTCAAAAGCAGCCGGTATAGAAGGAAAAAGCAGGATACACCGCACAGCACACACGGCCTACAACTCCCTCTCCATTCAAAAGCAGCCGGTGTGGAATGAAAAAGCAGGATGCACCGCACAGCACACACGGCCTACAACCCCACTGTACATGTCGAAATGGCCGGTCACCTGTGGACTGCGGCAGTGCAAGCAAGCAGCATCTCGCCAACCTCTTAAGACACAGCAGAAGCCTTTCATGATCGTGGCCTCCACCTAGCATGCACCTCACCCGATGAACAGCGCCTAGACGCCGGCGCAGCGCTACATAAAGGTTATTATTGTAGCAGACGAGACAGCTCTCGTGGTCTCACTTCACCAGATGGTGAATAGTGAGACTAGTACAATATAAGGCAAGGGAGACACTTCTAGGCATGGCTGGTCCCAAACAGATACTCTTGATGTTGAGGTTCAGTCTGCTGCCGGTGCTCGCCAGGTAGAGAGCGAGAGGTGCAGGACGAGACATTCGTGTCACAGGTTCATGCAATCGTGGTCAAGTGGAGAAGCCAAGGTTTGGATCACACCCTTCAGACACCAGCTCAACAACATCACCTTTTACTGATCACCTTGAATGATGTACATTTAGGGGTCACCTGGGGTGGGGACAGTGCCCCCTGAGAGCGCCCCCGTGCAGGCCGAAGCAACAAACTCTGAGTTCCAGAAACAAAGTGGGGACTATAGCAAAAGCACCCCCTCGAGTCTGCATAAACATGCGACAGGCTGGCCAGCACAGACTTCATTGCACGTCTACAAATAACAAATCCCTTGATTCATGCAGCCCTTCGAGGCTCTAGCTTGCTGCAGGAGTTCTTACCAACAGGAGCTAATAACAAGATCAAGCAAGCATTTGCAAAACCAATGCTGTTTGCCTTGCAAGAAGGTGGAACTATTAGTTTTATTGGAAGCATGTGTCACAAACTGAACGCAAATGATAAACACTGCCCCCATGTGCTTGCAATAAAAATGTACAGTGTAAAAAGAGCAACTCGTGGTTGTTTTACTAGTGATGTTTTACAAATGCCAATGCTGTCAGTGCTCACAGGCATTTTATCATTTGTTAAGGGGAAACATACTTTACATATAAACAGGAAATCTGGTTTTCAGAGAACCTTAGAGTGCTCAAACAAACCGCAAGAAAACTGGAGAAGAAATGGAGGGCCTCTCGCCAAGATCAAGATAAACAATTATACAAAAGCTCTCTGAAAATATACCACAAAGCTATCCGAGCAGCAAGGAAAAATCATATTGCATCACAATTACTAGTAGCTGGTAATAATCCCAAAACTCTCTACCAGATTTTAGAGACTTTTTTTAAACCCACAGCCTGTGAAAGTGCAGAAGTGGCGTGACAAAAACTTTGTGACAACATCTCCCAGTTCTTTAACCAGAAAATAGATGCCATCTATAGCAAAATCACACTCTCGAATCAACATAATACCGTTGATAATGACCTCATTACAAACGTGGAAACAGAAAAGCCGATTATGCACTCCCTCTCTGCCTTTCCCCCTATTTCCATTGAGGAAGTAGTAGGAAGCATCTCTCTGATAAAGAGTGGATCTCCTATGGATACTATCCCTGCACGGGTCATGCCCATTTTGGCCACGGTTCTGGGACCTACAATCCAGAGACTAATCAACCTGTCACTGAGCACGGGACAGGTTCCTAAAGGATGGAAAGAGGCTCTGGTGAAAGCGCTGAGGAAAAACACAGCTACTCCATGGGAAGAGTTAGCTAACCTCAGACCCATATCCCTGCTCCCGTTTTTAGGCAAAATTATTGAAAAACATGTAAACAGTAAATTGTCTAAATACATTGAATCCACTGAAGTGCTGGACCAGTCCCAATCCGGGTTCAGGCCCAGACATAGTACGGAGACCACCCCGATGTCAGTCGCAGACGATCTACACATGTACCAGGACAGGGGTCACTCTGTTGTCCTGGGGCTGTTGGATCTGTCTGCGGCATTTGACACCGTATCTCACTCCATCCTGACTACCAGGCTAACTAACATCGGCCTGAAGCAGGAAGCCTTGGCATGGTTGAGGAGTTTCCTGACGGACCGCACCCAGCAAGTAGCTATGGGCGCATACAGGTCAGAGGAAGTTGAAATCTCCAAGGGTGTGCCACAGGGCTCCTGTCTGAGCCCCACCCTATTTAACATATATGTGGCACCCCTGGCTAACATCATGAGAAGATACGGATTCATCCCAATATCTTGCGCGGATGATACGCAACTCCTCTTTCCTTTCAAGATCTTTACACCTGTGTGGTAAATAAATAAATAATACCTCTATTTTTGACTGGATATACAATAACAGATAGCTCAATAAATAAGAGTCAAGATTCGAGGTAGCTGGAGTTTGCAGGTTTTAATACAGCATAAAGGACAGGAACAGGACAACCTGCACGGGCAAGATCTGGGATGGCTAGCGCTGCTTTTAATAACAGTGCACAAGCATATATAGTTAAACAAAATACATGATATTCAATACAATAGGCGTAGCAGTGGGCAGGGCCTGTAGCAGTCGCGAAAGATAAGGCAGAAAGTAGGTGTAACAAGAGGCGTGAACAGGGCGTATACATAGGCATGTGATGCAAACGTAACAGAATATGTCATAAATGGGGCGGAAACATGGAGGGGGCTACCTAAGGAGCCGGGACCTCTAACCTAGAGATGCGCGCAAACTGGCAATGACGTGTCACTAGGGAGAAGCTGGGGGCTATGACTTCTGCGCTAGAAGGAGAGACTAAAGTCTGGAGAGTCAGAGCGACATGTACCTAAACACTATCTAGTATCTGATGTTTAGAGAACATGTTGATAGAATCCAAAAGTTATCAGGGTAAAGGCTAACAGACTCTAAGACTGGTGCATGCATTATTCTACATGTAGTGCGTGTTGAGGAATATTAAATGACCATTAATACAGTATTTCTCTTACATGGAGACGTAAAGGCTAGACCATGACGGAAACTATTGATGCGATTCAGTAGCTTAGGAATGCAGAGAAGGAGGGCTGGACTGATAACTAGAATCATAACATACTCTTGGCAGACTGGCAGGCAGAGCCAGGCCGAGCCGGGCACTGTGAGGCAGGAAGTAAGTGAAGGGTCAGGGATACAGGTGGGGGCTGTATCGCTCCTCGGAGAGGGTTCAGGAAACAGGAGCTGAATCTGAGTCCGGGCCCTTTTGAGGCCTAGAAACGGGGATTTTACAATGAAATAACGTGCACACTGTGAAACGTGGCAACGTAGCTTTACATAGGCCTGATATTCGTTGTATTCACGAAAACTGGGAACTGGCATACTAGAGTTGGACACAACTGTAATTGCGTCTTTAATCGATCATGGGAATACATATGCATATTAATCATGCACATATAACATAAGATGGGGAACACGTAGGGACACAGAACATGGCAAAATTTACTTTTCCACATTCCCTCCTTGTCACTACGTTTCCATCAGGAAACATCAATATTCATGATACCATCTATCATTTCATACAGTATCATTTGCTCGTCTCGAATTGTCTTGGAACGGGATCTAGGACGGGACTTAGGACTAGGAATACAAGAGGTAGCACAAATGCCGCAAATCGCAGGGC